>NC_139891.1:18020538-18607155 GCF_905171665.1 Trachurus trachurus | reverse complement strand
GGGTTGAAAAGTAAAGTCAAAGAAAGAAGGGGGGGGGGGGGGGGGGGGGGGGTAGAAGAGAAACCCCCCCACTGAAACGACCTCTCCTACACAGATAAGACAGACATAATCTATCAGATCATCTCAACTGCCACCAGGCACCAACAAGCCAGCACTGACCACTTGAGTGAGAGACTCTGCCTTCAGGCAAAGCTGTGAAGTTTCCAGTGACACTGCAGCTGCCAGCCCCAGGCCTATGTGCATAGTTTAAGTAGAAGGACAGGCCTGCACAAACCACCAGGGAGCCTGGAGGAGAGGACAGGTCAGGAGGCAGAGTCATACAGCGGACAAACAAACCATGCATGGGAAAACATCAGCCCAGGATGCTAAATTACCACTTTGTCCAGCTTGTTGTGACACTATGCTCCATCTCTCTCTTTTTTATTCTAACAACTTTATGATTCAAATGGAGTCTAAAAGTCTGAGACCACTGGTCAAGATACTTCTGTTTTGCATTTTCTTTGAATGTAATTATTTTCTTCTTATTTTTTCATTATGATTGATTGCATCAGCTCTACAATTTTAGTAAAAATTCACGACATGACTTTTCATCTTAGTATTTGATATGTCCTCTTTGGAGCTGTTGTGGACATGGAGGACTTTGCAGAACCTGACGGTCCATGATACCTGAGCTTGCTCTGAAACTGTCACAAAGAGCTTCTTGTGATGGCTCATAATTCTTGGCTCTTTTATTGCCTCTCTAAATGTTCAATGAAGTTTAGGTCTGACTGGTGGTAAAGTCTCTGTCTCTCAGGGCTCCTTGGTCATCTTTGCTCTTGAGGTAGATCTTACAAAGCTTTGAGATGAGTATAAATCCATCTCCACAAGGACTCAAACCCAGCATGTGGATTGGAGTACCTTGGCCAGAGTTGAGTTAATTCAGTCAATTCAGCACATGTTTCAGTGGAAGGGATTAGCTGCAGTTTGGGGAAATATGACCTTTTGGAAGAGAGAGTGAAGTTAGTCAGTGCCTTTAATTTGATTGTTGACATAAAAATAGAGCAGAATCTTGAATATCTATTCTATTTTACAATCTCTTGCTTTCCAAATGTTCACAAACCCTAACCTTTCCTCATTGTTGCATGGTTAGCATGAAAATATTAAAGATTTTCATTATTGACTTGAACCTGGCCCTAATTTTGTTGGCAGCTATGTTGACCAAATTACCACCCAGTGAATAAATGCTACAGTTACAATTACAGTTACATCACTTCTATGACCCAACGTTTGCTGACAAATTACAAATTCAGCTGCAAGATATCTAACCTGTGACATCAGTTTCAGTTGTAATAAGGAGCACTGACGACCATCTTCTTGTTTGGATGTTTAAATTAAAGGGATAGTTCAACATTTTTGAAAATTGGCCCATCGCCATGATCCCCCTAGTAATAGCAGTAGGTTGGTTACCTTTAATTGTTGGTCCAAGCTGCTTTTAGATCGGGGGAGAAGAATACCGAGCGGCGCAGCTACACTACGGAGGCTAATGGAATTTATTGGTTTTGCTCATCAAACTCAGCAAATACACAACCAAAAAACTCAAAAACGCTGTGGTGGACAAGTTGTGACCTGCACATTCACCACGCTATGAGATAATAGCAGAAAGTTGCGAGATGGAGTTGTTTTAGAGGCAAAGTCGGACTTTACACTCTAGACGGCTGCTCGGCGGAGTGATTTCAAAAGCGCCTGTTTACTGCTACGGCTACGGCACTGGCTGAGGTGCGCACACTGTGTCCCTCCGACCAGTGGTTCACTGAAGAAAGTAGTTCCGAGTATTTGCTTCACTTCTCTTAAAGCAGAAGTGAGTGATCCGGTCGTTTTCGCTAATGCTGCGTTCCAGGCAGGCTTTTGAAATCATAAATTACAGCTTCAAGTCACAACTTACGACTTTGTAGCGTTCCAGGCAACCCACTCGTGTTTTTCCGACCTGTTTTACCGGTGAAAGTCACTATAACGGCCACTCGTAACTTCCGACCCGTGAAATCGTACCAGTACGTCTTTTTGTACAGTCTATGTACCAGATCGAACTTGTACGACGTCACAGGTCGGAAAAAAACGAGTTTCCTTGAACGCACCATAACAGTCCTCGTCGCTACGTCGCCACATTCACGGCGTTCCTTGGCTGCACACACAGCCCTGCATGCCGTTCTCTCTCCTCATTGGATAAAAACTGTAGGATACGATAAATGTTTTCTCCTCGACTCAGAGCAGAGCAGAGTGACTGACAGACCCGTGATTCAGACCAAACACTCTATGTAAGTGATTGCTGTCGGAAGATATAACTATTTAAGACTTATATTAACACAAATATATCACTCACTTCTGCTTTAACTTTCCGCTATTATCTCATAGCGTGGTAAATGTGCAGGTCACAACTTGTCCACCACAGCGTTTTTGAGTTTTTTGGTTGTGTATTTGCTGAGTTTGATGAGCAAAACCAAGAAATTCCATTAGCCTCCGTAGTGTAGCTGCGCCGCTCGGTATTCTTCTCCCCCAATCTAAAAGCAGCTTGGACCAACAATTAAAGGTAACGAACCTACTGCTATTACTAGGGGGATCATGGCGATGGGCCAATTTTCAAAAATGTTGAACTATCCCTTTAAGAATACACATTTATTCACTGAAACTTTGCAGGTTTCAAACAGCCAATCACCAAAAACACCTTGCAAGTGTCCCACATAGGTGAAACAACATTACTTATCATTTTGCATTTGTTGGTCTTAATCTATATCTTTAACTACTAAAAACTTTAACTACTTAAAATAAGGCTAAAGGTGGAGATAATTGTTTAAGGATGTGTCTGGGTATGAAGTTTATGTTTGTCTGATGATTACACTTAGCAACAAATAAGCAACAATATTATAGCACAGCTAAGACTAAGACAAGAATTCAGTCATTGAGTTGTGTTATTAGATAAGAACCCCAACATCATGTAACAGTTGTAAATGTTCCTTTAAGAACGTAAGCGTGGCGGCGCCGGGACGTCATTGAGCGTCGCGCCGCGTTGTTTTGTTTTGTTTCTCCCTATGGTTTCTCCTTTTTCTTCTTCTTAACTCAGCTAACAGTGAGTAAAGTGAGACCGCTTCTTTGTCATGTATGATAGTATGAAGTGTTCGGCTCAATAGAAGGGCAAGAGTGAAGTCCCAAGTGAACTATTTTTGTGGACATTACTGTTTTTCCTGCTCACACGACCGACTCTCACTCACGAACTGTTACAATCATCATGATGTTGTGGACAAGATTTTGTCTTCTTCTCTGTAAATGTCTGCACCAAAGTCTGTGCTAATCCATCCCATAATTCTAAAAATTGCACTGTAGACAGGCTGCCCATCAAACCAGCTGGTGAAAAGGCACATATAATGCATTTTTAAAATTGGTCTAATATGGAGCATGGCTGTGGGCAGTGGCACTTGTGTTGCTAGTCACAGTGTGTCTGCCCAGCTGCCAGAGCACATCCTAATTACTGGATTTATGAAAAAAAAAAAAAGCTATAAACCTCCTCCAGTCCACCTGCTCCTCCTTATGAGAGGGCTAAATCTGCAATCATGCAGAGCCAAGTTTAGGCTACACCATGCAGGAGAGATATTTGATGGCACAGAGCATGAGCCTGTCAGTGTCATAGTATACTATATGAATGTGGCAGTTTGTCAATGGATGAAGTGTCCTTATTTCACCACTAGACCTTAGATGTTCACTTAAAGTGCCAACAATGCCACTGAGACCATTCTCTCAGAAATTGCGAGTGCCACGGAGGGGCGCTGCCAGGGTTTGATTTCTGTCAATCAAACCCATGACATTTAACATCAGGAGTCACAACTAGCATAGACAAAGCTTATCAGACAAACATGGGTATGTGCATTCGTGTGAGCGAGTGAGCGAGCAAGTGTGTGTGTGTGTGTGTGTGTGTGTGTGTTGGACTTTGACAGTAAAGAAAGTGATAAACACCACAAACATCCTAGATGTTCCTAATAATCAAATTAGAACGCCTGTGTGTCAGCCTGGTATGGTGGACGTCAGGGCTCAACACATGCAGCTGATTAGGTTAGTGGGTAATGCCTTTGACTTTGGATTGGGAGGCAGGGGGTTTAAATCCCAGTCATGGCTAGTATGTTGCCTAGCTGCACTGGCAGAGAGCACCCTCCACTTGGGACCCATGCATACAAACCTTGTGTAACATACCTCTTTAAGGTCTGCAGGTCTGGATTGGCCTGTTGCTCAATCTCCCAGTTGTTATTCTGTCACAGGGAGGCATCTCATTCCACTGTCTCTGAGGTGTTGTAGCATTATCCTCAATTCTCCTCTAGGGTGGTCTGCATTAGTGTTTTCCTTTCTGGCCTGGTATCTGACTTCAAAATCAAATGATGACAACTGGGCCACCCAGCGCTGTTCTACTGCACCCAGTTTAGCAGACTGTAAATGAGCAACAGGGTTATTGTCATTATAGATCACAATCTTAGCCCCAATCAAATTACTTTGGAATTGCCCATTTCAGTGAGAGCAGTTCCATTTAAAAAAAAGCTGTAGTTGGTGTTGTTGCTGTATAGTTGGAATGCAGACTTTGAATAAGGTATATCTGCAAATACTACTCCTAAGCTTTGGTGGCTGGCATGTTGACATATCTGCTTTGAGAAATCAGCCTATGTTTTGGGGCCTCTGTTAGTTTTAGTTCCTCTTGTGTCAAAGGCCATCTGTGCTCTGGCTGACCAATTTGTAAAGGGCATGTTTATAATTTTGTATATTAATCTAGTGAGAGTTTAATGGCCAAGTGACATTGGCGAACTGAGGGACAAAACACCTATAGTAGCCTGCGAGGCCTAAGAAGGCTTTCAGTTATTTGGCTGGCTAATCAACAACAATGGACACTTTTTCTGGGTCTGGCCTGGTCAACTCCATGGCCTTCATCTGTGTGTGGAGAAGCTTGCATTTGTCAGTGAAATTAGGGGAGTACACAATGACATCGTCTAAGTAAACCAGTAAGGACCCAGCTATTTGTCCACATACGCATTGTTGCATCAGTTTCTGGTGGATTGCACAGACCCAAGGGAGAGAGAGAGAGAGAGAGAGAGAGAGAGAGAGAGAGAGAGAGAGAGAAAGGAAGCCCGTATCCTATTCTCCGCGCATCCAGCCCAGACTGACGCGTCTGGTCGGGAACTGCAGTTGAGAATTTATTATTAAGCTTATAAGTTGTTTATATTCAGTTTTTTACGAGGTGACAGAAAAGTCAACAGGACAGGGGGCGTATTAACCCGCTGAAACAACGGGTGACGCTGCATGAGAGGGCAGACCCCGTCAGTTATTCGGTTTTCTCAGTTGCATGTATATTGAGACAAGGACAGAAGTCCGACTTGACGCCAAAATCGAATTTTGAGCATAGCTCGATTAAGCTCTGCATGTAAACGTACTGAGTGACTTGGATGTATTTGCTGGGTCCTGTACTGTTGGTACTGATCCTTTTATGAGGGCCAGTCAAGGCAAACCCAGATTTGTACTGACCCTCGTAATTGAAGCAGTCCAATGTGAAGTGGTAAGCTCACACAAACAAATTAGAAGGAACTGTAGCCGGAATGTTGTCCTCAAAAATAAAATGACTCCTCTGGTCTTCTGAGGCTTGGGGAGTAGGCATTTGTGTTAGCTTACTAGCTTACAGTGCGGCCGGTCGGACACACTGCACTGCAGTTTGGTGACAATTGAGCAAAAATTGTGGGAGGAGATAGGTTTTATACGTTTTGCAGTTATTGAAAAAAACGTGATGGACTTCATAACTTGTAATGAGTTTAAGTGGACAAACGTTTCAGCAGTATTGGGGCGACATTTTGGTGAATGTTTTAAAACTGTAGCATGTACTGTTGGTTTGGTAGGAAAAAAATTTTTAAGTATATTTTTTTTGGCTTTTTGCCTTTATTTGATAGACAGTCAGAGATAGACAGGAAAGGGGGAGGGACTGTAGCCTCTACATGGGGCGGCCGCTTTACCCACTGCGCCACACACCGCCCCTTTTGGTAAGAATTTTTTTTAAGTTTTTAAATTTAAACGCTTATTGTGTGGGGGGGGGGGGGGGGGGGGGGGGGGGCACATGTCCTTGGAGTTGAGTAAATCTGACATGGGGTCGGACATTTCTGTAAAGTTTGGTGAGTTTTCGCCCATGGGAAGTATTATTTCCTCAGAAGAAGAAGAATACCTTATTACCCTATTTCTATGGTAGGCCTACTGTCTGTGGTCACTGAAAGATAGAATTGATTCCATTAAATATCAAATGTTTTCTTTAGATGCTTTGTTTGTTTGTTTGTTTGTTTGTTTTTTGTTTTTTAGTAAATTAAATAAATGTTCCTATTGGTCAGTTCAAATAAAATATAACATAGTAGGTCAAATATCTTATACAGTTAACATATACAGATGTTACCACCCTCAAACATGCTCAAAGACTAATACTGGTAGAATGCATGAAAAAGTGCTTTGCTGTTAATCTGATGTTTCTGTTTAAGCCACAACTCGAAGATGAAAGTCAGCACTTAAACCTTTTACTGTTTAGTATCCCAACCATGATAATAAGCTACTTAATGAGTCTTTGATCTTTTTTCTTTTCTTTTCTATGCAGCTGTTCACCCAAGCAGAGTGAACACACTTTGCTGATGGACTGACATAAACATTGTTAAAAGGTTCATGTTTTGGTCACTTATTTTAATGTCCCCTGGCAACACAGGGCTTCCCAAGCCTGTAACTGTATTCAGTAAATCTTTGCATTGTGTTATTTACCATGTTGGTATTCCTTGGTGCTATGCTCACTCTACCACATTACACTTTTCACTTACCTCCAACTCCTGATTACTGTAACAACCTAGTTTTCAACTGCCCCAATCACCCTAGAGGTTTTTGGCCTCTATTACGTAAAATGCTCAGTATTTACTGTGATAATGCATTGTATATTTACAATATTGGAAAAAATAAAACAAATTCTCTGCCTTGTTGCAATAGCTATCTCAAATAATGCTGGATGCTGGCAAAAAGGGGGAGGACAATGTGTTGCTTTCTCATGTTGTGAGTCCTGTTTGTGATGGTGCTAACCCAGATATTTATATACACACATCACACCTATCTCTCCCTCACTCATACACACACACTCACGCACACACGTAAACATATTCTTCATTCTCCCTCTCTCTTTCCCCAGACTCTCAATATGGTAATTCGTCCTAGACTTTGACTGTCTGCCATCTTATCAGTCCTCAGCAGAGCACTGGGATTCTGTCGGCCACAAGTCATGTCGTTCTTTGATATCAGTTCATACATGACGGTTCAAAGGCTCAAATGTTTGAAAAGGTCAAATGGTCCAAAGTTTCTCATACTCCTACTTTGTCACTTCTGCCAGGAAGACAACTGACCAACATGTTTGTTGTTTAAAGAAATATTGAAACACACAGTGATGTACATCAACAACACATTTCACACACTGTAAGAATGAAAAAATGTTGCATTCACAGCATTTCTTTTTATGCATGAAATATTTTTTTAAATTCAAATTTTCTTTCCATTATGCACAATTTCTGATCAGACAAACCATTGCATCAAGTCAAGATGTTTGAAAGCAGTGTCAAATAAGGACTCAGTTATCGTGGCATCTGAGGAATGCAAACTGTATTCTGATTGTCATTTTGGATTGGTATGTTATGAGACTGCTCTGTTTGTCTAAAAGTCCATGAGGCCATGGCACTCAACATGAAATAGACCAGAGTATTACTGCACAATTTTTCTGAAAGTGTGCCTCATACTCTCAGAGCTCTACACACAATGGGCAAAACCCCTCAATTCTCCTGCAAAATAAAACTTTACATTCAAAACAATTTTATTTCTTCTCAAAATGGTATTTTGTTTTCAAATGACAGACACAAACTATCACATGAATAGACATTTATGCAGTAAGAACAAGTTGAACACTGATGTGCTCCATGTAAAACACTATGATGAATGGGAAACACTACTTCTCCATTCATCATAATGACTTAGGCCTTTTTTGTTGAGTGTTAGACTTACAGTACTGCAGACATAAGTGTGTTGTAAAATATAGGCCTAACACATATATTTTGTATTTTTCGCACACAAACAATGTACAGCAACACAAAGTTGCACATCACATCATCATGTTGCCCTTTTACTGTATGCTAAAACTCTGATAGCTAATTGTAAAACTGTGTGACAGGTGTTTGCCCATGTGATGAGTCAGTGTGCATAGTAGGGCAATTACACTTTAGAATTTTGAATGACAGTGTGTTCCTTGTGAAAACAACAAGATTTTCTTCATGAAAATTGTGCCAAATGCAGAGAGTTGTGTGTGGTTATTGAAAATTGTGTGTTTTAGAATTAGCAATTTGAGTGTAAAGCAGGAATTGTGCTTGTAGTTTAGCAGGATTGGTTCAGGGGGTTGGTGCATGAGTTACATGTTGTGGTTAGTGTGTGTGTGTGTGTGTGTGTGTGTGTGTGTGTGTGTGTGTGTGTGTGTGTGTGTGTGTGTGTGTGTGTGTGTGTGTGTGTGTGTGTGTGTGTGTGTGTGTGTGTGTGTGTGTGTGTGTGTGTTTGTGAACAATTGAGAAACACTGTAATTAGCAATGAGCTGCACTGTTAAAGAGGGTTTCTCAAAAGCCACATTACAGATAAGGCTAAACTGGGGAATTAAATATGCGTGATGTTAGTACAAGAAGTACATGTTGAAAGAATGCAAAACAAAACACTTGGATATAACTAATGATAACATCAGTCTGACTGGTCATTCTCATAGCTCCAGTTCAGATATTTAAGGGGAAAAACATTTTGGGACATGGAGTTGGATCCCTAACCCTAACCATGACATCTTAGCCTACCCCCTAACCCAATCTTTCTATGCCTCAGAACTTCCAACAAAAATGCTGATTCAGGAACTGTAGGTACAGTAATATGGTGCAAGGAACATTGCTGCTCACTAAACAAAGACCATCACAACACACATTTTATGTTTGGACTTTTGTTTTGTCACATTACTTTAGCACACCTGAGGAACCAGATAAGTGTCCTCTCAAAATGTGGATGTTGCGGGTGCTCGATGATCGAGTGCTTAGACAGCACGTCCCATGTTGGCATATGCCTGAATTGCTGATGGCTGGTTTGACTCCCAACCGAGATAATCCTTAGCACATGTCATTCCCCCTGTCGCTCTCCCTGCTTTTCTGTCTCTCTACACTGTCCTATCAAATAAAGGTAAAGAAAAAAATGCCCCAAAAATATTTTTAAAGAATGTGGACGTTGCATGTGAGTCTATAAGTACAGCGTACAGTACTTTCACTATAAGTACTTGGTACTTACAGTACTTTCATCCTGCAGGGTCTCTCATGAAGAGCCATCCAACCACCATATATCAAACCCTCACATTACAGTACTTACAGTACAGAGTATGGAAGAATAGCACCTACCATGTGGTTTCTGTGTTATTAAATTATTCGTTCATTATTGTGTGAAAGATATATTTATATTATTACATTACTATATTGTTTTTGTTTCATCCTCAGATGACAATACAAGACTTCCATCAATGTGCACTTGAGAAAGCTATGTTTGCTTTGCATTTAGACCCATTTCTCGACATATTCTTATTCAAATTCATACAATAAAGTATAGGACAAAACATAATATACTGTAAGACCCTGGAAAATATGAGGGAAATGACCCGAAGTTACACTGTACGTCTCTGGAAGTCCGGGTGGTGGTAAGTGCTGTCTTATAAAGTGTCTTATATGTAAGCTGTTTGTTGTTGTTCACTCAGGGAATTTAAGGAACTCCAGGAAGTCAGAGCCTGGTAGCAGTCTGCCCCTCAGAAATGGTGCAGGCTTGGATTGTGATGTTCCCTCTACTTGAGCACAAGCTTACTGTAGCAGTGACAAGTAAACACAAAGCGACAGTTGGTGGTTCAACCCCCACCTCCTGTTGTTCAAATGTCAACGGGTTCTTGAGTAAGACACAGTACCCCAAATTGCTCCCAACTAGCAGACCAGCACTTTCCATGGCAAGCATCAGTGCATGTGTGAGGGTAAATTAGAGGCTTTCAAAAATGCATTGTACAACTCAGTGCAGTACCATTTTTATGACTGATAAAAGTTTGCCTTTTAGTTGTGTTTGATCATCACCATGTGCCATGAAACATATGCACACACTGCTACCACCAGAAGTACCTTTTCTCAAGAGACCAGACTTTGGGCTGGGGCCATCAGAAATACACAGGGGGGAAACCATCTGTTTGCTGGAAACTGGCCATGTAACATAAATCGAGCAGAACAATCAATACAGAAAGAGGTAGTGAAGCAAAAGGGCAAAATAATGACAGAGAATTGAAACACCAGCTTAACAGCAAAGCTTTGGGCAGTTAACACAAGGTCCCAGGGGATTTTATTGTGTTGGTTTTAAGGAAGAAAGAGGCTAATAGTGCAGGGGGACTGCTTGGCAGAAAGTCATTTGAAATGTTGATGTTCATTCTCTTGTTGAGGATGATTTCTGTGTCCCGCTGACAGAATGTTGATACACCTCTGGCAATGTGAGTCCTCATTGCATTTTAATGGTTTCTGAAAATCTCAATAATAGTTTGTGAAAACTAGATGTGGTTTTCCTTAAAGACTGTTCTCTATTGTTGCATTGCTCATGTTTTTGAAGGCCAAGGCATAAAAGTCTGCATACTCTAATGTTTTGGTATATGCCCTGGAGTATTGAAAATTGACAGCACAAAGCATTTCTATTTCAAGGCCTGAGTAATATCAACATTGTCTGGATTTTTTATTTTTTTTATTTTTATAGATAAACTTTATTGTCTGTCACGAAACACTAAGAAACAAACAAACATTACAGTAAAAACAAAAATGTTGTGCAATCATGCTAAAAAGGGGGAGGGAGGGACTGTTAAAAGCAGCAGATGATCTTAAATTCATATTGATTCGAAATTTCCCCAGGATAAGAAGACCCATGGGAGTCCAACAGAATTGAATCTCTATTTACAACATGTTATCACATGTTGACAACCAAGGAAGATGGTGGCGCTACATTCTGCTACCATCAATGTTCAAGTGCACACAGTCAAGACACACAGATGAAAGTTTAACCTCTTCCAGTCTTCTTTGCCAGCTTCTATTTGGTACAGATAGTGAAAAAGAGAAGAAACTAAGGGGCTGCAATCTAATGAGAACATAACACAATGCGAAATGACACATATAACGTGGCAGCAGATTTCAAATGAGAGGGGGATCACAGAAGAAAAGTAAAAATGTAATTTTTGGTCCTACACCTGGAAGTTGAGTGAGAAGTTGGAATTGTCCCATTGGTTGGGCTTAGGCAATGAAGAAAGGAGTTGGTTAAGTTTAGTAAAAAGACCAGGTAGAGGCTAGACAGGCCAGATAGACAAAGAGGGTCCAGAAGTAGAGAGTCCAGATAAGTAGAGTAACAGCAAGGGAAAATAGAACCCTTTTTTCAGAAAAACGGGGAACATATTACCCGGGGAATAAAGGTACGCTCCCATGCCTGCAGCCTCACAGGTGAAATAGTCTTCACATTTTGTTGGAGACATGCAGTAAACAGTAAATTACAGTTCTGACGATGAAACGATCTCCAATCAGGACGGTGATTAAGATTATCGGCTATGGACATGTTTCCTCTATATAACACGGCAGAAATTAACGAAACAACCTGTCAGTCTGCCGTCTGACACACCGCCTCCTGTCATGAGTGTGTATAGTTTGTTTGAGCTGCAGCAGCCGAAGCTAAAGGGAAGGATAAAGTGAAAGTTGGAAAAGAGGGAGGAAATGAAGTAAGTGAAGCAACTAGAAGTGGCAGCTAAAGTGACGGTGAAGGTGTGGAGTGGTTTATGAGCCTGGTCAGTTAGCCGTGTCGGGTCATCAGATGTTTGAAGCCTTGCACCAGACACACAGCACCTAATGCAGTCTAACATTGAACAGAGAGGCATGAACATCTTTATTTTCAATAAAATGAAATGAACAGAATGGTGTTTCTGGAGAGTTACATGAAAGTGAACTCATCCCCCAAACTGAAGCCATTCTCTCTTATTCAGAATTCAGCCAGGATGCTCCTTGAACTGGCAGCATCAGCGTGCTATGTTAGTGACTGTGGAGCTTCTTACATGCCCCCTGCTTTCAGTTCAGTCCTGACTCTTGATCATTGAATAAAAAAAAATGCTCTGAGAACGCATCATTTGGTCTAAGTATTGTTTATGAAGGTGGGCTGCATCTTTTAGATTTTCAGGTGGCCCTGAATTGGAAAAGGTTGGGAACCCCTGGTCTACTGAAGTAATTAATCTGAAATTGAATTTTAAAGCTTGTTTAGAAAACTTCTGCAGATGCTGCTATAGAGTTATTATTGATATGCTATTGTCACTTTTTAAAAGGAACACTGATACTTAAAGTCTATGAATGAAGTAAATTAAGCATGACTGATCAATACATAGGTATAAAAAGTAATCTATGTATTAAACTGTATAAAGATCAGTCCACAAGTTAAACAGGAATACTCCTACAGAATGTATATTCTATAAAAAAAAATAATAAAACGATAGAAATTCATTGCAAAGCGGAGTATAAACTCTTCCAACAAAGATTATCCATCAGATATTTATTGCCTGACTTGGCTGTGGGCTTGTGCTGTCCAAATGCCAATAACTCAGTATTCTGCACATCTTACTGCAACTCCTCAGGACTAGGGTGTCCCCAGGAGTCAGTTTGATTTGTCATAGCTCTGTGTCCTGCATGGCAGGTTACAGTGACTGTGAGTACCTCTCTTTTTAAGTAATACCTGAATAATGCCAAACACATTATCTTAACTGCAGCATTTATTCTGGATGAGAAAAATGACAGTGTTACTGTACATCAGACCTGTGCTTAAGGGAATAGCTGATCTGAGAAAAAATAACATTCTCGTATTGGCACCTCATACAGTTGTGGGTGAGGGAACCTGGAAACTGCTGTGAAGAGCCAAAACCATACAACCACTGATGCAGAGACAATAAACAAATAACAGGTTCAGCAAAAGGTTAACAGTTTGATCCAAAAGACAAGAAGACAGGAAAAAAAACAAGAAATTGGAACATCAAGGGACAAAGTTGGAATGGATTGGGAATGCACTGCAAGCACAACATATGCTCTTGCAATGCCAAAAGTGTGCAGGTATCTATTAAAGGAGTGATTACTGTAGGTTATGATGCTCAGGTGACTGGGTAACAAACTGAAGGACTGAGGACCGACAGGCGTGGTTTGAAAACAAGTAATTAGGTGGTTCAGATGTAGAGAGAATGTGCAAAACAAAACTAAGTTGAACAAACTCTTTTTTGTTTTACACACACACCAAAAATGAGAGAGAAAGAAAAAAAGAAGTTAACATCGCAACAGCTTTTCGAAATGTATGTGAATTGTGAGACTGCAGATGTGAAAGAAGGTCAATCAGTAGACACCTTAAAGCAAAAATGTGCTGACAGACAGCACAAAAAACACACAACAAAGTCAGCTACTTAGACCATCCTATACTTTTAGCTCAGCTGCAGAAAAAAGCCTTATTTCTGCAATTTTTAGGGCTAATACTTCAGGATGACTCAATCATTGATCACTGCCTAATGCAGAGGCAGGTCAGTCGTTAGCCAAAACCGAGGACACATAACTGCAGTAGAGCCAGTCTTTACCACAGCAGTATATTAGCGAAAACATCTGCTTCTTTCTGTCTTATACACATTTTAAGAAACAATTATGCTGACATCAATTCACTGTATGTCCCAGAAAACTCAACACTTTAATCTGCATGCTTGTTCTGTTGGCCTCACTCTGACACTGTATAAATCTCACTCAATTACGAGCCACTGACTGAGTTTACTGAGACAACTCTCCTGGGATCTGCACTGTATACTCTGAGTGTCTTCCAAAACAAAGGGACCCTACAGCGCCTTTCTCACGCTACATACAGTAATCATCGTAGCCTTTCAGTGTGAGGTAAAACTTAAATCTGTGTGTGTGTGTGTGTGTGTGTGTGTGTGTGTGTGTGTGTGTGTGTGTGTGTGTGTGTGTGTGTGTGTGTGTGTGTGTGTGTGTGTGTGTGTGTGTGTGTGTGTGTGTGTGTGTGTGTGTGTGGCCTTTTTTCTGTTCGAATGAACACTGTAATAAGGGAGATTCTCATCTACATTCTTTCCAACAACATCTCCTATTTACACCCATTACAGTTCTGTCAGCCAGGGGGCCAGACGGACAGGCACAGAAGGCAATGCCTCTGGCAAGCCCCCTGTGAAGCTAGGGCTGGAGGGCAACATCACTAGTGGAGCCCCTTTGGAGGCAGGGCTCGGGAATGACATGGATGGCAAGGTCCCTCGGGAGGCAGGGCTAGAGCTCAGACAGCCAACTGGAGACTGGAAACTCAAGTAGGCTGATGTCTAGGGCAGACCACTGACTTAACATCAGGGGAGGCGGACCGCCAATAGGACTTCAGCAACAGAGGGGGGCATGACAACCAACTGGAGATCAGGGACTGAAGGGAACCGGTGTTGGAGGCAGACCTCCACCTGGGCATTAGGGACTGGAAGTAGCGGGACAGCAAGAGATAAAGCATTGACCAGGGCCAGTGACTCTGGATGAGGGTCAGAATTGTCAACCGGAACTGGGAGGGCCACTTGGGACAGAAGCCGGGCTTGGGGCCGGCTGGAAACTTGGGACAGGAGCCTGGCAGGGGGCCAGCTGGACACTGGAGACAGGAGGCAGACACACAGACAAGAGGACACTGGAAGCTGGAGCTGGGCACCAACTCGATGCTTGGAACAGGCACCAGGCATGGTGACAACTGGATAATGGGAACAGGAACCAGTCATGCCGCCAACTGGAGCCAAGAGCATGGGAATGAGCACCCCACTAACTGGACAGTGGGGACTGGGGCCAACACAGATGAGACACCTGGCAGGACACTGGGAACCTGGGATTGCTGGATATCAGGCTGGAGACAGAAAACCATGGGCTGAGGCATGTGTGGCAAGGTGAAGAGGGCGCGGGCGGGGATTGAGTCATGCGCGCTTACCAGTCACCCAAAGGGACATCCCCGCTGGCCAAGTAGCCAGGGCGCATGATCAATTGGAGGCATAGTGACATGACCGTCAACTGTCACACATGACACAGTTGGGGATTGCAGAAGACTGACATCTTTGTTCCCTATATGCTTTTTCCCAGGTGCTCTGACCTGGTAATTGCCACGGTGCACCTAGATGGTAATTGTAACCTGGGGGCTACCCTGCTGTGGCACAGTGGGTCATGGAAAGTGGGGCCCAGCCGGAGCGGGTCATGGAACAGGGAAAGGAGGCTGTGACGAAGGCAGAGCAGGGACAGGAATGGCATCTGCCGGTAGCTGGGTCCCAGGAAACTGGGTCACAGGAAGTTGGTGGTGGCAAGAGGGACTCTCTGGAGGGTGAAGCAGCTGGAACCAGTACAGGAGAGCAGGTAAGGGTGCAAATGGCCTGAGTGATAGTGGTTGTTAACCTTTGCACCTATCCAGCAAATGCATGCTTGAGCCTGAGTAGCCTGTCTAGCATCTGAGGCAGAAGATATCGTTTGATATCATCAAGGTCATGTGCCTCTGAAGGATGCCGTCAATCCTATCCAGGAAGCTCAGTGGTATAGGGTTGTGCACTGGGTCTTTGGCTGGCCTGATTGTACTATAACATGTGGTGGTGTAGGACCCAATAGCAGCACAACAGAGATGCAGTTTATTAGCTTTATTGAAAGGGACTGAGTGGCAGCTGGTAACAGGTAAGTACAGGGTTTAGGTAGATAACAGGTAGATGGTAAAGAGACGCACAGCACGCCTGAGTCTACGATCCCCCTGTTCCCTTAACTCTTTCGCGACCACACTAATTCCTCAGCACATCCGCTCAGGACCACGTGTTTTTGGCTATTTGTTTACCTTTTTCTCACGTCGTACCGAACTCTGTACATCACCTAGAAACAAACGGTCTTCACGTGGTTGCAGAGTGACTTTCCAACGTGCTCCTCAAAAGAAACGGCGAGTTTTTCCGCCGTTTCGTTCGTGAGTACGAAGGAGAAGAAGAGAGCTGGGTTTCTCCAAAAACGGAGCTTCCGCTCTAGTTTCAGAGAAAAACGCACTTTTGTGTCAAGTGGCAATCTGCTCATTTTACCGGTACTCTGCAGTGTGGCGTCTCCCAAATCATTTCTACGGCTAAATAAATATATTTGTAGGCAAATCTGGGGGGTGTGGCAGCCTGGAGAGCAGCGGTGTGGGTCTCTGGCCGCAGCGCAGCAGCTCCGTGACACTGCTGTGTGACTGGCCGGCGATGAGTGCTCTGGGGGCGGGGGCGGCCGGTCACAGCACCCGCTGCGCAGCCCCCGCTGCTCAGCGCCCGCTCCGCTGCACCGTGAAAACAGCTGTGATAACGGGCTTTCAGATCCGAGTCTCCAAACCTGAAACGTTTGTAACGGCGGCCGGAAAAAGTCGCCACATTTGTCGTCAGTCGCTTTTGTCAAAAGAGGGTTTGGAAAGTCGCCAGATTCAGCGAGAAAGTCGCAACACTGTAGCCGACAGCCGCACAGCGCTGCACGCTGTCCCCAGAGCAGCATTCAAGGAGACCGATTACTCAAACAAAACCAAGATCACACAGTTTATAAAAAACATTATGTTTTGATTTTAGTTTAAAACAGTTTTACATATCAGAGGACTACCATATTCACACACAGGGTACCTCAGAGTGTCTATTATCGTAATCTGTAAAAAAACGGTTTTGACGAGTTTGCTCGTCAGTGGTCGTGAACGTTCGGCAGGCTGTGACGAGTTTACTCGTCAATGGTCGCGAAAGAGTTAAAGGGTCAGCACATGCTGGTTTAATTGAAGATGTGGTGCAGCTGGGGTGAACAGGTGGAGGTGATAAGGAGATGTGACAGGCTGGAGAATCGATAAAATGTTCACAGCACCAGGAAAGAACAAGCAGACCATGCTGTGACACTGAAGTCCTTTTTCCTGCAAAGCTCAGGCATCCGCCTGCATCTGGATCGCAGTGGGCTCTCCAGTCAAATCTGCAGACTTCGATCATTTGCACTCATTGGTTGTTTCAGTTTCTTCAAATTGGATCTCCCAGAGAACAACATGTACTGCTAGGACCTTTTGTTTGATAGTTCCTAGGCAGATTGGTTGCAGTGTTGTCTTGGAACTTGAGCTGCCTTCCTGTGTCAAAGTGGACCCACCAGTACCATGACAAGTGTGATGTGTTGTGCTATGCAGATGTGAACATAGAGGGCGCTGCAGGAATGTGTGTTACATTGTAGATGTGGTTGCTGTGAGAAGGGTAGAAGAAGAGTGAATAAAGCGCATAAAGCCTGGTTTATGCTTCTGCGTCGCGGCGACGGCGGACCTACAGCGTAGACCCGACGCCGTCGTTGAGCATTCGAAGTTCTGCGTCGAGGGAACGCGTTGCTTCCGGTCACAGTAAACAGTGGCAACTGAAAAACAAACGCTTTTATTGCAAATGTTGAAGCGCAGGTGACGGAGAAGACGTTTGCAGAGGTGGTCTGTCTGACCAGTCGAGGCTGAACGGGTGAATTACCACACTGATGTTCTGAGCAGACCAATCACAGTCCTTGTGGTTTGCGTCGGCGCGAACCACAAGGACTGTGCCAAGATTTGGACATTGCGTGTCCCCATATAATGTGTTTCACAGGTTAAGATACTATCATCAGTCATACAGTAGCCCCAGGAATCTGTGATGAGTTGGTATGGAAATGTTTTTGCCCCTGTGCCACCAGGGTGACATTTCTGATACAGTAGCATCAACACTGATTTACATTTAACATTTAAAACCTGAACTTGTCCATAGTCCTATCCTGGTGGTCAGGTCATCAACTGGGCTAGGTTTTGTGAAAAAAAAGAAAAGAAATAGAAGCTTGACATTTATCCTGTAATTTTGGACAATGAAGCTATTATGGGAAAGACCTTCTGTCACAGTCTCCTTGCCTTCCTGTGTCCAGACTTTTCTCTCATTCATTCATCCCTACACTCCATGCCATTCTTCAACCATCCGCCAGATGTCCCTGGATTTTTTTCCTGTTTAGTATTCTGCTCACCTGTTTATTTGTCACATGAGCTTCCCTCCGTTTGCACACCTAAACCCAGTTTTGTCAACAACTAAACCATTATATAAATCTGACATTTTTCGCCAGTTCTTTGACAGATAATCTTCTTCTGTGTAAGTCGGTGTGTTTCCCTGTTAAAAGATTCCTGTTGTCTGTACCTGCCTGTCAACCTGTCGGCTTGCTCACCAGTCTGCCTGTGTAGCCTACCTTATATTAAAAGAAAGTTCACTGCATCACCCTGCCTTTGTCTGCATTTGGATCCTCCTCCTTACCTGTGTTGCTTCCATCGGCTGTGACACATTCATCTTGAAAACACATTTTTGCTGTCTGGGGCAATGACAGCTTCTATAGCTTTAAACTCTAATTGAGGCAATTTCTCTACTGAAGATTGTACACTGGCTCCCTTTGAGGAACTCAGTGAAAACATTAGTTTCAGCAGCCAGCTTTATGCTGCGTTCAAAACAACTTGGAAGTCAGAAAAAAACGAGCTCCGAGTTGTAAAAAATGAATTGAATGGCGTGGAACTCGGAAATTACAGGTCGGAAACTCGGGTATCATTTCAGAGCCCCGTCTTTCCGACTTGACGTCACAACAACATCAAAACATGGCGGCCCATGTAAACAGTTAGAAAAATTATTTGAGGTTTCAATGCATTTTTTGTGTGTATTATTGCAGTATATGAAATACGTTTATATTAAGCTGTGATTGTTGTATTGTGTGAAATTGTGGTCCTCGTATGTAACAGAAATAACGTGTAACGGATCAACGCTATAACGTTATATGTGCACTCATCTGCGGTGTCTCCTCTCCTCTTCATTTGCCTCCAAAACAAACATAATTTACTGCTGCATATATTTTTCGTATTCAGCGATGAGCCACAATATGCCAAACCTCCTTCGGGTATCCATGTTTTTTCTCTTCCGAGTTCCTGCAGCGTGAACGCAATGATGTCGGAAGTCGGAAATTTACGAGTTGGGAATTACGAACTCCAAGTTGTTTTGAATGCAGCATTAGTATTAAAGGGATAGTTCAACATTTTGGCAAATTGGCCCATTGCCATAATACCTTTAGATTTGGGAGTAGATTCTTCCAAGAAAGAAACCAAGAAAGTCCATGAGCCTCCGTAGCGTAGTTCTGAGCAGCTCGCAGCTCCGCGGTTCTAAAAATAGCTTGCCTGACAATTAAAGGTAACGAACCTACTCCCAAGACTATAGGGATTATGGCAATGGGCTAATTTGCCAAAAATGTTGAACTATCCCTTTTAGAACTAAACCAGTTTTCAGTTTTCTGACCCCTCCCCCAGATGTACTGAAACTGAATTTTGCTCTGACAGGAATCCAGCACAAGTATTAGCACGCTGGGGGCATGTAGTAGCTGGTCAGCATCATGACATGAGGGTCAGACAGTGCAGCCAACTGTGCATTGGAGCTCAACTGTAACAAGAAGCCTGAGGCGAGATTGAAAAGAGAAAGGTCAGAGTGCACGAGTGGGCAAAATCAATGTCCAGCAGTGTGGAAAAAGTTGTAATAGGACATTTGAATATTCTATTGGGGAGTGTTATTTTTGTAGAAAGTTGAGATTTTCTTTTAACATACAAGGAGAGATTTAGTCATCAAGACTTGTTGAAAAGCATGAAAACACTTAATTTTTTCCTTTCCACATATTGATACTCTGGTGATGAAAAAACGAGGCGGGGGAAAACAAAGAAGGTTCTTTCTAATCCAAGGATGTGTAGCAACATGTCAGTCAAACATGATCCTGGTTTTAAAAGTGTGCAGTTTGTCCAGAGGGATCAGGGAAAGGTTAAGCTCGAAGCCATACAGGGCTGTGAGTTCTATTGTGTCAGCTTGTCTTATTGACATGTTTTTGCGTAAATCTTTAGAGTGGGATTTCATACCAAACAAATCCTTTATTCTTTGACTCAACTCCTCTACCTCTACAGAATATTTTGTGCAAATAAGTCTTGTATTATGCATAACAAACTATAAATGAGGGACCTCTGGCAAAGCTGCCGTGCCTCCCCCGCTGTCTTCGGGTTTATTGCGATTTTGATGTTTCATATCAATTTATCAAAATTGTCTTGTCTGAATGTTGGACTTTAACCCATCTGTTAGATTCGGCTTGCTCTATCTAACAATCTGCGACACCGAAACAGCAGTTTAACAGTCTCTACCTGTCTGCTGCTAATCCTCGACACCGTCCAACTGGTTTCCCCGTCTCCTTCTCGGTGGCTTCACCATAATAACCTGGACTATCTACCGTTGGATTACGTTGCTGCCGATCTCATGTCATGTGGACTTTTAATAAGCTCCTAAATCCTGGTTCACTCATTTGTCACATCCCCATTGACTACTGCAATGCCCTCCTCACCGGACTCCCCACCAAACTCATCAACAGACTGCAAATCATTCAGAACTCGGCTGCTCGGATCATCACCTTTACTGTACCAAATCATCTGACCACATCACCCCTGTTCTCAACCAACTATATGGTTCCTTGTACCACATCCACTATAAAAACCTTCTCCTCACCTAGAAAGTGCTCCACAACCTATAGCCCCCACTTACCTCTGTGACCTCCTTCACGAATACACTCCCTCCCAACCCTCTGCTCAACCTCTGCTGGGCTGCTAACCATCCCCACATCACGCCTCAGTACCATGGGTGCCCGAGCCTTCAGCTGCTCAGCACCCAGGCTCTGGAACAGTTTGTGTTAAATTGCTGTGGTTGTGCTCTGATGGCCAGCCTCCTAAAAGCAGTATGTATTTCACTGCAAAAAAATCACCTGTATTAAAATTTATGTCAACAAGGATGTCCTCTTTAAAATCATAAGGAGCTCTGCCAGCAGTGCATTGTTGCTACTAGCAACACATTGTCCACTTGATGCCTGCTGCAGGTGGCACAATAAACGGTGTGTACATAATGTAATAACTGCTCATTGTAATAACTTAAATGTGATAAAAGTTCATAATGTGATAATTGGCTGTAATAATAAAATCGCATAACGTATTTGCGCAGAATGTATGTAGGCTAACAATTTATTACATTAATGAGCCCTACTGATGCTGCTCATAATGTAACAATGGCTTGTACTGTGACTGTGTTGCATTATCACCAATTTTTAGCTTTGCCATTCCTGCAAGGGGAAAGGACATGCTTTCACCTTTCATGATAATATACTTTTAAAAACCCAAATCAAAAATTGTATTTTTCTATGGATGTGTTTTATTTTTCAGTGAGACATTTTTCAATGTCAATACAACTTTTATTTCAATGCTAAATTGTATTTTGAATGCAAAAGTTTTTATTACAATGCCAAATTCTGTTTTCAATGCCAAATTTTAACGTCAGCGATCTGGCTCCATATATTTGCACTTATTTGAGAGGTAAATGATCATAATGCAACTCTTTTTTTCACAATATGAGCCAATTATGAGCTGTTATTACATTATGAGCACCAGTAAGGCTAATAATGTAATAAGTTATTACATTATTACATAATGTGCAAAGCTGTACGTTATGTGTTTATGATTTAATTACATTATGAGCTGATTTTTACATTATGAACTTTTACCTACATTATGAGTTACAAGGTGATCAGTCAAGGCAAATTATTTACCATTAGTCCCCACCAGTGGGATTTGAACAATACACCAGTGAGGCTAATAGGCAAATACACAGTAGGGCTCCCGAATACGCACTTTGGATGTCCTTTGCTGAAATTGAAATTTTGAAGCTATGTGACCTGATTCAAATAGACCCAAGTTGATTGCAATATTCTCTTTTTTTATAAAAGAAAGTTCTTGAAGTAGCCCACATATAAAGCCGGATAAGCAGCGTAAACTAAATTACACACAACCATACATTAATTAACCTAAATTAAGTGAAGATGCCACTGTAATGAGACAAAGAACACTGTCTGGTGACTGTTCGGTATTCACCAGCCGGGAAAAGGGAGGTGGGCAAATGTCTTTCACCCCTCCAGTGTCTGTTGTCCCAGAAACCTGATGACTGAGGTCTACACAGTCTGGACCGATTATCTTACTAATGTGGAATGTTTTTACACTTGTGGGCGGACAGGTGTATGTTTTTATCTTGATGATTAACCTTTTGCTCCTTGCTGACTGCATGCTCAGTTCAGATGATTTGTCATAATTATAGAAAATTATTGTCACACTCTAACGACTCCCTATAGCTGACTGGGGAAGAGTGACAGGTGTGAGAAGTCATGGCAGTGATTTGAAGTGTATCCACATTGCTATTAAACCTGTTACGTTAGAGCTGTCACGCTTCTCCAAAATAAGGGTGATGCTCTGAATACGTATTAAAAAACAGACTGAGAAGCATATTGGTTATAGATCTTTGGTAAAAAAAAATAATAAAAAAAACCTCAAATGCCCTTGTACTAGATTATAAATATAGGACACAAATAAAACACAGTAATAACACAAATAAAAATCTTGACATTTGGTGTGGTGTATTTGCCTTCGATTAAATCTGTTGCCTAGAGATAATGATGACCTGGATGAATGAGAATATCCATAGACATGCAAAAAGTAAATTCAAATCCATGCAGCCATGCTAACCACTGCATCACCATATCACCATCAATCATAACATTATGCCCACCTGTGTTGGTCCCCCTTTGCTGCAAATACGCAACAAACTGCCATGCCCTGTGAATTCTGACACCTATCAGAACCAGCATGAACTTCTTCAGCAGCTTGAGCAACAGAATTGGACCACATGGACCAGCCTTCGCTCCCCACATGTATCAATGAGCCTTTGCCGCCCATGACACTGCTGCCTCTCATCACATGACAACTTTTGATGGATATTATGCCTGATATACCGTAGGCTATATGTACTATAGTTTAATATGATCAGGGAGAAGCTGATATTGTTTCACAACAGATGGCTGTGCTGTGGATTGACACATGGGGAAGTGTTTCTCACAATCACAGTTTGGGGTATTATTTTGGGGGTTAGCTGTGTCTTGAAACTCCCCACATATGGGAAATCACCACTCTTTGATTTTTGTTCCTTCCAGCAGTTTGCTTTTATCTGCTGTGTAACATTTCCAATAACAAACACACTAATTAGCCACTCTAACCTCCGCCTACAGAGGAAGAACAAAGCCTCTGTGGTTACTGTATCTTGGCCTCAGAGTGTTCACACAGGGCAGTTCACATAACCTTGTTTTTTTTTGTTTTTTTTGCAGAGGAGTTGGACAGTAATGTTTTTCTCTCTCTCTCTCATAGCGGTGTGTGTGGTTGCTGCTCTGCTGCTCTGCTCTGACCAGTTATCTGTTTGTGTCTGTTTGGCACTCAGCACTAAGCATTTTGTCATGAGCTTGTATATATATCACTGCCACATATATATACGTACATTAGGGCTGTCATAGTTAACGCGTTAATTGCTATGCGATTAATTAAAAACAATAACGCTTTCATTTTTTTAAATTGGGGTTAATCGCGGCCCATTTTGTCCTCAGTCCAGCAGGTGCTGGTAAGGCACCTTCAAGTTGGTTGGTGACTCTTTTTTTTTTGTCAAAAGCGACTAGCGACAAATCTAGCAACTTTTTCCGGTGTACAAACATTTCTGGTTTGAAGACTCCGACATGAAAGCACGTCTACCATGAGCCCCCGCCCCCATCCTAAAGCACTCACCGGCGGTCAGCCTCACAGTAGTGTCACGGAGCTGTCCCCGCTGCGGTCACAGAAACCTCACAGACCCTATATATACACAACATCCTGGATGTCTCTCCCTTGCAAAGCACCAGTATCCTCTTGACTTATTCAGCTCATTTGTTTCAGACCTAGTCTATCAGGATAAGATAGGAGACATGAAGAATAAAAGTCTACATGACAGGAGGAAGAGGAGTGCCCTATGGGAATCTTCCACACTTTGAGACTAACTGACTCCATCTGCTTCATAAGGCATGACAGGTAATTGAGAAAGCAGCATCATGCTTCTTATCTGTCCATGAGTCTGTGTGTATGTGTGCGAATGCAATTTGTCAGGGTTCTACTTAAGTGGTACAGACAAATCAGTCAAAGTGTAACTAAAAATAGCTCAGGCCATTCATTGAAATTCAACATGGCACAACTCCAAGCTTAATGGACATGTAGAAGAGAAATATCTCTACCAAGACTCCATTTCATCCCTGTATCAGAAACAATAATGAAACAGCACTTTGTATAATTAGGTGTCCTCAGTCAGAGAAGCATAGCAATGCAGCCAAAGAATTAAATAATAAAAAAGCCAACTGAAACAATAAACTTTCAATTTCCTCAGTACTTTTGTTGAATAATGAGATGCTATTTCATAAGGGGAAAAAGAAACATTTGGCAGACTTATGATTGCAGCTGAACTGTGATTGAATCTTTTGTCAAAGAGCAAGATGAGACTGTACTGAACTACATTTGATGAAAGAAACAAGAGTAAGTTCGAAGTGGTGGTAAAATACACACAGCCATTAAATTGGTTTGTAGAAAACACAGAAGTCAGTTCAGACGCCAGCTGTCTGTGACAAGATGTAGGAACGTGATCATTCAGGAAAATTGAAAAAATAAATTCAGGGAGTAAGTGTGACAGAGAGAAGAGGTGTCATTGTTTGACAGTAACATATGGTTTTGATGTTAAATCAATTTTCTTCTTGTGTCATTCTTTCCTTCATTCATGGCACAACACAAGTCGAATAATTGACATTTTTGACTTATGTTGTTTTGCTTTCAGTCAGGTCCTCAAAAGTGACTGTTGACAACATGTTCAAAAGGTTTCAGCAGTCCATTCAAATGGTTGTTGATCATTTCTTCACTACACCATTGGTCCTGGTTCTGCTCCTGATATATTGTGTAAAAATTGGATGGATTTCATTGTTTGAGACTTGTGAGCATTCATACTGAACAACTAAACTTGGTGATGGGCTGCCTTGTGAATGTGGAAAAATACTGTGTCAGCTGGGACCATACGTTAACCTGTCCTCCACCATCAGCTCCTATATTTCATAGCTGATGGCAGACCATTCCTCTTATATGGGACATTTTCTACACTGAAAAACAAGAGCTAAGAAATGGATGTTGGAACACAGCTGATTTATGAGGCGCTATCAGTTCCCTTGATCCTGGAGGATTCTCATTGATTTACAGTAAATATGTTGATATTGGCCATTGCTCTGAAACTGAATTGCCCTGAAAGACTGAGCCCCAAAATTTCCGTTAGTGAATGCTGGTGTCATCAACCAGGCCTTACATAGGACTGGCTCTGACCTTGATAGGGACATTGATGGTGAGTATTGCAGATTGAGCAAACTTAGCTTATGCATATTGTTCTGACGTTTCAGTCTTAATTTAAACTTCAGATCATTCTTGAATTATTTTCTTTTCCACTCTGAGAGTCAACTTATTATTTCATACTGTGAAGCCTTCTGATATTGTTTCTGCATGAGGCACCACAATAAACTCAGTCATCCCATGAATATAATTTGTCCCAAGGTGTGCCTACTGCTTCAGGTGAAGTTTAAATAAAATATGTGAAGATAATGATTGATATTCTATGAGGTTCTGTGCTGCAGTGGCAGAGGACACTTCACTCTCACCATCATGAAGACTTAAGAGATCAGTAAAATTGTATTTTTTTCTCTAGAAATTAATTTGTTTACTTTACTTACTTTTTCTGCAGTCAATTTAATTATGTGTAATTCAACAAAATTAATTGTCTGTTCCTTCTCAGCAGTCAACTCTTTTGGTCTCTACTTGCTGCGATTTTAGGAAGCTGCGACAAAAAAAAACCCATAATGTAACCCCTCATGTGTCCTCTTTTGAGGGGGAATTACACACAGTGTAAACCTGCAATTTCAATTAAATCAAATGCCTTTATTGTCATTGCACAGCTGTACAACAAAATCTTTGCTCATCGGAGTTGATCCAAACTGGTAGAGAGTGAGGCTTTAGCGCAACACTATGTCGTTTTATGACCCTAAAATAATGTTTCTAAACTGTTTCTAAAAATGGTTAATAGGATGAATGGTGCCGCTGCTGGAGGCTGAGCGGGGTTGCAGTGGCTGAAACTGCACTGTGTAACTTTCCCATGCGGGTAGGAACACCGTGGTCCTGGTACACCGCAGCTCTGCTGAGCTTCAGAGACCGAGCTGAAGCCCAGTCTCCCTGCTCCTCTCTCTCACACACAAGCGCCCTGTGCTGGGCTGCACGGTTGGCCAGCCTCCCTCGAGCTCTGGAGCTTTGCTCGGCACAGACCTACTGGCGATGATGATGGCTACTGGCATTGGCGCTACCAGTGCCGGTACTGGCGATCGATGGCGACGGCACTGGTAGCCTAATAATAACAGCGATGACGGCACTGGTGTCGGTAACGGCAATGGTGACAACACTGTTAAGGAAGCGGGCGATGGGGATAGTAACAGCAATGGTACTGGCAATGGCACCGGTACCGATAATGACGGCAACAAATTCATGTGGGCTCTGTGCTTCTCTGGGATAGACAGGTAGCAGACAGTTGCTCTTCTCAACCAGTACCACAAATCCTACATAGTGTTGCATTTCACAGAGGTCAGTTGATCCAAAGTAGCCACTCACTTTTATTGCACATGCACTGAGAGGAAACTTCGGCTGCTACCTCATCTGTATCAATAGGCAGTAATTCAATTTTAAAAAAACGTCATTTATCCCCGAGGGGAATGGGTAACAATGGGAGACAAATGCAGCAATTTCTTCCATGACGTCTAACTCACCAAAACGTCAACTGAACTCTGCTGCCAGTTTGTCCAGGTGCGCACAGTACTGCTCAGGGTGATAATTATAATTGTCTCTGATGGACTGTGACATTTTCTCCAGGTTGGTAAAGTGTGTCAGCATCCCTTTCTTTAGATGTGTGGTCCAGACACCGAGTTTAGCCTTGAACGCATTCACTGCACTTATCATGTGGGGCAGGTACCGGTCTTTTCCCTGGAGCTTGTTGTTGAGTGAGAGCAGTTTTGCCGTTAGGTCTGTCAGAAACCCCAGGTCCAGTAGCCACGCATCATCTGATAGTTCCTAATGCTCCTCGTTGACAGAAACATCTTTATCTCAGGCAGCAAGTCAACAAATCACTGCAACACTTTGCCGCAACATCAGCATGGAGAAGCAGGTCTCCATACAAGGACTCAAGCTTTGATTTGATTTGATTTGATTTATTTGTCAGTAGAAAAGAAATACAAAAAAATAACTGACGAGGATAACACAGAAAAGTCCAGGACTTATTTCCACTGTCCTCTAAGACAATCCGAACTACGTGATAAAACATTAACATTGAAATAATTACTACTAAACAGTCATTTACAGTAGCTCATCCAATAACGCCTTGAATAAGTGATGCTGAAGCCCTTTTGCGCAAATTAAGTTTACCACTTTGACCACCAGTGTCATTACATGAGAAAAGTCCACAACTTTCCTAGCCAAGGCCTGCTGATGAATCACACAGTGATAATTCATGAAGTTGTGAAAATCTGGATCATTACGGCACAGTGCTATAAAACCAGCATGCACACCGCACATTGGCGGGGCTCCATCAGTAGTGATTGCCACCAGTTTATGAATGGGGATGTTATTTTTACGGACATAACTTTTAAACACATTGTAAATATCCTCACCTCTCGTTCTCTGCTTTAAATGGAGAAGAGTGAGGAAGTCCAGCGATTCACTGAACTGCAGTGAAAAATACGACAAGTCCTTCAACACCTGTTGATCAACGTCCTCTGACAGTAACTTGACCCTTCGTGTCACTGTTGCAGGACCAAGCGGTACAGCACGGAGTGCGGCTTTTATGTCCTCTTTGTTTTTGAAGTTGCTGCAAACAGTCTCTGCGGTGACTGCCATTGCTTCTTTAAATAAATCCCCACCTGTAAAAGGTTTCTTGTGTTTAGCTAAGAGGTGGCTAACACGAATTGACGCTTCAGTTGCAGCCTTATTTTGAGAAGTGGGTTTTGTGAATAGCGACTGCTGAGCCTTCAACTCCACTTTCAGCTCTTGAACTTTCTTAGCTCTTTGATGGATAGCTGTCTTTGAATTTCTGGTGGTGCCGCTCCAAATTCCCTCGCTTCCACAGTGCCTGTCACTGGTGGCACAACACACACTTGTCTTTTACCAAGGTAAAGAGAAATTCCTCCTCCCATTCTGGATGGAAATGGTAGGATTTTGTGTGGAGCCTCTGCCATGCTTGCTAACTGTAAACAATGGCAGGCTATCACCATGGTGACGATGTTCACGTCAGTCATCATACAGTACGTCACTCCTCTCTCATCTCATTGGTTACTTAAATGCAGCACCCTATCTGTTTGCTTCTGGCCCATTAAGCTGTTCCCAAGATGCTGCTCTGCTGCTGTTTGAATCTGACAAAATCACCATCCAGATAAATTACAGACAATGACTGTGCTGGGAACTTGGGAACACGATCTTGTAGATGATCGCTCTGACAGGAGTTAGAACAAAGTGACTGAATATTATTTCTTGACAGGGCTTTCAGGGTTTCAGTGACATTTACTGCTCTGATGTGTTGTAGTTTTTCTGCATTCTGTCTCATTTCTGGCTCCTAGAGTATCTCTCTGTTTACATTAATTTCAGATCTGCTAGTTTTTTTTTAGCAGTTACCGATCACTTCCTCCTCTCACCTCCGACTCTCATGCTCCCTCTGCTCTGTCTATCATACATTTTGTAATTCCTTTTCCTCGCTTATGAGATTTAAATGTGGCTCATTTAAGCGTTACTCTAATCCTGCCAGCTCACAAGCAGCCGGGAAACTATGTCAGCAAGGTGAATGCCCGTAGCATGAAACATTACCCATCGCCTACTTTAGGTAGTCCTGTCATACACTAGATTTATCCATAGTCCTGTTTGAAAGAAAAGCCTCTTCATCTTTCAGCAAATGTGTTCAATAGTCTCTATGCCGAGGGTCACATGACCAAACCAGAAACCGGGTAACTCCACTTCCGCTTAGATTCTGACAAGCACAACGCACGGTAAAAACGAATCAAACCCACTTCATTTTTCCACGATTTTGTTGTTGCTCTTCCCAGGATGGCACAACAACTTTTTTATTCACGATGCCTGCAGGAATTACCCAATCTGAGCATGTCCGACGTCCATCGAATCATATCTAAAGCTCCTACCACGAAAATGGACAAGGGCTGTTGTGCTAATGCTAACTCTCGCTGTCTGTAACTTACTGCCAGGTTAGGCTATAGACTAGCCTGGTTGGCACGACTTTCCAATGTTGATACTCAGCATTGGGTCTGGCCAAGACGTTAAGAGAATCCATTTCTCAAAGCGCATCCTTCAAACCTGGTTTACCCGCCCCCCTCAAATGCCTCAGTCTGCTATTGGTCGAAGCTTAAACCAATCACACCGCTCTTTCCTCTGCTGTTTACAATGAGGTTCCGGTCGCTGCTCTACTGCGTCACTTACTTGAACACGCCTCTACCCAGAGCCGTTGGAGAGGCTCGACGTTGATTGGCTCTCGAAAAAGAGGGTGGGGTTCCCGAAAATTCGGGAGACAGAAATCCAGTTAATAGCACGGTTGGCCAGACTAGCAGTCAGCAGCGCTTTTGCGAGGCGTGACGTCACTAGTGTGGGCGCGACCAGGCTAGCTATAGACTACTTGTTCCCTGCAAATTCTCAGGATTGATTACTGGCTGAGTTAATCTGTTTTTATGAGCCTGTCATCGGTTCACTGCTATTCCAACATGGAAATAAACATTTAAGACTTCCACTGCTTATTTTCCTCATATGTAATGTAGCCTATAATGTAAAAAAAACATCTTGTGGACATGGTAAAAAGGTTAAAAGCTCTAAAAAATGCCTTCTCTATATTTCTGTATACTTTGCAATTACCAGTTTGAAAAAAAGATTACACAAAGGAATGGAATATGAAGTTTATTCAACAATGTCCATTGTTAAAGGGACAACGAGGAGTTTCTATTCGGTTATAAAAAAGTCTCACGTTAATGTGGATGAATCTCCGCTACCCACACTTGTTAATGGGCCCATTTTCGATAAATATATCGTTCTGTCTCTATCCTTATTTTGTTATTTTTAGTGGTGGCGGAGATGCTGGTCGAGCCGACCAGCGTTTTTTACTTTCGGTTTCGCAACGAGTCATGAGAATAACGCAGCTGAATCGCCGTTTATGGTCGGAACTCCGACGGTATGTGAACCTCTTTGAACCTCTGACTTTAATTCTTGATGAATGAAAACATGAGTCTGTCTTGCGCCGGTCAAAAGAATTTTACGGTGCGCGCGGAGGCTCATAAATGTAGTGTGAAAACGCTTCGCTTTTCCAAAACTCCTCGTTGTCCCTTTAAAGCAGATATCAGCTTCACGGCCGTTTCGGCTAATGCTGCGTTCAAGGCAGGCTTTTGAAACCGTAAGTTACAGCTTCAAGTCACAACTACGACTTGGTAGCGTTCCAGGTAACCCGTAGCTCGTGTTTTTACCATCTTGTTGTCTGTGAAAGTTCCCTATAACGGCCACTCGTAACTTCCGACCCGTGAACTCGTACCAGATCGAACTGGTATGACTTCACAGGAAGGAAAAACACAAAGTACGAGTTTCTTTGAACGCACCATGAGTTAGCAGCCCCCGCCCTTGTCAGGCATCAATTGGTCCTCGTGCTACGTCACCACATTCACGCGCATCCCTTGGCTGCACACACAGCCCTTCATGCCGTTCTCTCTCCTCATTGGATAACACTTGTATCCCACAAGGAAAATTTTCTCCTCGGGTTACAGCAGAGCAGAGTGACGGAGAGACTCGTGTTTAGGCTGAAATACTTCATGTAAGTGATTGCTGACGGAAAATAGGACTATTTAGGACTTATATTAACAAAAACATTCCACTGATATCTGCTTTAACATAAAAAAAAACATTTAAAGCAGAAGTAAGTGGTCCGGTCGTTTTCGCTAATGCTGCGTTCCAGGCAGGCTTTTGAAATCGTAAATTACAGCTTCAAGTCACAACTTACGACTTTGTAGCGTTCCAGGCAACCCACTCGTGTTTTTCCGACCTGTTTTACCGGTGAAAGTCACTATAACGGCAACTCGTAACTTCCGACCGGTGAACTCATACCAGATCGAACTGGTACGACTTCACGGTCGGAAAAATACGAGTTTCCTTGAACGCACCATAACAGTCCTCGTCCCTACGTCGCCACATTCACGGCGTCCCTTGGCTGCACACACAGCCCTGCATGCCGTTCTCTCTCCTCATTGGATAAAAACTGTAGGATACGATAAATGTTTTCTCCTCGGCTCAGAGCAGAGCAGAGTGACTGACAGACCCGTGTTTCAGACCAAACACTCTATGTAAGTGATTGCTGTCGGAAGATATAACTATTTAAGACTTATATTAACACAAATATATCACTTATGTTGCAGGTCCCACGCACAGGACCCATCTATTTAAAGAAAAACCAGGACCAGAACATGTCAGGTTGTTGCTCTGTTTATCTCCTGTCGCAGAGTAACACTTTATTAACAACTTTTCCAGTGTTACCTATCATGAAAATATGCAAGTGTACAGAACGCCAGTCTCTTGGTTTCCATTTTACATGAGGGAAGTCACACATACAAACTGCAAGGCCCCCAATCTACTATAACGGGACAATTCACCGATAGATATTCTCAAATCACACTCAGACTTCATCCTAATACAATAAAACACAATTTCACAACTCTTGTGTATGTGGTTTTGCACAATACTAACCTATTTAAAGAAAAACCAGGACCAGAACATGTCAGGTTGTTGCTCTGTTTATCTCCTGTCGCAGAGTAACCCGGAAGCCGACAAGAGCAACAAGGAAGGTCCAGAGTGGCTACATGTTGCTCTACTGCCTCCTACTGGCACTGTCTGGTCAAGCAGTGAATCTCCACTGACTAATTATAGTTCTTTTTAAACTTGAACTTAATTTTACAGCATGAGCTGGATTACAGTGTTCTCCTGAACATATATAAACCACAAACATGTGACCACATATTTGTGTGTGTCACACACTCCCTCACCAAGAAAAAAATGACTCCTGGCATTTCACACAAATTACATAACCCATATAAATTTTCAAATACCATTAACTTATTTACAAATGAACAACAGATCTCCCATCCTGTTCAGTACACTGGTACATGAGTGACATAAGGCACAAAGGATGTACATGGCAAAAACTGGTATGGCATGGCAAGGTAAGTTGGTTGATATGACATGTGGTGTTGCTGGATTTCATGTTGCATTGCCCAGACTGGTATATGCCCCACCCCATGAGCCTCTACAGCGTTAACTGTACTTTTTGCCTGGTAAGAAGGGTCACCCAGTGTCTCATAAGTTAAGATCTGTGTAGGTCTCCTCTCCCGAGTGGATTTCCTAAGTACGGGACTGTTGCCTACTGACTGACTACTAGCTGACTGCAAAGACCTCAACTGATGGTCTGATGGAGTGTGGTTGGTCTCAGAGGTTACAGGCGCAGGCATAGACCCTGAGTGATTGTCAGGTGACTGACACAGTGCAGGCCTGTACTCTTCTACTGACTGTGTTTCCTCTAATCCCTCCCCATCACCAAATAAGCCTGGGCCACAAGCAGTCCCATTTACCCTGTCATGTTCAACAATGTCCAGTAATGTTTCCTCTGGTTCACTTTGCTTGAACTGAGCATAAGTCACATTTTCCTCTGGCCGTTCAGTGAGCCTCCTTGGTCCTCCTGTGACGGATCCTCTTCTTACAGGTACCCGAAGCCAATAGTTCATGTTTTCATCCTCATCTGACTCTGACAATTCAGAGTGTGTGAACTCACTCTGATATCCTTGCACTAACTTCACCTTCCTTTTTTTTCTCTCTGTTAGTGACGGTGAGGATGGTTGTGAGGTCACAGGTGGGTTTCTTTTTTTCTCAGGTCCAGATATTTCAGGTAAGTCTGTTGGTAAATCATTCACAAGATGTAACAAATTTCTGTGCAGGGTGCGGCTCCTACTGTTACCAGTTTCTGGATACATCTTATACACAGGACCGCCATTCATCTGCTCTTTGACAATGTAAACTGTGTCTTCCCAGTAAGATCTTAGTTTTCCTGGGCCTCCTCTCTCACCCAGGTTGCGAACTAAAACACGATCGCCTGGCTGGAGAGTCACTCCTTTCACATGTCTGTCATAATGTTGTTTTCCTCTTGCACTTGAGTGCTGGCTGTTTTCAGAGGCGAGTTGATAAGCCTGTTTCATTCTTACTGCCCACTTTTCTGCATATCCTTTTGGGGTAGTGGTCTCCTCTTCCCCTGTCAGTCCAAACAGGAGGTCCACCGGCAGACGGGGGTGGCGGCCATAGAGTAAGTAGAATGGTGAGTACCCTGTGGCTTCGTGTTTTGTGCAGTTATATGCATGGATTACCTGCGGCAAGTGCTCTCTCCATCTGCTTTTCTCTTTTTCTTTTAGGGTTCGAAGTAGCTGGAGGAGGGTCCTGTTAAACCTTTCGGCTGGGTTACCCTGGGGGTGATAGGGTGTGGTCCTAGAGTGTCCCACCCCTGAAAGCTGCTGCAGGGTCTTGAACAGGCTGTTTTCAAATTCACGACCCTGGTCATGATGGAGCTTCCCTGGGTAACCAAACCGAGGAATGAAGTCACTGAATAGTTTTTCCGCCGCTGTCCTCCCGGATTTATTCCGGGTAGGATAGGCTTGGGCAAACCTCGTGAAATGGTCGACCACCACCAAGATGTACTCATACCCCCCCACACTGCGCTCTAGATGCATATAATCAATAGACACGAGTTCAAGGGGTGTTGTGGTGGTGATGGACTGCATAGGAGCCCTTACATGAGACACAGGCTTTTTCTGTTTGATACACGGGCATTTTCTTGTCACATAAGTTTCAATGTCTTTCTTCATGTAGGGCCAGTAGAATCTGTCTCGAGCCAAGGACAGGACCCTCTCTGTTCCTACGTGGCCCATCTCATCATGTAGATACTTCAATGCCATGTGTCTATACTTTTCAGGTAAGACGAGTTGACGTCTCTGTACTGTCTTCCTGTACAGCAGTCCATTCTCTAAGTGAAGCCTCCCCCACTCATGCAGGAGCCTTTTCACTGGCCCTTTAGCGACACTGCTGTGATTGTTTGGTAACTTGGTGCATGTTTTCTTCAAAGTAATTACTTCACCGATCACTGCGTCTTGCTGCTGGGCTTGCTCAAGCTCTTTTCGAGTTATGGTGAACCCAGACCCAAGTGTGTGAGACTCTGAGCTGTCCCGTGACAAGTTTAAAGACGCCACATATGCTACCTCCCCCTCTCTGGCAGCTTCACTACCCTCCCAAGTTGCTTTAACTGTGTCCCTGGGAACTTCCTCGGTGCATGCAGCTACATACTCTGACATATCAAGGGGCAGTCTAGAGAGGGTGTCAGCATCTATGTTGACTCTGCCTGGCCTATATCTGATCTCAAAGTTGAAATCTGCCAGTTCCCCCACCCACCTATGCCCCACAGCATTCAGTTTGGCAGTGCTCATTACATAGGTCAGGGGGTTGTTGTCGGTGTACACTGTAAAATGAGGGGCATAAAAAAGATAATCGCGAAATTTTTCACACACCGCCCACTTTAACGCGAGGAACTCTAGTTTCCCTGAGTGCATGTGGTAATTCTTTTCTGCTGGTGATAGCGTTCTTGACCCATAGGCAATGACCCTCAACCTCCCCTCCTGTCGTTGGTATAACACTGCCCCGAGACCTTTTGCAGATGCATCTGTGTGTAACACAAATGGCAGGTTGAAGTGGGGGTAGGCTAGTACAGGTGGGCTGGACAAGGTGTTTATGAGCTGCGTGAGGACTCCCTGATGTTCCTGGGTCCACTGGATCGGAGCTCTTGAGGACAGTTGCCCTCCTTTCCCCTTGTTGCTCTTTAGCTGAGACGATGCCATGTGATTTCCTTTCAGCTGTAGTAGGTCATACAATGGCTTTGCAATTCTGGCGAAGTCCTGAACATAGGCTCTGTAGTAGCTTAGAAACCCTAGCAGCTTTCTGACTTCTCCTACAGTTTGGGGTTTTTTCTCCCTCAGGGCTTGAACAGCTGCTATATCTTTGGGGTCGATCCGCACTCCATCGGCCGAGACCAGCCTCCCCACATAGCGCACCTCCTCCTTGAACAACTCACATTTGGTGGGCCTGAGTTTGATGCCATGTTGCTGCAGAGCCCTCAGAACCCGCCTCAATCCGTCCACGTGCTCCTCGAAGGATTTTGCGTAGCAGAGCACATCATCCAGGTAGGGGATACAGCATTCATCCCTCAAGGAGTCCAGCACCTCCTCCATGCATCTCTGGAATGCGGCTGGAGCATTTGAGAGGCCGAAAGGGATGCGGACCCACTCATAAAGGCCCCAAGGGGTGATGAATGCTGTCAGATGTCTGGACCCCTCTGAGATGTAACCCTGGTGGTATGCTTTCCCTTGATCCAAGATAGAGAACCAGCGATAGCCTCCAAGCGTGTCCACAAGATCCTGAATCCGCGGGAGTGGGTGTCTGTCTGGCACAGTTTTACGGTTTAAGAGCCTGTAGTCAACGCAGAGCCTTAAGGTCCCATCTTTTTTTCGCACACACACCACCGGAGCCGAATAGGGTGACTTAGATTTGACGATCCATCTTTTTGCAAGCAAGTCCTGAATGTATTCTTTCACTTCCTTAAAAAGTGGTTTAGGGATGGTTGCGTATGAACGCTGCACGGGGATGTCATCGGTTACAGTGATTGTCATTTGCAGGTTTGGAATGCGGCCAATATCATCACTGTCACGTGCAAAAGCATTGGACTCCTCATACAATAGCTGCTTCACTATCGCCTGCTCTTCGTCACTCAAATGGCTGATATCAACTGGTGGGTGCCACAGTGAAGGTGAGTTGGTTTTGTCATTCTCAGTTGTTGATTTAGATGTGCTAATTTCATCTATCTGCACACTGGTTCTTTCATCTGTTCCTATTATTTTGTCAATTGGCTGTATGCTGCCTAGAGCAGTGCAGTTAGCCAGAAACACATCATGCTTATTTGAGTTCCCTACAGGGATTTCAACGAAGGGCTTCTCAGTGTGGTTCACTTCTACAAGACCATCACCCATGTCTAACTGTTCTAGCCGTGGATCATCAGTGCTAAGTTCAAAAAGGGCCAGAGGGTGAGAAAAACTAGCAGGGATCGGGCATTTAATGTAGGCAATTTGGCCTGCATGAACAATAATGTTTTGACGGCCTACTTTCACTGTCACTGGCTCAACTTTTGTTGTGCTTTTCTCTGCCTGGATGAAGCTAACTACAGCCTCAACTTTCTCTGGCTCAATCTGCATGGCCCCTTTTAGGAGGTGGCATATTGCTGGTAATGTATCCAGTTCACCTCCATGCCCCAGGATTATCTCCTGAATAACATTGAATCCCAGCAGTGGCCTAAGGAGGTTAACTTGGCTAACCAGGAATGGGACTTTGATGGAATTGTTTGGGTTGTCATTGCCAGGTAAGTTGACTATTACTTCCACCCACCCATCATAAGGTATTGTTTCCCCATTAGCAGCACAAACACTGAGGTCATAGTCTCCCACTAACTCACTTAAAGGATGGATGTCTTCGTGTGGTAAGAATTTCTGTTTCCAGTTTCTGTCTATAAGACTAACCTGGGCACCAGTGTCAAATAGAGCAGTAACTGCATACCCATTCATGTGGCATTTCAATAGACATTTCTTTCCAATCAACTGTGCTACTCTTTCAGATGTGGTTTTACCGCTGACCGGAGAGTTGGACATGGCCGCAGGCTGATGGCTGGTTGTGGTCTGCTCTAGGCTGTCACCATTCACCTGAGATGGGACATGGATGCTGGTCACAGGTCGTCCCTCTGCTGTGACCACCGCTGGTTTCCCGTCGGCTTACGTCTCTTCAAACACCCAACTGCCCGATGTCCTTCTTCACCACATGCAAAACAGTGATTGCAGTTTGGCAGATTTTTTTCACTGCAAGAGGGACAGCCACGTACTCTCCCCTTTCTCTGTGGTGGTCTTGTTGAAGAGCTTACACAATGACAGTGCTGTTGGGAGGAGTGCTGGGGTTGGGTATCAGTCTGTGTCTTTGATTGTTTCAGTGACTCGATCATTTGTGTTAATGCTTGTACTTGTGCACTCAGTTTTTGTACCTCCTCATCCTTGTTTTTAGAGTGAGAATCACTTCTGTCGTCACATGACTTCTCGGAGTTCACCTGGCCACTCTGAGCATAGATGACCTTGGTGCGTGTATTACGGCCCAGACGACGTCTCCTTTCACTCTCCTCACTGGTTGTTTTGATGACCTGTCGCAGCAACGCTTCATCTGTAACAGATGGGTCAGACAGCAGTGACTTTAATTCTCTCCTAATGTCCTCATGTCTTTCACTCAGTCCCTGATAAACTGTGTGCATGAACACGTTCTGTACTGTCTGTGCCTCATACTTGATTTCTGTTTCAGTCCGCTTTGAGGTGAGAATAACCTTTTGTTTCAGTCCCACCATTCTGTACAGGAACTGTTGTGGTGTTTCATGCTCCAGTTGTTTGCCTGTTATCAATTCTTGAAAGAGCTCAGTTGTGCTCTTCTCCCCCATGTGAGACCAGAGGAAACTTTTCAGCTCGGCTACTGTCATCTCATCTTTGCTGATCAACATATCTTTGAAATGACCTGGCTTGGTGATCCGTAGCACTGCTCTAATGACTTCACTTTCTGTATGCTGTTCTTTTAGCCCCTCATCTATTTGTTTGCAGATGTTACTGTAACTGATGTCTGCTGTGGTGTCACCTATCTGCCCACCATAGATTTTGAACTCTCTTTTGTGAAGTAAGGCTAAATCTCTGAAAGCTACCAGGCTATCACCCACATGTGAAGGCTGGTGTGCAAAACTTGGGTGTGGTGACTCAGTGACATATGTGTTGCCGGGTTGCTTAGAACCACCTACAGTTGTCTGCTGGGCACCAACATGTGAGGTAAGTGGAACATAATGGTCACTACTGGGATGGTGCTCAGGTGTTGTAATTTTTGCAGTGGCCCCATACAACAGTGTGCTAATATCTCTGTCAATATTCCTTGTATCAGCTGCAGTGGTTTGAACATTTACACCTGAGTGAGTATGTGCTCCTGTAAACACTGCCTCATCATCAACCGTTTCAACATTAGCGGTAGGCATTGCAATAATTTCATCGATGAAATCTTTCAAACTCAGTAGCTGGGACAATCCCTGGTCCTCTAAGTCCATTAGAGATGTGGAGGACATGTAGGAGCATACGTAATCAAAACATTTTTCTTCATCCTGCATGTCCAACTTATCTGGATCCAGCTGTTGTTGTGGTGGGATGTTCTCTGCCACATGGATGATCTGCTCAGCAGAAAGGCGGAGTAGTCCTTTTTTTATAGACCAAACTAGGTCTTTTCTCTCGCTAGAAGCCATAGTCCACGCTTGTCCAACGCTGGGAATGCGGCGCTCCCACTCTGGCTACACACAGACGTCCTGGGCCCGCGAAGTCCCTCTGCTCCGACAGCGAAGTCCCTCTGCTCCGACAATGTGGTTTCTGGCGGTCCACCGGTTCAATAATCACTGGATTGATGGCCCCTGTCGCTCCGGTGCCGTCAATCCCAGACGAGCCCCCATAAATTGTTGCAGGTCCCACGCACAGGACCCATCTATTTAAAGAAAAACCAGGACCAGAACATGTCAGGTTGTTGCTCTGTTTATCTCCTGTCGCAGAGTAACACTTTATTAACAACTTTTCCAGTGTTACCTATCATGAAAATATGCAAGTGTACAGAACGCCAGTCTCTTGGTTTCCATTTTACATGAGGGAAGTCACACATACAAACTGCAAGGCCCCCAATCTACTATAACGGGACAATTCACCGATAGATATTCTCAAATCACACTCAGACTTCATCCTAATACAATAAAACACAATTTCACAACTCTTGTGTATGTGGTTTTGCACAATACTAACCTATTTAAAGAAAAACCAGGACCAGAACATGTCAGGTTGTTGCTCTGTTTATCTCCTGTCGCAGAGTAACCCGGAAGCCGACAAGAGCAACAAGGAAGGTCCAGAGTGGCTACATGTTGCTCTACTGCCTCCTACTGGCACTGTCTGGTCAAGCAGTGAATCTCCACTGACTAATTATAGTTCTTTTTAAACTTGAACTTAATTTTACAGCATGAGCTGGATTACAGTGTTCTCCTGAACATATATAAACCACAAACATGTGACCACATATTTGTGTGTGTCACACTTACTTACTTATTACTGCTTTAATATACAACTTGTAACCTCCTTGTATGACGTCGGTCTGAAGGAAGTGCCGGCTGCAGACGGTGTTGCTCTTTTTTATTATTAAGTTTTTTTCTTTTAATATTGTGAATCCACTTCTTTCTTTGGTCCACGTCCTTGGGGAACGAATGGAAACTGACAGAGCTGTTGAATCTCCCTGACATAGGGCATTCAGGAACACAGCAAAAGCTGTGGTTGGTAGCACTTCACCTTCTTTTCCCTGTCTTTACTCGACATTTTTCAAACATAAAACATAAAAGCGATAAAAAACATTATACATTACATACAACATAAAAGAGACTATAACGTTATAACTACCTGTAGCAAAAGAACGCGTAGAAGTAGCTGGCTGTGGTCTGTTTGATTTGTTTTTACCGCACGTTGTGCTTGTCAGAATCTAAGCTGAAGTGGAGTTACCCGGTTTCCGGTTTGGTCATGTGACCCTCGGCATAGAGCCTATTGGCAGTACTGCTGTAAATGGCGCCTATAAACAGTTTGCATCACCTAGTGGTGTAACTCCATCTCAGTCTGGCTGACCAGTATAATCATTCAACTATAATCACTCACTCAGTCAGATGTTGATTGCGTCACTGTTGTTACACAGTAAAAAAAAGTTATTTAAATTGAGGCAAATTATTTAAATAACATTATGAACACAGACGTCTACAACATCTTAAAAACCTCTTTCCTTAAAAAAAAAGTGTTATAATGTTAGCTATATGAATAAAGTGTGAAATAATGCCTTACAAAACTATCTGACCTCAATCTATTTTCTTGCAATTTACACATGAAGTAGACTATCTGAAAGAACTGCAAACATACCATTTTGAAACTGCTGCAAACATGCCATTCTGGGCAGCCTTTAGTGCTTTTTATTTTTCTATTTTCACAGTTTTTTAGTTTCAGTGATTATATTTCCTTTCCCTGCATGGCCTCCATTTCTGTATCACTCTTTAATTAGAGCATTTGTCATATTGGCAGATGGTGTGTTCTTTATTATACAAGTTCACTTTAGCCTGTGTGTGTGAGCCACACGTGTGAATATTATGATGTGCTGCCAGCAGTGAGATTAGTGCTATGCAGAAGAGGATACGGTTCAGATAAGGTCCACAGCAGCGGGTGAGCCATGGTCTCAGGAAGTGCTGTTGAGAGTCAGTAGCTTGCTGAAGAGAAGGGCCTCATGTTGAGTTTCATCATCTCAGATAAATGCACTCTGAGAATTCAGATAAACCAAGCAGGATTTGTCAGAGATGTTGCATTAACGATCAGCATCGAAGATCCATTTCTCTGAAAATATAAGTGGATCCAGGTGACTCTGAGGTGATGGATGTCCCTGAAGTTTTTTGTTTGTCAATCGCCTGGTCCAGGGTCAGGTCTTTTTTTTTTTTTTTATTGTATAGCTGCAAAATATTTCAAGGCGCTTTTTAAATAGATCAGGTCTAGACACTCTCTTTATGATGTTATGAAAGCAACATTATGTAGTTTTATGACCTTAAAATAATGTTTCTAAACTCATTGAAGTGGTAGAAATGGTTAATATGAATGGTGTTGCGTCGGCTGAAACTAACTTGTAACTTCTCTGAGCCCGAGTCTCCCTTCTCCTCTCACCCACATACCAGCGCCCTTTGCTGAGCCGCACAGCCGGCCAGCCTCCCTCAAGCCTCTGGAGCTTTGCTCGGCACCAGTAGGCTACTAGCAACGACGACGGCTACTGGCAATGGCGCTGGTACCATCTACGGCGAAAGGGCCACCGGTAGCAGCAACAGCGAGGGCCCCGGTACCAGTAATGACGTAGCGGCGACACCAACACCGGTACTGGTACAGTAATGACGACAGCGATGCCAATGGCAACGGTATCGGTGGCAGCAGCACCCGCAACAAATTCTCACCAAAGGCAATCAATTGGCAACTGGAGCAAGGCCAAACCTCAAGCATACCCAGTCTCAGGTTGGGCAACCATCTTGAGCCATCTAGAATGAGAGGGTGCAGAGGAAGAGGCCAGCAAGTGATAGGCCAATAGTTATATTAATTAATAATAATATTGGCAATTACAGCAGCAATACTATATTTAGTACCTGACCATGTGTGTCCTCACACATGTGCAATTGAAAATGTCACAATTATCTTAAACAAGCAATAAAATCTCTGTATACTGTATCACACAAACCAGATATATACAGTATATACAGGACGGGCAGAATAATTTATATAGTAACAACAAACATAAACTGTGATGATGTAAATTAGATGATTTTACTTCTGTTCAACATCTGGCACAGGGCAGAACACTCAACACAAGCCAATGAGGCAATTCAGATGATTCATTTGTAGATAGTGTGAGTACACTGTAAAACCAAATGTTTAAGATCTGAACACATTGTTAAACACTTATCCGTAACACTTTTCAAACGCGTCACGGTGTTTAGATAATAAACACGAGAACATGTTTATTCACGGTAACACTTTTTAAACACTTTTACATGTTTATTCAGGAAAATGTGTTTAGGTTTTAAACACTTTATTTATATTATAAAATTATATTATATTGTATTGATCTATTGATTATACTGTAAAAATTGACTGAAAGGAAACATATGAACACCATGATTCCTTTGTCCTCCTTTTCCTCCTCTGCTGCCACCCCCCTTCAAAAGCTGTAAACCTATAGGGAAACACTGGAATAATGGAATAATACAGAATATTGTACTTTAAACGTCTTTATTTAACTATTATTATTCTATGTTACATTTTATAAAATAATATACACACATAAAAATATAATATTAGCCTATATGAAGAACACATTCATACATTACAGGAACAAAAAACAAGTGAACAGGTCATCTGAGAAGTCCTCGTTCAGGCCATAATCTTTGAAAAGAATCTGAAATGGAGAAAAATGAAAAAGAGATTGTAATAATACTATACATCAGTGGGATTTTGTATAACAGTAAACTGTTGCTGTGTATGGAAATAATGACCTGTATTTGGCTGATTTCGGGCCAGTGAACAGGTCCCCAGTCGTGTGGTGCTGGAGGAACCTGGGAGTAGGTGGGCTACACCTTCGGATAGTTGAGATGGCTCATGTAGGACACCCCCAGGACAAGTGTGGCATCCAGGATGGTTTCTGCCTGGGTGAAAATGAAAAAACCCTCAGTCACTTGAGTTCAACATCAGTCATATTTGCCATGACGGCAGCAAACACTAGGAAACAGTACGACCTGTAAGTTTGGTTGTAAAATTAGTGAACAAACCTCAGGAGAAGTAGCAGCCTCCAAACACACGTCAAACTGCTGTCCAGCAACACAGAGGTCTTCGTCTTCACCCCGCTCCTCTTCTTCCTTCTGCTCACGTGACTGTACGTGCGACCTGCAGTCCATCCATGCCTGCAGTGCGTCTGTCTGTAAAGCAAAAATAGCGTTTTACTATTTAATCTACAAGCATAAAAGATAACTTACGTAAAGATAGTTTAATAGCTATTCTACAAACTTTGTAAGGTCTGTTATTTCTATTTAACAGGCCGTTGCTATGTATAACAGACTGTTGCCAGGGGCCACTCAGCCGTTACTATGGACGCATAGCAACAGCTGTTTATAACTGCTACATGCAGTTTTTCTTTCAGAGGCAATTTATAGATCAAAAAGATCGCTTTTTAATCACAATTTGCCTTAAATTATTGATTTCACCCGTAAACAGCATTACAATAACCGAGTAGCCTAATGAATGAGCAGAGCAGGTTATCCCTCACTTAACTAGCAGTTAGCCGTTGGCTAGCCTACCGTTGCCGGCCATTAGGGTTCATATTAGAGACGATATGGAAGAAAATAAGCGAAAAGTAAACAGTACGACATGTAAATTTAGTTGTAAAATTAGTGAACAAACCTCAGGAGAAGTAGCTGTCTCCAAACAAACGTCAAACTGCTGTCCAGCAACTCGACGTCCTCTTCACCCCGCTCCTCCTCTTCGTTTTGACGGCTCAACTGCAGACTGCTCACGTCACCGCGCGTAAACGTGCCCTGCGTCACGTCTGTCAGGCGAGCTACTTCACTGAATGAGTTTGACCCGTGACCTGCGCTGTGTCTGTCAGGCTGCATAACCTGTCTCACTTACTCAAATGATATTCATTTAGGCTAGCAGAAATAAATAGGGTAAACTGGGTCAAAATTTCATATAGCTAATCACCATAGACACATTTTATTTCTCATTTTTGAGGCCATGTTTTTTTATTCTGTCAGATTTGGACTGAGCACCCCTCAATACCCCTAAAATGCCAAAACTTAGCACCTACTAAGCACTTTAAAAAAAAAAATTCTGCCATTGATTTACCATCAAAGTTGAGCTATACATTGAACCAGGAGAAAAATACAGATATGTAGCCTAGTTATTGTGCATCGTATCAAGTTGAAATCTAAATGCCAGTCCCCATTCACTTTCACCAGTGCAATAACACATGTGTTTATGATCAGAACACTTGTTGGTTTGAGGCGTTCTCAAGGTGTTAAAAAATAGAAAAGTCTTGGCTGAAACATAAAAAAAAACACCAGTGTTGAAGAAGAGAACACTTCTGTCCATAGATAAACACCTGGTGTTTAGGTCTTACACACCGGTGTTTAAGTTTTAAACGTGTCACATGTTCTACGGATTTACAGTGTATGTGAAGCATGAAACAACCTCCCTACGTGCATCATTTAGTCACTGCGGGAGAATGTGTTTAAGTCCACATGTTCTGTTTCTGTTCCTCTTTTACTTTATGCAAACATAGATTACAAAAGAAGCATAAAGCTTGGGGTTTTCTTCTAGTTTTTCTTCATCCAAATACACAAGAAAGCTAATCTAAGACACTGCCCCTGCCAAGCCCTGGACAGACGAGCAGGCAGACAAACAGACCAGGCAGACACCAAGACAAACATGCCTTAAAGAGCTCAGTATGTAACCCCTTACCTCTCATGTGTTGTCATGTCAGCCAAATCAGAGTTTTAACTTTAACTTAGCACTGCTATTATTACCTCATTCTTCTGGATAATGTTGTCTGAGCCTGGCTTGCACCCACCTCACAGAGAAGAGAAACGGACTGCAGCAACATGATAAAAGATAGAAAACAAACTCCTTAGATATTGATTATTGGTTTAAAACTGGATGTAGTGGAAATTCTGAAGAACAACATCATTCATGCTATTATAATCCAATGTCAAGCCTGTGGGTTTAAGAGATTTTTTCCCCTCAAAAACAACATTTGTGGTTCTATTTGTGTAGTTTTCAACACAAGCAATGTTACACATACTTGAATATGAGTTTTATGATATGCTGGACAGTAATGGCCTACATTTATATACCGCTTTTTTATCGATACCCGATACCCAAGCACGTTCAGTGTTGGGCACGCTACTTTTAAAAAGTAATTAGTTAGTTATTAATTACTTTCCCCAAAAAGTAACTGAGTTAGTAATGGAGTTACTAAGTAATTAATTACAAGTAACTATTGCATTACTTATCATCTTCCAGGTATTTGTGAATACCTAGCGGATAACCCAAGCGACCCGCCACAATAGTGAGTGAGCAAGTTGCCAAGTTTGTGAGTTTTGGGGCTTGTTGTTAAAGTGTAGTTGCTTATTTAGTCTTGCTTCCAGGTCCATGAGTTGTCAAGCAGATATTTTCAATATGTTATTTAAATGCAGGATAGTTTGTCCTCTTGCTGGCAACCCTGTTCCCTCCGCCCCTCCCTTTCCCCCGTACACACAAGTTACCACGGTGACAACACCAACAGAGGGTTTTTTTTCCCCCATCTGCATCCCGAGATTGGCTTTCACCAAACTCTCCTCAACTGATCAAGAGAATAGTTACCTTTACGGTAAATTCTCAAATAAATCTCAATTAGAAGCCCGGTCTATTTCTATTTTCTGCAAATTCTTGTGAATGTACTTGACCTCTCATAGCCCACGATCGCCCGTTTGAGCAGTTTCTAAGTTGCTTAATTCCTCATTAGAGTTTTCAGTCGGCCTGACAACTGAGAACCAAATTGTTGAAGCTCGGCAAAAGCACCTATACAGTAGAGGGTATGCATTTACGTCACATTTCCCTGGGTGTCTACCCTCCTCCTTGTCCTTGTGTTTTAATCAATCCTGTAACACACACCGTGTGACCGCGGTACCAGCAAAGTGACAGGCAGGCTCATTGTTAATATGCAGAGGGATGAAATGACAGCTGCTACTTTCATCCCGGCAGTGACTCCCGACACTTAAATCTGAGTTGCACATGGCCAGGCGGAGGGTTAGCAAAACAGAGGAAAAGTGACCAGACTTGCATAGTTCCTCTCTAGATGGGTGTATTATTTTCTGATGGTACTTCTTGGGTCAAGTAACGCTGATAATGGTGCATCTTATTGTCAGTAACGTTAGCGTTGTAACGGGGAAACTTTTTTCATTACTCGTAATGGTCTCTGAGATTATACTCTGGGAACAATCTTTTAGTTTATTCCCTTTTTTCGCTGCAGTGATTCTGCAGCTGAAGAGGTGAGACACATACAGTACGTCTTCATAAACAAAACAAACGGCCAAAAAATGAAAAAGGGGTGGTGAGTGCTGAGTGGTGGGTGGTGGGGGTCAAAAGTGACCTCCACGATTGGGAGGTGGTAGGAGCACTGGGACTCAGCATCATCCTGTTCCACTCCAAACATGTAAAAGAGATTAATCCCTTGGCTGCCCTCTCCTTCAGCTGTGGGAAAATTCCTTAGATGTCATTAGGGGAAGCTTCTTCCTTCCGGCCCTGCACAAAAAGTGTCAGGAAACTTCTGTAAAATCCTTTTAAAAAACAAGTTCAAGCCTCAGAGCAGCAGGTTAAAGGAAGTGTTACCAACCAAGTTCATATCTTATTAAGCATTACTCAATCTTTATCTAACTACTTTGAAAATAGCAATAAACATATTACAACAGTATACTACAATCACCCCTGTGTCGGCAGTGTTTTGACAGCTGTGTGTCAATCTTCATTCCTAAAAAAGTGAAGAGAGGCTCGCACACTGCAAGGGCTCCTATATAGTGCAATTTATTAACTAGTGACGACATTTTGAGCGACCGCTCTTCATCAGGTCAGCCTGTATAGTTATAGGCTCGAAACATCGTCACTAGTTAATAAATTGCACTGCACTATCCCTTGCAGTGTGTGAGCTTCACTTCACTTTTTTAGTTCTCTTTTTAACCCTAACCCTTTTTTACTTCAGCACCTGCACTATTTTGTTTTTGGATGTGCGTGCTTTCTACTATCATCTTCATTCCTGTTTTTTTTCCTCTTTCAGGAGAAGCCAATGACAGTCATATGAATAAATATTGTATACATAATACAAATTTGTCAAAATTGAGCATTTTAGACATGTGGATAACCAACCATTGCTGTCATCGTTTTGTGTTTGTGTGTGGAGGCACTCTTGTCTGCTTGTTTGAATCATGTTTGACTATTACCTCTGTAAACTCAGTATTCTAAACTCTCTCATCTCATCAGAGTAAATACAATTATCTGATTAATTAAAAACTGACAAATGTCTTCTGTGGTTTCTCTGTAACATCTATGGGAGTACAAGCAAAAATCCATACATCTGTGTTGCGTTGGAGCACATCTAATGTGAGGATTCATTGATATAAATATTAAAAATTAAAAATTAAAATTAAAAATAGAAAAAGCAAAGGAGCCATCATTTCTAAAAAATAAACACCACTGTGTTGTTTGTATGAACCTTTATCGATCTGTTTGTAATAAAAACATTTGACAATGATCAAACCACTCATTCAAAAGTGTTATTCTGAGGAATTCCTCTCAGAAGGTTTGGCATATTGCACCTTAGAAAACTTGATTTAAAAGTTACTTAAAAATTGCAATTACTGTATGGGCCTCATGGGACAGTTGGACGGAAGTTATATAATGTAGATAACTTAGCAAATCTTCAGCAGAGCCCCACTGTCACGAGAACAATTGCAATTACCAGCATTTAAAAAAGGATGAATAAAACATGTGAAAAACACATAAACAGTCTGAATTAATCAAGGTGAACAAAAAGAGCTAATTGCAGTTCCACCCCATATACAGTAGTTTCACGCTCCAGGTTTTTATGCCAACAGCACCGCTATGACTGGACCACCCAACCAGCCTTTCCTAAATTTAGAGATTATAAAACATACAACTTAAAAACAAGTACTTTTTTCTGCTGAGCTTGCTGTTAGTGCACACTAATCGTGTGTAATGCTGCTGCTGCTCATGGCAGCACTATTGAATTCCCCTTACAATAGTGTGAGTCACAACAGAATTCACACCCCATTCATTTCAATGAGAAAGGTGACAAGACAGATTTGCTTTCTGTTGTCCTAAATAGTCCCTACTTCCTTCGTTTCCCATGAGGTTCCGTCTGACTGAACTTTGACTCTGGAAATGCTGAGTTTCACCAGTGCATATTTAAGAAAGAGAGTGGGATTGACTTCTTGTTTAGCTGAATGATAGATTCTATTTATCCTTGTTTGTGCTCTGTAACCAGGGGATGAGGAAACATAAGTAGTGCGCAGTCAACAGAAACAAATAAACAGACAAAAAACACTTTTTTTACTCCATATTTTGACACCAGATGTTGTCATTTTCAAGCAAGAGCACCAATGAGAGACAGGATTTTCTGCAACAAGTTTGATGAGATTTCGAGCTGAAAATGGCATCAGCTTGATTCCCCAACGTACATCTGGAGTTAGAGGTGGCAAAGTCATAACCAAAGTATGAAACTGATATATCTCCCCTTTTCTCTTCTTATACTCTGTATTTGGTGAGTGTGCACATGTGTGCATGTGAAGTGTCAGTGTATCTTTTAGTCATTGGATTTTCTTTTGATGAATGGGAATTAAAAGACGAAAAATTCATCGATTTATTGGATTTTCATTTTGAAATACACAAAATAAATTGAAACACAAAGGGTTCTTCTTTTTGAGTGTCAAAGAACAATTGACTAAAATTTAAAAACAGTTTGATTTTAATGTTGTATTTCATATAACAAAAAAAAAATCACTAGACGACAGAAACAAAAAATCTAACTTTTTTTTTCTTCATATTCTAACACTGGAAGTCGTCATTTACAAGGCAAGGCTGCAGGCTGGACTGGTCTATCAGGCCAGTTGATCTTACCTGGGCCTGGGAGGTAAGATCCCAGGCCTAGGTAAGGACCTGGGCACCCCTCCAACTCAAGTATTACATAGCTATTTTTTTCCACAAATAGGCCAATTTTGAAACAGTATTCCAATTTAATGAGGGCCCCCTCCTGCCCTGGGAACACGCACACATGCACACTCACAACATACAGAGTAGAAGAAGGGAAAAGGGGAGATATAGCAGGTTCATATACTTTGGTTATAACTTTTGCCACCTCAGATGTGCGTACAGATTTCTGTAGATGTCCTCGTTATGCTATGTCTGAAATCATATCTGAGTAGATTTTGTTCTACAGAACCATGGACACACGTATATATAGTGCTCATTGGCGGTCTTGCTTTGAAAATGACAACATCTGGTGTCAAAATATGAAAAAAAGTGGTTTTGGTTTGTTTATTTGTTTCTGTTGACTGCTGATTTTATTTTTTATGTGACATAGAACATGAAAATCAAACTGTTTTTACATTTTTGTTAATTCTTCTTTGACACTCAAAAACAAGAACACTTTGTGTTTCAATTTTATTTTTTTGTATTTCAAAACAAAAATAGAATAAACCAATGATTTTTGTTTTTTAATTCCCATTCATCAAAAGAAAATCCAATGACCAAAAGATACACTGACCTTCGTGTATGTTCAAAGTCAGCAACAGAGGAAAAGATAATTAAGTGTACATAAATAATTAAATATTATTTGAAAAAGGACATTATATTTCATTTTTAATAATGATAATGTCTGTGCAGCAATTCCCATGTCGCAGGTTCTTTTTCTTTTCTTTTTTTCACCAGTGCATGCAAGTAGATTTTGTCCTGCCAATATTGGTCTCACCACAGCACTGGCCTTAAAAGAACACACAGGTTAGGTGTGTCATGCTACGCTGAAGAAAATTTCCTGTACAGGAAAGCAGCCATCACAATCATCCACTGCAGTCAACTCTGGCTGGGGAAAAAGTTGATGATTAACACTCACACATTTTACAGGAACTAAGGGAGAAAGAAACGTTGCCAAAGTGTTTTATCCTAATGCATTTGAAAATTGTGGTAAATATTAACAAGTTAATCAAACACCTTTTCTTTTTGCAGTCTATTTTTGGAGAAGTGGAGATGGCTGCAGATGATATCTTTGTTTTTTCTCATGGCCATTGTCATATTTATCATACCACCAGTTACAACCAGCAATGAGCCATTAAGTACAAATGGTCAAGCAAATTTAATTCCACATCAAAAAGTAAATAATCAAGTTCTAATGCCAAATAAGGATGTAATTCCTACTGGGTTTTCACAGTCTTGTTGCTCAGCTGCTTAGAAATGTCCTGCTATAAAATAGTATAATAAGTGAGACACCTCCTTTGCTCTTTTCCATGATATTCCATACATCTGTGGTTTGTGATTTCCATCCTGTGCAAATGTTTGGATATGGCCGTGCTTTGAAAGCAAACTTCAGGAAATTAGTTAATAATGAGTTCATCACACGGTCCATACTGTAGCTGTGTGCACGTATGCTGAGCTGCCATAGGAGTTAACACAGAGCGGTCCATTAGGCCTAATCTGATTACAGCACTTCACCACGGCAACCAAACGCTGTTGTGGTCTGGTCCTGCCAAGACCCTCTGCACCACTAAAGAGCGCAAACACAGGTCACTTGACTTGGCCAACCTTGAGAGGTTTCAGATGGCTATAATTTTCCATAATTTTAGCAAAAGATGTTGAAAAAATGAGCCAGGATACACAAGAGAGAAACTAAACTGTAATGTAACAGCAAGTCCTCTGCCCGGGGGAGTTAATTAATTGCTAGGCAGCAATCCTGAGGTTATTCCTGGAACCAGTCCCCCTGAACAAAGCGCTTCAAAATAAAAGCCAAAATGCTTCTGTTGGAAGATGGTGAAATATGCCACAGGTAATTTAGCTAAGAACTTTCATTTCAGGTAAGTTTTCATGTCCTAAATCAAACTAATGACCTGCCGCTTTTCCACTTGTTTAAGATGTACTCTGTAAGACATGAATTCTCCTTTATTGTATTTAGTTGTACTGTTGTTTATCAATCCCAGTGGGAAAATGCATGTGCAACTAAGTTACATACAAAAAAGCAGGCAAGTATTACAGTATTGTCAAATACAATGAGAGGTAGCCTTTAATGGCTGTACCTTTTTGGGGCTCTGGTGTTCTCTCTCTGCTTGTGTTGAAAAAGTCATTATTTATTTACTGATTTCAAGAAATTAGTATATACACCACAAAAACCCAATGCCAATTCATTTAATATCGGCAGCTCCAGCCAGTGGCATAAGTGAATTAGAATGAACTGTTCATACAGCTTCTTTTTTTATTATTTAAATACCCTTTAGTTCTATGGATGAAACTGTTTCATACGTTGTATTTAGAATGCAATATGCAAATAAGCTTTATTAAATACATCAGAAAACAAGACAAGCACTAGCAGATGTTAGGTGGTGCATTTTGCTCTGTGTGAATTCAGTGTGAAAGTTCATCGTTAGCAGTCAGATTAACATGAGGTGGAATTGCAGTTGGATCAATATCGCAAACAAATTAAAACCAGTTTATGAATGCTATTTGAGTATTTCTGTCTAGATGACTTCATTCCAATGCACTTATGACGCTGACCACATCCACATCATTTATGTTTTGTCCAGCAGGAGTCATGGTAATCTGCTTCCTCTGCAGCCCCCTGCATTGAGAAAATGCAATAACCATGAAAATAAACTATTTTTCATTTGCTGGGAGCCCCCTGGGAGCTTGTCTGGGACTCGCACTTGACAATCTGCAATATGAGAATCCTGGTGGGCAGTGAGCTTCCCAGACAACACTTTGATGGTATTCATCAAGCCAGATCTAGTTTCATAAGCTATTCATTAAACTTCGTTTTAATAAACTTAAATGGTTTGAAATGTGTTTAGTGTTCAACTTCAGCGTAACTACCATCAATTTTAATTAGAGTATGTAGGTTTAATTAAAGTATACTTATGTTTGCATGCATTTGCGTATAGTATATTTTCCCCTGACTTTTAAATAGAGAAGGAGGATCTACACCAAACAACCATCAAGAATCATGTCATTTGTACATTTAAATTCTCATTCACTTTATACAGTACTTACAGTACAGGACCGCTGGGCAGCAAAGTAGGAAATGCTGGGCGAGCCGACCGCTAAATAATAATGACAAAATAATATATTTATCAAAAATGGACCCATTAACAGGTGTGGGTAACCTACTGTAGATTCATTCACATTAATATGAGACTCTTTTATAACAAAAAAAACTCCTCTGGGTCTGTTTAAGCTATAAGTGATGTTCTGTTGCTTGACAAAAGGTTTTTGCCAAACACAGCATTTCTTTATCTCACTCAAGCTGTGAAGTATTTAATGTTGTTTTAAGAAACTGAATATCAGCGATGTCTGTGAAAAAAAAACAAGTATTTATAGTTTTTGTTTGAACAGTTTTTAAGGACCTGCTACTGATATGAGAAACAAAAAACAACTCTTGTGGTACAACCAGCAGAGCAGGGGGTGGGTTTGAATTGGAATTTCTGCAGAGGAAAAGGAAGGTAGAATGAAAACCTCGAAGATAATAGTGAAAAAAGATTAAAGCAACATTGCGGTTATAAACATATGCGCTACATCGCGCTAATGTGTTCACATTTCTATCCGCCGACGGGGGAGTTCAATAGCTTTGTTTTCTGGTTAGCTGCTGTCTACGCTCTCTTTTTTGCTGCTGGCTACTCTAGGCTACAGTCAGGTCAGCGCGTGATGTATCCCGTAAAGCAGGTCGCACTCTACGGCTCTACACAGAGGGGGGAGGGGGAGTTTCCTACCTGCACAGGGAAATTACATAGTGCAGTTTCAGCCGACGCGACCTGGCTCAGGCTGCAGCGGCAGCACCATTCATCCTATTAACCATTTTTCTACCGTTGCAATGAGTCTGGAAACATTATTTTAAGGCTGATAAACTCCGCAATGTTGCTTTAAATAACTACTGAAACTTGTATCAAGTGATGCTTATTATTCTAAGTAATTTTACTTGAGGATTATGCACTTTCCCCAATGGGCTGCATAATGTAATTTAGCAAGAGGAAAGATAAACTGTGAATGATACAAGTATCTTTTGGCATCCAGAAAGGAAACCTGAGGAACCTATTCAGACACTGAATTCTTTACAGGGTAAATTGTCTTTTCAGGTCAACTCAGTGATAAATACCTGGTATGGTGCTGTGGACAATACTATGTGGAGCAACTGTGAGGCAGATTTACCCATTTGACATCTTTGCAAATTTATGCTTCCGTATGGTTGAGTATCACTCTGTGGTGCAAGATGAGGGTTATTAAACTGTGAATTATTAAAAGCACTATCTTATGATAAAGAGGTGACAGGAAGGCTCCTCCTGGGAGCGTTTTCCTTTCAACCTTCTGCTCTCAATGCACCATAGTATTCTCAGATCAACAGCGCTCTACTAACTGTTTCTATATTATGAATAGACATAGCGCTTCCCAGTATCTGTATTTCTCTGTAGATTTTCCGTGGAGGCGGAAATGGTGTGTGTGCATTTCTTAAATGGTGAGTCTGACTAGAGCCTTGTTGCAGAAGACGACAGACAAATGTCTCCAGGCAGTCAGTCACTGTCACAGATAAACCAAACATCATGCTATGTCCTGAGGAAGATGTTTGTGTAAACAGTATTAATCCACTCGCTCCGGGAAGGGCAAACACAGACAGACGAAGATGGGGGTGGGGGGGGAACTCTCTACTTTTCAAGTCCAATTTGCAGATGCATTTTCTACATTGTTATGGGTCTTCAGCAAATGCTCAACTGATTGATTGGTTAAAAGCAATGCTTTGATCCTCCTGCAGTTAAGGTAGAGGATGCTTTTTTCTAAGGGTCAGATGAAAGCTGAAATCTTCCATCATGCTAATTAGCTTCACAAGCATACAGGTAAAAATGTTGTCTTCCATATGATGCTTCTCAACACAAACATACAGACCTAATTTTAAACATCTGGATAACATCACGATGGATCATTCCTAAACATTTTCCGCTCCGCTTTTGATGAGTGGCTTTGTTCCTCATGCATGAAATCAAATCAGTGATTAGTGTGACACTGAAGACAGAGTGTGTGCTTTTAGCTATTGCACCTGGCTATAAATCAGCACTGATTATTTTCCAAATGCTAAAATGAAACAAAAAGATGTTTTGCTACTATTACAAATGAAACACTGCAAACACTGGAAAAACATTGTGTTACCCAGTGATATCGGGAAAGTTTTATCCAGAAATAGCGTAAAACTGAGCCTCAGTTGAAGGTCCTCATGTTCTTGGTATAAGAGATTATTTGCTGATACTTCGCAATCTCTGGGATTTCAGCTTTGCCATGATATGAGCAAAACCTTTCTATGGCCACATACACATTACTATAATTGCTGTCCAGTGCACTTTATTTTTCGCAACAACTTTGACCAACCATATGTCCTTAACTTTGCATACATTTCTCAATTCAGAAACAGGATCTCTCCAGAACTCTAAACACAATTCAGACACCACTCACACCAAACCGAAGCATTAACCAACCATCTGGATCATTACTGCCATCACAGTCTGCTGCCCAGTTGCTGCACAGGGCAGCATTTCAATAAGGACTCAAGCAACTATTTTTACCTTGTGGGAGGCAACCCAAGTGTGGCAGTGAACGAACGATACCAGATTGAAATTGAGAGTGGCAGATCTAGAGAATTTAACACCAACAACACCATCTTACAGTAAGACTTGCACCTAAAGAATCTACTTTTTACTTTCATTTCTCAGAGGGTTTCCCAAAACAATCACCCATGCATAGGTAAGTTACACAAATGACTACAGGCACGGTGTTAGAAAAAGTTTAACAGTTTTTATTAATCACAATAGAATAATTCCTTTATTTAAGTTACTTATCTTCTGTAAAAAAAAAAAAAAGTTATATAGTTCTTTTTATTTCCAAAGAGCACAATATTAATCTGTACCACTGACTCAACTTAAGCTAGGAAGAGAGTCCCTGCTAGCTGAGGTCACTGCATAAATTAACAAAAAAAAAAAAAAAAAATTAAAGAAAACCAAACAAAATATATCTAATACAAAAAACTACAAACTCAAATCAACACGAAAGAAAACAAAACCCACAATGCTACATGCATAAATTTTGCAGGTCCTCAAAGCTTCGTTACTTCCCACCCTCCACTAAGGAGTCGCGGTAAGTTAATTATGAACTACAGTACACTACTTTAAAACGAGCATCTAAACGATCGGCAGAGCGGCCATTCTAGATGAGCCAGGCAGACAAAAAGAAGCAAACGTGGAGATAAAAGGCAAGAGGCAAGGCAGGGCAAAACAGCAGCCCAACACCAGGCCAGCTTCTAAAAGAGACAGAGCCAGATGCCAATAAATATACATAAGCTACATTAGCAGACAAAATAACGTGGGGCTCGGCGGAGACGCATGCCGGGCCAACACTCGCTTAAGCGATTGAGAGAGAGCAACTGAACAACAGCGGGGGCTATATGAACAGGTCCGCATTAGCAACCAATGACGTGGTTGCACTACAGGTGCCGGTAAGGGGCGTAACACACACCTGCCGCGATTGCCAGACCTGCTGCAACATAAAGGCCACGTTCAGACTGCCAGCAAAAATCTAATTTTTAGCCCATCCAGATTGGAACCGGATGACTCTTTTGAAGTCTGAACAGTCCCAAATCACATGAAATCCGATTTTTGCAAAACGGATCGAAAACCACCTCCGGGAGGTAGTTTCAGATCGCATTTGGACAGTTGCGTCTCAGTCTGAACAGCTCCAAACACTCAGATCAGTTTTGACTGTCCGTGACGTCACTCTCCGCGGCGCTGTCACTGTTACAGGTCCCGTATGGTCCAGTTAAATATCAATTTCCTTCTTGTTACTTTTCTTTTATGCAAACTACCGTGTTGTCGGCGACAGGAGTGACGGCGACGGCGCGCTCCCAGCTCTGGGGTGCTGGAGTTTCCCGTCTCTGTGGCCACACACACAAACACACACACACCAGTCTCCGGTACACGTACACACGTACACACACACACACACCAGGCGGGCTGAGGTTGAAACTAGCGGGGCAGTGCAGCTCCAGCACCGGGCAGATCACTGTGCTGCAGCGAGAGTAGCCGCCGCGTCCGTGAGGCATCGCCTGTCACATACGGCGTAGCCTCCGCACCGACGTCGTTGCTACAGCAACCTGTCAGATGGGTCAATAATGTGGCCCAGTCTGAACAGAGCCAAATGCGATTTGGACACTTGCTAAAAACAGTGTGGACAGTCAGCCCTAAAAATCAGATATGAGAAGGAATCAGATTTGAATCAAATTTGCCTGCAGTCTGAACGCGGCCAAAGAAACTGAGGGACAAAGATGGAAAATAGAGCTCCGGACCCCATGTGACTTCCAGTGTTCGAGCCGCCATTTTGGCAGTAAAGTGGCCAGCACCCAAGTATTGACTGTAAGCGCCGCAGCTGTCTGAGTTCACATGATCTCACTTTAATTCCAACAACAATAGACTTCATATAAAAAAACTAAATGGATTAAATATTACCGACCCTTATAATTCTCCGCCGAACAGGACGTCCCAGACCTGCGTATCCGGACATACAACTACCTGATCAACTACTCTAAAAGCATACAAAAGCCGACTTTTTGCTCTTTGTGCTCCACAAAATGACACAAACAGGAAATACGGTGACAAAAAGAAAAGAAAGAGGCAAACACATAAGCTGTGAGTCTCCTTTGCCTCCAGCCTTTCCTGTGTGACGTCATCTCCTGGAGCTCGATATACATATATATATACACACACAGCAAATAACCACCCAGGTTACACAAGGTGAATTCATTTGAGTAGCACAAATTCATACTGAAGGCAACTCAAAGCTGAGAGGCATAATACAATATAAACAATACAATGGACAATAAAAATGGATAACTGAGAATTAAAATAATCCATACTGTTAGTGATTAAAAATAATGTAGAAAACAAAAATGTTTTCAACCCAGATTTAAATGAACTAAGTGTCTGAGCCAACCTCAGGTCAGGGATTTTGTTCCACATTGCGGGGCATTGTAACTGAGAGCTGCTTTACCCTGATGACCTGAGGGGTCTGGATACTTCAGAGCAAGTATGTATTTTGGTCTAAGACCATTAAGAGCTTTATAGACCAGATGTAATATTTTAAAATCTATTATTTGACCCACAGGAAGCCAGTGTAATGGTTTAAAGACTTGTGTAATATGGTCCAGTTTGCAGTTTTTAAGTACTCTGGCAGCAGCATTCTGGATCAGCTGCCTGCCTGAATGATTTTGACCTGTGGAGACACCATCAAAAAAAAAAACCTATACTGAACATACAGTAAATGAATAGGTTTTTTCCATCTTACCTACCTAACCTTAATTCACGCTATATTTTTCAGGTGGTACTAGGCGGATTCATGAAAGCTTTAAAGTGGTTATTAAAATCAAAATCAGTCTGAGTCAATACATTTCTGGCTTGTGTCCTGAAGCGAAGGACCAAAAACAATTACTTCTGTCTATTTGCACTGAACTGGAGAAGGCTTTGGCACATCCACTCATTTCATGAATACATTTACTCAATGAGACAAGGGGACTAATGAAATAAAATAGTCCCTCTCATGTAGGTAAGATTTGAACCGGTCCCACCCACCTTTCCAGTCTCTCGAGCAGTATGTTATGATAGACTATGTCCAATGCAGCACAGAGATTTAGTATTACCAGAACAGAGGTTTATAATTTTTATACGTCTCTGTGCTGCTGTGTGGTTGAAATCCAGATTGAAAGGGATTTGTTTTGCATCATAAAAGCATGTTTTTGTTGATAAAAAAAACCCTTTCAATTATATCGGCAAGTTTTATGCTAAAGCATAGATTAGACTTTTTTTAAATATGTTTTATTACTGCAGTTTTCAAGGCCTGAGGAAATTGAGACTATCAAGGCAGCATGTCGTTGGTTTTAACTGTAGAATAGTTTCCGTCACAGCTGTATAATCTAGAAAACTAAAATGTGCTACATTAACTGAGGCACAAGTGATTCTATCATTTTGGAAGGTAAAGCCAGACGGTGGCAGATAGTGAGTGGCATTTTCAAAGAGATGAGTTATGTAAGACTGAGCACGACCTGACTGTAAAAGCAGGCCCTTGTGTTATTGTGTATATCAGGTTGGAGGTCGACATCTGAGGCATCTACACCTGACAGATGATGGGGTCTGGATGGCAGCGAGATGGAGTTGGATGAAAGGAAGATGGACGTGTCTTGAGGGAAAGGTGAAGGCTGTGAATGGGCGGTAATCACAGTGTCAGATGAGTAGACTTATTAAGGGAGAATGAAAAGGAGAAGTTGTTTTGATCACTATGTAACCATCATCTGAGCTGAAAGAAAGGCCTTCCTGTCAGTGCATTATGTTCTGTGGACAAGAAACTCTAACAGCACCGTGATGCAGCACCTCTCTACTCCACAAGACTTTTGTTGTGTAGATAGGGGAGAACGGGGTAAGATGAGCTGCAGGGTTAGGTGATACACCCCTTGTTTCTAGGAAACCATAAGAAAAATTGAGCATGTGAGCAAATATTTAGGAGGAAGGCATCAGTTCATGGAGTCTGTGAAGGTAAGAACCACATGGGTAAAGTCAAGTGGTTTAACATTTATGTCCAAAAAAACATTTTTCACTCTTGAAAGTGAATTTCGTTGATCATAAGTTTCATGAGACTTGTGTTTAGACCAAAATAGGTCATTATAAATTTGTTTTATACATTAGTTGTGGTATCTATGAGCTATATTATGAGGTAGTAAACTTTTAGCTGTGGGGACTATTTAAGTCGATAAGGTAGCTGTGGGGCAAGTTGAGCCTTTTGGCCAGGTTGAACCACCTGCCCTATACACTTACTGTAATGAATGTATTTTGGCTGTTAATGTCTTAATTATTAAATCAAGATTCTGGATGTTTATGATACAGTATGTTCCTGAAAACAGGAAAAGTATGGAGAGCCATGCTTTACTTTCAAAGAGAAAGATGAGGGATTCTTTCCTCACAGGCGGCCATATTGGGTCAGGCTACTTGCTCTGACTCTGCAGTAGATGGGTGGTCCAGTCATCTTCACAAAAGAAAATATCCATAACTGTGAAATTGTTTCCATATATAGATATCACTTTAACTATTTGCATAATGTTACAATAGTGTTACGTGTTAAAAACCAAGCCTATTTTTTTAGGCCTTCTCTTGAAAATTGCATATCCATGATAAAATGAGTATATCAACCACAAGGTCTATTTGAATACTTTTGGTATCATAGTAAAGGGAAAAAATTGAGAATTTACTGAGATGTGTAAATGTCAGTATACAGTATGTGTTACTGGTGAAGAGTAAATGAAGATGACACACAGCAAAAATTAAATAAATGTAATGTTCGCCTGAAAATAATTCATATTATAGATGAGTGTCCTTCAGAATGATGCTGCAAAAGCTCAAAACCTCTATCAAATGATTGTACAATGTATGAACATTATCTCTGCAGTGGTTGATTCTGATAAAGTGAAGCAGCACAAAATTATTGAGATTTTACTACAAAATAGCTTTCCAAAATGTCCATTTTTGGCACAGCTTGGAACCACCTGCCACTATAAACCATTGTTTAATCTTTATTTTCACACTATTTGCATAAACTAACTGAAAAAGAATCAACCGGGATTAAATAACAACTACTTTCTAGGCCCTCTGTGTCCCTCTGCGTAAATCTGCACTGAGAGCAGCTAATTTGGGTTCAGTTACGCCTGGCTCTATCTCTGCAGCGGATTGGTTGATTCGAGTGATTGACAGCTCATTCGAACCGTTAGAGCCAATAGAATGAGGCTAGACCCACGTGGATGTGATTGACAGCACTGGCAGCCATGAGCCAATCAGAATCAGCAGAATGTGTGACGTGCAGGCTGTTGTGTGCGGTGCTCGTAAAGGCTCCTCCGGCCCCTAAAGCCCGTCCGGACCGATTTAGATGTAACATCGGTCAAAGTTCAACTGGAAATATTGTGGATTTACCCATAAAACAAAGTTTTCACAGCAAAACAGCAAAGGTAAGAGGAAATGTACAACCATGTTTTGGCCAAGCAGTGTCTGTGTTTGCTCGACTTTGCTCGTTGTTGGCTTCTCTCTCTGCAGTGCTTCTGTGTAGCCAAGGGTGCTGTATTGGTCCAATCTGCTCTTTCATATGAGTGGTAGCTGATGTGTTTTGCATATCGAGCCAGAAATGTGGTGACTGGGTCCACACAGAGGTGCTCCATGAAGTTTGATGTTTAGGTGTTTATTTGAGTAGTGTTTGGGCTGTGTTTGGGTCATAAATCATAATGTTTTTTACAGGCTGTGGGCCAGCTTCTGCTGTTTAATTTGACATAGTATATATGGCTATATTCTTTCATAATTAGTGCACGTGGCTCTGCGATTGTTCTGCATGTCTTCAAGTCTCCCATATGGACTCTGGTTTTTTAACCACTGGTGCCCAATAATGTTGCAGTGTAGCTACTTTACTGTGTGTGTTTACGGGCTGTAGCTGTAGAGAGGCGTTTAGTGATGCAAGTAGGAGGTTATTTAAATCATATCCTTGTGTTGCTTGATGCCATGATGCCCTAATATGCGTAGGAGGCTGCTCACATAGGGGCCACAGCTGATCATCAGATTTAGGCAAAAGTGCTAATGTACCAAGAAATATAAATTGGAGGTAATGTTAATATCCTTTGTTGAAGATGCCATGCATACTGACAGTATGTTTTGACTGACCCAGTTCTTATTTTTATAGCTACATTTTTACACAAAATTTTATTTTTACTTCAGTGAAATGTTCTAGCACTCTTCCCAGCCATGTGAGTGTGACTGTGACAAGTTGTCAGGATAGCTTCAATACTTCTGTCATCATAAAATAATCCACAGACCTCCTTCTCCTCTGTAGGTCTCACTAGAAAGTGTTGAAAGTTTCCACATTGTCACATGTATGTGGTTTTACAATTTTTTTCAGTGCTCAAACAACAACTACTAGGCCTAATACAATTTGGGTGATTTAACCCTGATTAGATTTTCTGTCCATAAATGTTTTGTATATCGTTGTCCCCTGAGGCTGCATCGTATTTACAAAAACCAAGATAATGCAAAGGAGACAGATTATGTGCCCCTTCCAACTTTATTTAATTATCCAACTGAATTTTAATTTTGTTTTTAACTTTAACCCACCTTTTCTATTATTTCAACACCTATTTTGTATTCAGGTAATGTTATTCTTTGTAAACAGTTTTGTATGAATACTTGAATATATCCCAACTTGAATGTAGATTAAAGAAAAGAAAAGAAAAAGAAAACCCTTAACCATTACAGCCTAATGTCCAATTGAAATGGCTGATAACTATTTTTTTCTCACAGTAGGCCTACTTTGCATGAACCCACATGGAGTTCTCATCTTATTTCTCCAAACTCTTGGATGGCTTGTGTTCCAAAAACACAGCTGGTTATCAGCAAAAGCTCATATGATGTATTATGTCGTTTGTGCCTTTCTGCACAAAATGTGCTTGAAGAAATTAGCTCATTCATGCTACACTTGAGTACAACAAAATGGAACAAGCTTTCAATTTTATGATTGCTCTCAGGAACCTGACCAAGACAGAACAAATGGTTTATAATAGACTGTATTCCACACAAATAAACACCCAACTGAGAACAGACTTCTGACAATATGTTACATATAGATTGATCTCAGGCCAGAATCCCAACTGGTGTCTGATGATGAGTCAAAATAAAGAAAAACATTTTGTTCTAAAGATCGACATGACAGGTTTTCTGTCATATGAGGCAAAAGCTTTTCCTTTCCAGGAACTGAGCTTTTCAGTTTAGTTTAGTTTTGGTCATGAATAGAACTTTGGCCAGTTGATGGTGCTGGAAAAGATAACAGGGTTACCATTATTATTACAACTCATCCTCTGGGAGACATTGTGTATAGCCAAATGTCTTGCAATTTGCTGAATATTTGATTAGAAATTGCACTGTGATTCATGAAGATCCCAAAATATGAACCTGCTGGTGGCGCTAGAGGAAATGTCAGTGGATCTCCTAAGTTGTTAATTGTGAATTTCAAACAAAATTCAATAGCTGTTCAGATATAATAGCACTAGAAAATAACATTGTAATCCATAGCATGGATTTAAAAGAACGTCATAGTGTTTTTCGTATATCACATTTTTTTAGACTACACATTCATGCAGACCTAAATAGAAATTGTATCCTCTTATTAAGATAAGACAGGTCCAGCAACGCTTCACAGCAATGTCTCTTAATTGAATACAGATTATTGCTTGACATGGCTGAGTCATTTTGAAAAGGAGATTACAGGGGGAGTCATTGTGGAGCCAGATTGTCAGACCTTTCCGTAATCCTTCTTCATTCCGACTGAAGAGGAAGTCAAATTCATATTCATCAAGTCCACACAAACCTGAACATGTCTCAGATGCAGGAGTACATCAGTGTACATTACATCTTTGTAACTCAATTTCAATCTTCAGAATGCAATGGGAATTTCTGCAGTGAGCTGCACAACAGAAACCTAGGAAAGGATAATCTTAGCTCAGCAAACTGTCAGACAATGGGAAACTACAGTTGTTCAGAAAATGTGCTTTCAACACATTTGATAGTACCATCAACAGTTATGCCTGTCTTTGATTATATGACACCTTGTATATGCATGCCTCTTCCACCATTCTGAGGCCTCTGAGTGCTTTATGTTTTATTACAGGCAATGGGTTCTTCACCCATCACTGTGTCTTGTATGAAAGAGTGGGTTGGTCTTCTCTCACTACTTGTAGAGAGCAACATTGCCTCTTGTTTATATACTGTATAAAGCATTGATCAGGAAGCTCCCAACCTACTTGATGTCCCTGTTGCACTTTAGTACACCAAGATCCACCCACTCAGCATCATTTATTAGATTAGACATTCCACGTGTAAACACAGAGGGAGGAAAGAAAGCTTTTTGTTTCTTTGACCAGAGGGGTGTACTGCAAAGCAAGGTTAGTGGGTTAGCGAGCTATAAGTCTAAAGCCAGGCTCTCCTGTACTATAAAGGTGGCTCTCTTTTAACCCAGCTAGATCACCATGGTAACTTATGCTTAGCTCATAACCTGGTCCCGATCAGGTTATGTTCAGAATTTAATCCCTAAAATATATATGTATAAAATATTGCAGCTTCATTATGCATTTGAGTTTGGCGTTAACGCTCCGATTTCATCACTCCCGAGAATAAGATTTCATTAAAATATATGGGCGTGATGACCAAATATTTTAACACGCAGCCTACAGTTGGATGCTGGGGCAGTGGTGGGGCAGAAATAAAGTAGAGCTATGTAATGCTGCTTTGTCATAGACAGGCAAAGAGGATAATGGGCAAGTAACTCATCTTAAACAGACCACCAAATTGGAAGGGTGTATATGATTGCTTGAGATATGTCATGTGAGTGACACAGCGCAGCTCGAGTTGGCAGGCTTCACTCCATTTATTAGATGTTAGTCTGACAGTATATGCATACACTGACTGTTAGCTGTGGCATTGTTATACGGCGTTGATTATGGGCAGAAGAATGCCATTTTACTTATATGTTTAGCATTTTTTTATTGTGGTGGACCTCTCCTTTGTATCCCTCCCCTTTTTCTTGTTTAATGTTGTTCATAGAATAAGCATCTGACAGCCCCATACCAATCCAACAAGAGCTTTATTTTACTGTAATTCATCGCTGGAAACTGGCAGATGATGAAGGGTGTTTGCAACGATCTGTAGAGAATGTGTGTAGGTGCTATAATGCATGCTGTGCATCTTTTGCCTCATACCATTTCTAAAACTTCTCTGCTCTCAACATCCTCCCTTTCACAACAAAAGTAAACTTGACTCATTACAGCAGCAGTAATTTGCAGGTGATCATCTGTGGAGGGCAGTGGAATAAGAAATGTTGTCTCATGGCAACCAATTAACACATTAATCACCCAACCATGTCAGTTCATGTGCAGCGTAACCAGAATAACAGACACTGCACAGCAATCCAATGCCACAGTATTGTATTTGATGACTGTGAGACTTCAATTCAAAGCAGCCCACCATACCACAAATCACTCTAATTGTGCAATTGATTTGCACAAACACCCAAACAACTTAAGTGTTTCAAGCTAAATTAGTTTTGGATATCATGTGCTGCAAGGTCTAGATTACTGTAATTTCTGATCTTGTTTACCACAAAGACAAACTGATTATTATTATTTTTTAATGTTCATTTAAAGTGCATCAATAGATCTGAAGAGCACTCGTGTGTATCGATTTGTTCTTTGAAGCCCTACAGCTCCAGCTGTTAAAAGTCAAAATTTTTCATGTTTCAGTGTGTGGTAAAAAGTTGTGGTTACAGCGTGTTTCACATCTTTTCACATTAGTTAGTTAACAGTATGTTCCAAAGAAGCCATGCAGGCTACATAAAATTCTTAATTTATGCAATAAATCAATATGTGTTTTTATGTAACCAGCTATGTTGATGCTATACAGTATGTGCATTTATACATTAGTGTATAAAAAGACACGTATTAGAAACAATAAGAAATCAATCAATCAGTGCCACTGAGGTGCTTTACTAGTCAGATTCACATACAGCACTTCTCTATCACACACACACACTGATAATATATTGTGGAAAAGTTTTGGGGTTCAATATTATGCCCAAGGTCACATGACATATGTGGAATGGTGAAACCACTGACCTCCTGATTTGTAGCCAACATCTGATCCACTGCCACCCCAAAGGTGATGAAAGTGTTTGAATCAAAACAAAATCATTCATGCTGACAGGCATATAAAGATGTGTACCTCAACAGCAGCAGCAAGTTTCTCCAATGTCCGCAGGCCAGAGGGATCAGGAATAATGCCCACAGGCTAACAAGCATAGAGTTTACATGAATGAATCTGGTCTGGTGACCAGTTGGTCTCTTAAGTATTCTTCAGCGTACAGTCTGGAGCTCAGCAAGTGTTGAGGGTCAGCAAACCTGTAGCCGCAGTATCAAGAGCAGTGGAGTGGTGTTGATTCAAATATGTCGGTCTTGTACCGTCTCAGCAGGGAGTAGCTATATGTACTGTACAGCCACACTAACAAAAACATGTAGTCAACCATTGCCTTCAAGCATTGTCATTTAGAGTTTGTAACAATGTTTAAAGCTATACATTTTGCCTTTTTATATGGCTGACAATAACTTAAGCTACGTATTAAGGCCATGTGCTTTGTGGAAGGTGAGACTTTTTCTCAGTGTCTGACCTTCAAGTGCAGCATAGTACTTCCAGAGATATCGCTGGCAAGGGTAGTTCATTCATTTTTTCCAGCATATAGAGGTAACATTATTATTTCTTGACCTCGGTACTTTCTTATCTGTTACATGCCTGAATTATTTGTGCCGATTAATTGACTTTCACACTCAAAATGCACTTAATGACCCAACAACTTTCATTTTTACAAGTGAGCACTTTGCACTTGTTCTGTAATATGCATAACAAATGCGTGTGGCTTTCATGCATGAGTGTGTTCCACTGTGTTGCCAGCACAGCTTTCACAACAGCGTCCCTGGCACATAAGAGCTTCCTCCATTAGCAGCTTGTCACAGCTCAAAGTCCACTCGTGTGAATGATGCTGATCAGCAATTAGCAGCAATACAGAAGAAAGTGGCTATCTCAGTCATGGCTGACCTTCTTATATTCACAAATACACACATACAAACTACAAACAGTCAGAACGCTTTGAACCAGAGAGGCATCTTAGGACACAAAATGGCAAGGAAATGAAATCACTGATGAGACAGATGAAGAGCCACACATTCAGAGCAGAGGGTATGAAAAGACATTAATTAAGAAAGTCAAATTAAAAATGTGTTTTAGGAATAATGGGGTGAGCAATCTCAGTCAGAAAAAATGCAGATGAATGTGTTTTCTCAGTGTTGCTGAAGCTGAATTTAAGTTGTAAATAGAAGCACTTGTGCAAAATGCACAAACTATGTATTTTTTAAACAGCGTAGGGTAAGATTAGTATCTATAATTTTATGGCAGGAGGCATTTTTCCCTTTTGTAGCTGTGTTTCTTACCCTCGTCTGACCTTCAGCGTTTATTATCTTATTATTTAAGGCAAATGTTTCTGGTTGCTTGCTTTGGCTTGGGTTTAATTTCACCTCATTTCTCCTACCTATCTTTCTAAGTGGATATCAGGCTAGAGGTGAAAACTCTGGAAAAAATACCATTAAGTTGAAATGTGTCACAGCACAGTCGGGTAGGGATTGTAAGCCGATGGTGAGGGAGGAAAGTGAAGGAGCGGTGGGGGTGATGATGACTCATAGCAAATGATAACATGGCGTTGCTATGTGATGATGGAGCACATGGAAGCGTGTGTGTGTGTGTGTGTGTGTGTGTGTGTGTGTGTGTGTGTGTGTGTGTGTGTGTGTGTGTGTGTGTGTGTGTGTGTGTGTGTGTGTGTGTGTGTGTGTGTGTGTGTGTGTGTGTGTGTGTGTTGGGGCTGATTGCAATGGCAAAGAATAGAGGAGCTCATCTCTTCTGTCTGCTACCTGTTGCATAATCTTAACTGAATCTCTAACACCTTTCCAGAGCTTGGTGTGTTATAGTCAAGTCCATGATCACATGGCCCCCAATGCTTATAGTATATCCTTAAGTCCAAGTTGACATTTGTATAAAATCTGAAGAAGTTCCTTCATGTCCTCACTGCAATTTTTATTAGTTTCTCTGTTCTTTTGAATCAAGTAGTCTCCTGTTCAGAATGTCCCTTTTTGTGTCACTTAACGAACCAGAAAATGTCCCATTACTCTTGTTTTCAGTTTTGTTCACAGGGGAAGGGGCTCCCCACAGTTACTTTATTTTTGTTTTAGTTTTCCTGATTTATCCATGTTCCCCTGTGTCACTTGGTCACCGTGCTGCTTCAAGATCCTCAGAAGAGCAAGGTCAGCCAAAAAACACTCTACCAAACTGAATAATACCAGACAACTTCTGACAGGAGCCTGGTAACTGAAGCCAGGGGGGACAACACAGAGTGCTTTGGCAATTTATCACTGAGTAAGGATTATGAGAAAAAGCCTTTTTAGCTTGACATCAGAACAGTCCTTTACATTTTTGCTCCATGGAAATGAAGTTCTTCAAAAGATATTTAAAGTGAGATGGACAGGTGAAATGTGAGTCATCAAAAGTGTGGTTAAGAAATGTTTAACACTTTATGACCTTACATGTATTGTACATACTGTACATGTCTTTTGGACACTGATTCTGGAGAAACAAGTCAAATGAATTCAAAGATTGAAAGATCCAATCAAACGCGTCATCCAAGAGCTCTACCGGTTGCTTTGTCAGTGCCCAACAGAGCTGGCTAAATACCTGGACCTGACAGGAGCTCCAGTGGTGAGAAAAGTGTTGTGACTGGCAATGGTAATGAATAACAGCCATTAACCATAGAAGACACAAGTGGTGGGAAACTTGTGAGTTGTACAATATCAATTCCTGCAGCCAACGTACCCCAGTCTTTCTTACTCTAAGTCAGAGAGTCTTTTATTTTTCTTTCTTATCTTTTAGGTTTTGCACATTGTATCGCTTCATTTCCCATGACATTACTTGGGAGTGCTTTCATGTCAGAACATAGTTTGGAGACCAGACATACTCACTGGCGATTCCTCCTTAATCCCTTGAAGATCCCCAGTTACAACACAGGTTTTGTAGTGAACACTTCAGAAACTTAACTACAGTACTTTGAAAGTCACACAGAGTGAACAGGATGTTGGCAAGGCCAGGTCACGCAGACCTCTGTGCATTTGAGTTGTGAAGTGAAACCTGCCTCCACCACATGTGAAGTTGTACTGTGTGTCATAGATCAGACCCCTCATGACAGAGCCTTTCTACAAAGAAGAAGGAGTCACAGCTCCCATTCGAAAGGTTAATGTATAATGTATATGCCTATGACAATGATGCATGACGGCTCTGTGTTACGAGCTTGGATAAATTGGAAAGTGAAGTAGCAACGAGACTGACAGTAGTTTGTGTAAAGGAACAGACTTAGAAAAATAAGTGGAAAATTTGATTTAATCTGAACTCTGAATGGTAACCACTCCTCGCCTTTTTGTTCCCTAAAGTAAAGCTACCTCTAAAAATGTGAGGCAGGCTCCATTTTTCTGTTTCATTCTGTCCACTTTATGATCTCGCTGCGTGAATTATTAATTGTGCAGAACACAAGTGATGTTTTAAATTCCAAGAATAGCAGTGTAGCAATGTTTCAGGCTCAAATCAGAGATGGGATGTGTCAAGTTTATATCATTAGGCAGCAAGTGATGTTGCAGAATTTAATAAAAGACAAGGCCTTTTTGCTTGTGAATTTATAGAAGTGTGATTCACTTGATTCTCTCAAGCATGAACACCGCTCAAACGCCGCCCCCTTCCCCAAAACCACATTACACTATCCTCAAGTGGCCTTCATCTATGCATTGTCTGCTGGTCATAATGGACTACACTAAGTGATGGCTTAAAGCCTGTTTTGTCATTGAATTTCTTCTTCACCATAGACAACGCCACTGGAGATGCTGGAGTCAGTCAACCCTGCAGAGTTAAAATTCTTCACATAAAGACTGTGCAACATGCAGTTATTACACTGGTATCTGCATCCTGTCTCTCCATGAGCTAGTTTTCATTGGTGTATGTTTGCTCTCTGCATGTCCTGTGGAGGACGTATAGACTACGTTTGTTTGTGTTTTTTTTTTCTTTTGGTTTGTTTTGTTTTGTTGCCTGCCCACTAATTTGAATTTGCATGTCTTCCCCTCTCCGTGGCTTGTGTAAGGTCTCAGCCCCACTCATACAGAAAGCCCCTGGGATCAAGCAAGTTCAGGGGCTGAGTCAAAGCTTGTGGGAACTAATCTTTACAAATGCATTCTCTTCCTCCTAGATCACCATGTATCTTAAACTTGGATCACCTCCAGTGTCCTGAACTGATGTTTATGAGGAATGTAGTGTACTGTACATCTGTGCTGAATGGTAGAACTCATGTCGATCAGTGTATTTTATGAATAACAAAATGCTGCTTTGGATATTTTAAAGAAATACATATGGTTTAGAAAAAAACACTAAAACAAAACAATCAAAGTATTAAAATCTGTCTCTTTAATTGAAAGACAGTGTTGTACAAAATCTACTGTTTTTGTGTTTCATGGAACTACACATTCAAGCATACACATATTTTTAGTCAAAAGGTTGAAAACGTCCAAATTCTTTGAAAAGATTTGACTTTGCATTTAGTATTCTGACTGTAACTGAACCTGCTGATCCCATGGAGTATTCAAAAAGCAGTTTAAGACGTATTAGAAAAACTGCACGATACTTTTTCATTTATTTTGGATTTTACGCATCTGCATTTTGATTGATCTTTAGCTGTTTTTGGCTCCATGAATCGCTTGGTGACTCATATCTATAGAATTCCTCACTTGGAGGTCTCGGGTTTCACATTTACTATACTGTATTTCATCAGGTAGCCTGTTTGAAATGGAGATGGAGCTTCCTCAAAAGGTGCCTGGGAACATGAAACATTCATAATCAGACAATCATGAAACCAGCATTCAAAAAACAATACAAAACATAGGTCAAACAATCACTGCTGACAAAGAATAAAATCAAATATTGGTCACTGACTGCATTGGATAATTAAGCTTTATTTTTTATCAGACGAGCATCTTGTTTGACTGCAGCTTTCAGATATAAGGAATGTATGGAGTAGGTTAAATAGTTATTGTTTTTTTTATTGTGCCATGCAGGTACAATATTTGGGTAACAGAAGAGAGGTAGTTATGATGTAGAGCTCCATGCATGAAGATCATTAGACCTTTATTTTATCATTTTTATTTCCGTTGTGTCATAAGAAACTCCACGTGCCCTCTTGGCACAGAGGTTATGGCAGCGTGTAACATTTTGTCAATAATGATGTTGTAGAGGGTAACATTGTGATAGACCGGATGTAGCTGCTTAAGTAACGTTGAACATAACATATTATCTTTTTATAGATTTCATTCTATAAAGAATGAATGTTTAGATATGAAGTGAAAAGTTTGAGAAAAAAAATTGGGGTGCTTCACTCTCAGTACAGTGTGTTTATTACAATAACCATAATATGTCCACTCTGTGTGCCACAGTAGATGGTATCAGAGGGTTAAAAGCGACCTACATGGTTGTTTAGGTTGGAGGACTTGGAAAAGTTGAGTTGAATATAAAATTAGTCTCTGGAGTTGACTGGTTGCAGCTATTGAATGAATGAATGAATGAATGAATGAATGAATGAATGAATGAATGAATGTCGCCCATTAAAATGAAAAATGACTCATCTTCGGCTCCAGTTCGGATTTAACTTGACAGTTATCATCACATACCGAGAAGGATTTCAACTCACAAACACCTCAAAGATTAATGTTGTCTTTTTTTGCAGAGTCTTTTATCTTCTGAACAGGCTCATCAAACAGCTGTGCAGTCAGAACACTTCAGTTTCTCTTGCTCTCTTTCCTTTGATTTCTATCCAATGATCTCACACAGTTTGTCCCACGCTGTTTGCTCTATCGGCTGTGAATAGAATTGAGTCTGATACTTTTATTGTCTCAAAAACACCTTATGTCTGACACCTCAACCAAATATGGTAAAAAAAAAAATACAGTAAATAAATAAAGTATATCGCTAAGAGAAGACTGATACAGTACAGTATGATAGGCACAAAACCTTTCCTTGATATGAGCTCTTAAACATCAGTTGTAGCAAAGTTATGTTTTAATCTCCTGTCCATGCCACTCCAACCTTTCCAGCAGCCGAAAATGCAGACATTTGGAAATTCTGCAGACCACATTTCAATTGGAAAACTGCATTGTAGTCTGGATGGGAAAACTTTTTGAACCACCAATCACTGCCTGATTGGGGTCCCTAATCAGCCCCGACTACAATTGATGACTACTGCACAGATCGTGGAATACAAGCATTTCTGACCTATTTGTTTTTGCTAGCAGCTGTTAGGGAGTTGTTCATGTCTGTATTTCAACACTGCAGCTGTCTTTACTGTTCCCCAAGCATTTCTTGAAAAAAATCAACTGCAGAAATGACAATCTGATTCTTATTCGCACTGGTGAAACAGAGTGAAAACAGTTACCTGGACAGAGATTGTTCTGTTTTAAAATAATAATAATTGTGTGGATGTAGTGTGAATTTTGCTGAGAGGGGCAAACAAAGGCAAAGGGTCGGCAGTGGCTCAGGCGGTAGAGCGGGTCGTCCAATAATCAGAGGGTTGGCGGTTCGAATCCCGCTCTCTCCCAGTCTCTGTCGTAGTGTCCTTGGGCAAGACACCTAACCCAACTTGCCTCGTGTGCATGCGTATGAATGATCATGGTGGTGGTCGGAGGGGCCGTTTGGCGCGAAATGGCAGCCACGCTTCCGTCAGTCTGCCCCAGGGCAGCTGTGGCTACACACGTAGTTTACCACCACCGGTGTGAATGTGTATGAATGAATAATGGTTACTGTATGCGCTTTGGGTATCCGGTAACGGTAGAAAAGCGCTATATAAATGTAATCCATTATTATTATTATTAAATTGGCCCATTGCCGTAATCCCTATAGTCATAGGTTCGTTACCTTTATTTGTCGGTGCAAGCTGTTTTTAGAACAGCTGAGCTGAACCGTGAGCTGCTCAGAGCTGCGCTACGGAGGCTCATGGGATTTCTTGGTTTCTCTCATCAAACTCATCAAATACACAATCCAACAACTCCAAAACGCTCTGGTGGACAAGTTGTGACCTGCACATTCACCACCTATGGAACATTATGAGACAGAGTTGTTTTCGAGGCAAATGAAGAAACTGTTTGCCCAAAAACTGCCCCTGACAGGAACGCGTTACGCACATCAGCTGTTTTGCATGAATTTACCTCGAAAACAACTCTGTCTCGTAATGTTCCGTTATTATCTCATAGCGTGGTGAATGTGCAGGTCACAACTTGTCCACAAGAGCGTTTTGGAGTTGTTGTTGCAAAATCTTGACATGTCACCTTATTTTACATTAAAAATTAGATCACACATAAATACATCAGCTAGGCAAGGTCTTTAAAGGCAACAAAAAAAACAAACAAACAAAAAAAATGGACATTAAGACCGAAAAGGTGTAGACTCAAGCTTAGCTTTTCTCGATGTTGTGTTGCTTTTTTCCCTCCTTTCTCTGCTTTGTAACATCTGAAACAGTGTTTCTGTCAGAGAGGTTGCATTGATGCTCTTTTCTTATACCATATCCAGTGCTTAAATTTCTGGAAGGAGAGAGTTGTATCTTTCTCTCCTGCATATTAACATGTTAAGAAACTATTGCACATTACAGTTCATGTACAAGGCTACTAATAAAAGCCTCCCGCACAACCTATAAGCACAATTTGAGAGGAAACATGATATTCAGGCAGAGAAGGGTGCGAACTACATTAAAATCCTTTTCCATCTCGGTGTGGTCAGACAGTGGAATAACTTGGATGACGAGGTTAAAAAATCAGGAAACCTGTGCGCTTTCTTTCAAGAAGAAATATGTTAAGATGACCCTAGACTGCCACAGAATGATTTACAATAAGGACTGATTAAGGTCAGAGACATGAATCTGCGACACTGTATATGGTTTGACAACAATAACCACTGTGTTCTCAAAAAAATGAACGATAATGGAAAACACTACCAGTACGTGTGCAATGCATGCTGGATGTTTTCTAATAACAATTGTAAGATAGCTGAGGGTACTAAATGAAGCAGAGACATAATTGTAAGAGACTACTAAGAGGCTACTGAAGAATTATGTGTGTGTGCACCAATAAGGATAATCAACTGGTCCATGATGGAGCTGCTAAGCTGGTCACTGAATGCGATTGAGAGTGTTCTCAACCAGGCGTGTAGGTTCTGGAGAGCCTGCATGCCCAGATGGGACCTTCCTGCCCGGGTACACCTTGGATAGCTGGAAGGAGTGGAGAGTGGTGTGTCTTGCCGTTCTGGATGTGGAAGATGTGGAGGATGTGTATCTGTTTGCTGGCATGACAGTGGGGCTGGTCGCTCTGGGATTTGGAATGTACATGCAATATCTGAAGCTGAGAAGAATCGCTGCTGAACAGGCTAGGGTGAGGGCAGACAAAACAACTCGGGGATGCTGTGACGAGGATGCGATCTGACATCTCCACAGCTCGAGAGGACGTGGCAAGAATGCGAGCGGACATAGCCACAACTCGGGATGACATGGCCAAGATAAAATCGGCCACAACCCCGGCGGAGAGGGATGAATAAAAGAAAAACGGCAAGAACGGGCGTCCACACTCTCTCAGCCAATCAATTAAATCACTGCAATCGATCTCTGCCGTTGGACCACACGAATACAGGTCTGAGACATGCCAGACAACAAGACAAGGCTGTTGTTTACTTAAAGCAGAAGTAAGTGGTCCGGTCGTTTTCGCTAATGCTGCGTTCCAGGCAGGCTTTTGCAATCGTAAATTACAGCTTCAAGTCACAACTTACGACTTTGTAGCGTTTCAGGCAACCCACTCGTGTTTTTCCGACCTGTTTTACCGGTGAAAGTCACTATAACGGCCACTCGTAACTTCCGACCGGTGAACTCGTACCAGATTGAACTGGTACCACTTCACGGTCGGAAAAATACGAGTTTCCTTGAACGCACCATAACAGTCCTTGTCCCTACGTCGCCACATTCACGGCGTTCCTTGGCTGCACACACAGCCCTGCATGCCGTTCTCTCTCCTCATTGGATAAAAACTGTAGGATACGATAAATGTTTTCTCTTCGGCTCAGAGCAGAGCAGAGGGACTGAGAGACCCGTGTTTCAGTCCAAACACTCTATGTAAGTGATTGCTGTCGGAAGATATAACTATTTAAGACTTATATTAACACAAAAATATCACTTACTTCTGCTTTAAGATGGACCAATATGGACACGTGTACAGACACACACGTGATCTGTTTGACTGTCTGGAACTGGACTGCAGCTCTGTACTACTATCTGCTGCTGTACCATGTTATGTTGGACTGTCAAAAGAGAAAACATTTTTTTGATGAAGAGTAGAGTATGTATTCAGAGGGTACCAGGGGCGGGACTAGATAAGCTTTTGCTTCTCCCGCTTTCCCTTTCGGCCATGTTGCTGTATTACTTAAACTGAGATGATGTGTGACGAAGTCTGATTTAACTAACATGTCACAATATTCACCTGCCCAGGGACTACGGATGGAAAGTAGCTAGTAAGCTAAATCCGGTACAAGGCATCTCGTCTCATTTCGAGACTAATGTTATTTTGTACATTGTCCCTGATACAAATAAACTTATTAAATTCAAAAATTCAAATCCGAAATGAATGAATAAATAAATAATACTGTGTTGCACCATGCAAATAATTCCATTTAAATATTCTAATCTCTGTAACCAGGATGTATTAGTACTAAAATGATAAGAGTGATACCTTGCCAATGTACAGCCTTTCTCTCGAAATTAGAATTCATGACTGACTTTGCAATCGGTCTGCAATTTACATCAGGGTATGCTGATATCCAGTAATGGTCAATTGTGAATGCAAAGCATGATTTTTTTTTTTTTTTTTTGATGTCAGCAGCAGTTATTTATTCATTCATTCATGATATCAACGATAAGTGGAGAGCAAAAACACGTCTCACATTTCAGATAAATATGTAAAGCTCTTAGAAAACAGCTCGGCAGTGCCTGTGACCTAGTCTGTACAGTCCCTTCACCACTTCCCAATAAAAAAATGTTTTTTAAAAGTTCAATCATGGGCATACAGCAGCTTTTACACATCACCTTTCTGGAATGAAGATGATTGGTTTGACTGCTTGGTGTAGTGAGGAGAGAGTCTATTTTGAGCATAAAATCTCTTGGGGAAAAAAAAAAAAAAACATCACAAAGGAAGCGACTAATAAGGCTGCCCAAAGGCCATAAGCCAGGGAAAGTCATTACTGCACCAAAACCTGTTGATAACAAGCACTCTCTTGTCCTATTGATTTCTCATCCCTCACATCTTTCACTGACACAGCTTGTGGTGCAAGAAATTTATAGTGTGTAAACAAGTTTTCTTCAGAGGATGATAAATGAAAATGACAAGAAATGTGTTTTTGATTGAGTATTACATAAGAGGCACAACATCCTATATTGAAAAAAAAAGATGCCTTTATTTATTTTTATTTTTTGCTCAGCAATATTTCTAACTCAAAACCAAATTTACTGTGTGTGTTGTTTTTTTTTAAGTGACTCCAAGCATTTCATTCTCCATCAATCAACAACCTCTGCTGGCTTGTTTTGTACAGTAAAAGGAGCCAAAACTGATGTCTTACTGAATGAATCCATCCAGTCTTTCAGATAAAAATGCCTTGATTGTAAGTGAAATGTTGCAGTTTGCCTGTTTGTTCCTTGCCGGCCAAACGTTAGATTTTCTTCCCCAAGTTGTGACAGCATTTGTGCTCTTGATTGAGTGTTAATGGTGAGGTTATGGCACCTGTCTGGAAGGATGGATGGTTCATTAGAGAAATATTAAGTCGTCAACATGATGCCACAGATGGCAGTGCTCAGCAGCTTAGGGGCACACTGATAATTCTGAGGCTGCATTAAAACACGAAACCCAATTAAGCCATCGTTGCACAGCTAACCCTGCTAAAAATATCATAGCAGCCCCAAAGAGAATGAATCATGCTCACTTTTCTAGCCATCCTTAACCCGGAGACCTTACACTGCTAAAGCAACATGGAGCTGTAGTGTTCCCTCTTTTGGGCCAGTTTGTGTTCCTTGCTTCTTCTTTTTTTAAAACAGCAGAAATAAGTCTCTTTTTTCACATAGAAAAATAATACTGTCAGAAAACTGATGTGCCACAGAAGAAGAAAAAATCTGTGAGAAAGTCTGTCAACTCAAGGATCATTTGGTCAGAGCAAATATTCACATCTTCAAAAAAAATATGTGTTGCAATCAATCTGCTGGCAGATCTGGATGTTCTCCACAAATGTGTTTATTTTGCACATTTTGATCATCCTCAGATACCATTTGACTCTGACTTTATGTAAGACTGTATGTTTTGTCTGCACATTCCTCTCACCATGACTGTGCATGTGTCCAACCATTCTGCCTGACCTAATGATCTGTCTCCTTATTTGCTCATCATATATTAATTTGTTGCTCATTTTAATCAAAGTAACTGTCTCCCAGAATGTGTACGACTGCAAGAATCCATTCCTATCAGACAACCCAGAGACGAGATTAGTGATGAATGGAAGTGGTTAAAGGTTAGTCAGGACATTATGTTCATTGCAAAAAATGTCAAGAGGAAACGCTGACATTTTCACTCTGCAGAGCCAATCACTGACCGTATGATTCTTGTGACACTGGTTGTGTTGCATGCATGTATGGAGTTGTTGGTCTGAATACACTTTTACCCTAAGACTCCTTTTTCTGCTTTGTAATATCTATGTAATAGTGTTTTTCTCAGAGAGGTTGCATTAAAGCTCTTCACTGACGTACGTATGATGCTTGTGATACTGGTTGTGTTTTACAGTAAATGTTGCAGCCTCATGGCACTGATTAATGGGCTTGTGTAAAGCCGAACAAAGCCAGAACGCACCAAAACTTTTTAATTGTAATTCTAACATATTTTTGTGTTTGTTTAGACATTTAAAATGTCAAAGTGACTTGTTTTGTCAAGTAAACAGTCAGTGATTTTCATTTCACAACTTCTTGTTTGGAAACCAGAAATATCAAACAGCTGCTTATCAGTAAACAAACTAATCACCATAACTGCAGTCACATCTGAAGAAAAAGGCTACCAGACAGAATTCAATTCAAAAACAATTTACTATTTTTTTGTATTTCCAAAAAATAAGTATGTACAAGTTTCACTTGTTAACCATCCTGTTTAAATATATAATACAACAAAACAAGTAAATTCACATTATTTATCTGCTATGATGACAAAGCTGGCAGTGAGTATTGACTGAATATATATAGATTGATGTCACCTCTGACATTACCCATACGGATTTTGATGAGCAATTTGAAGCTCAGCTCTGCTGTCGCGGTCTTGCCAGAATCCAAACTCCAGGCTAATGCAAAATGGGGCACGGGGCTGTCACTAAAAATGGCCAAATCAATTATGTAGAACTTTAAGCCTTAATGAAATTTCAACAAGTGAGTTATATAAAAGGAGGCTGTTCAGCAAGAAGGTTCTGGGTTTGAATCCCGGGGCTAGAGTCCCAAAAGCTGTGTGTGCTTAGTTGATTTGCAACTGTAGATTGCCCATACAGTAGGTGTGAATGTGAGTATGTGAGGTTGTTTGTCTCAATCTGTCAACCCTTTGATAGACTGGCAATCAGTCCAGTCAGTACTGCGATGGAGAGAGCAAAAAGATGCTGTAAGGCTGATCATGTGACTCTAGCTTGTAGCTATAGATTCACATTATAGCTCAAGGAGACAATTCCCTTTTAATATGATTCTCGCTTCTGGCTCATTCTCACTCAATTTTCAAACTAATGAAAAAACACGTTTTCATAAATGTAATACACCTTTTGAATTTAGACGGACAGGTTTTGAATTATGAATATGGCTCGATATCGTTTACCTGAAATTATTTGAATTTGCATGTTTGTTTCTCAGGGAAGTTCAGTGATGAGGTTTGTGTTATTTCAGATTTAGTCATAGGAGATTTGCTGTAGTTAATCTCAGTGTTCATCCTGCTGAGCTCAGTTCAGATGGTCCATAATTTGTCAGTCAGAGTCATCTGACACAGCTCTGTAGCCTTCACCTGGCGATTGTCTACAGAAAACACAGCTTTTTTTAACCATTATATTATTGCGTTGGCCATTTTCAACTGTACTGAATTTGAGTGCCACACCTCTTTCCAGTTCATTAAATAACACAATATTTACAACTCCAGTACTACTGTATGCATGGACCAGCTATTGGCCACACTCTGAACTTACCCTGCTAGTTTATACTAAAACTAAGCAAACAAAAATATGAACTGTGGAATCCATTAATTTTCAGTACACTGTCTGCTTATGACCAAAAGTTTTTCTCCTTTTCAGTCTCCAACAAAAACAGCTGCGAGGTTTTGTTGAGACGGGACTTGGTAATTATGTAATAAGCAATAACCCCCTTCTATTTATCAGGAGGGATGAATGAAAAATGGACTTGGACTTTTGACTCAGACTGTTTGACTTCCACCCTCCCCCCAATCAGCCTAGAGACAGAAAACACATTTTTCATCCTGCGTTGTGCACAAAACAAACTTTGGTCCAAATGAACAAATATATTTTTCAACACACACTCCCTGGGTGACACAGTTGTATGTTTTCATTAATGTGAATCTTAATTATAGGTGTTTCCCAATCTGGCCAATGGGTTGGGAAAAAAACATCTACGCAACTTCCTTCACTCTGTCCATTTACAATTAGTCAAGTTTCTAAGAAGAAGTAGCCCTCACACCAAAATGGATTGTTCGTTGGTGCCCTAAAATGACATCATTACGAGAGAGAGAGAGAGAGAGAGAGAGAGAGAGAGAGAGAGAGAGAGAGAGAGCTGGAAAAAAAGAGTTGACCTTGGCTTTTAACTGAAAGCAGCTGTGACATTGATAGATGGATAAAGACTGAATTTAATGACAGTGAAGACAAATTACTGAAATGAATCTACAGTAGGACACACACACACACACGTATGTATGCCCATGTGAGCAATGAAGTACACTGTAGTACAGATTACACTGAGTAACAAATTACATTAAAGTTCCATTTCATTTCACACCTACACCCATGTGCACATCATTTATCTCCCTCTCTCCCTCTCTTTCTTTTTGTCGCTATCCCCTTAATAGCTACCTGGTAGACCGATGTGGGATAACCTTTTTATAGTTAGACCCCTTCTGTGAGTTTATCCAATGTTACTGTGTTGGTCTGATTGGTGTGCAGTGGTACAGTACACTGTTGGGCTGATAGTTACCAAGAACCTTTTCTTAGCAACAGAGAAAGCTTGTGTAGTGGCCACAAAATAAATAAATAAAATGGCTAATCATCTTCACCTTCTTCACCTTCTGTTCACCCACCCATCCACCTCGCACATTATCACATTGCTTTCTTCTTCGCATTTAGGAGAGAATGGACATTATTTTTCTGACCGAGCCAATGCTGCAGTGAAAGAACGGATATTGTACAAAATCAAATCAGCGCTCCCAGGGAGAACAACAGCATCAGTCGTTCAAGCAAGTGCAGTAAAAGCTGGTGTGTTGATGTTCAAGCGACAAATCCCTCTAGCAGTCAGGGTACAGTAATAGACCTTTTTCACAGACAGTTTGAATAATGAACACATATCATTAACATTGGCTCAGTTCCATCAAGTGTTCCAGTTACTGTAGTCACAAGAGAACTGATCAGCAACCTGTGTCATTTTATGTGTAAAGTGACCAGTGGCATTCAGTCCGTTTCTTTGTTGTTTGTTTTCTTTTGGAGATAAAATGCAGAATGAGGTAAACAAGAGAAGGCTCACTGACTGAGGCTGTTCATCACTCTGTGTATGCATTAGAAAGGTCTCTTATACAAAGAAAGATTCCACAAATGTTATGTTTTACAGACTGGTATCACGTTAGCTCCCAAACAAGGCTACTGCCAGAAGCTCTGTTTCTTCAATTAACTATAGTAGGTGAACACACAGCAAACTCCACCAGACCATCATAAAAGGGCATAGCAGGCACTCCAACTTTCATGTCTGTTTTCCAATGACCAAAGCCTTTTTTTCTCTCATGCTTCACCTTTTCTTTCTTCCTTTCTCTCGTGTTCCCTTGAGGGCCTTCCATTAGTTTCAATTACTTCTGTCCGTGTCAAATGGCAAATCAATACTGAGTCGTCACTGGGATCACAGGATACTCTTTGTGCTGCTCACACACTCTCTCTCGCTCTCTCTTTTTTTTAATGGCCATCTGTATTAATTAGTCTTAAGCTATACTTACAGCCGGTGTTGCATAATGGTGGTAGTGCACTGCAGAAACGTAATGATTTATAACAGGAAAACACTGATTGGTTTGTGTTGTCAATGAGCAAAAAGTATTTGTACTCATTTCCAGTGAAGTGTATGATTGCTGTGTTTATTTAAGGAGGCATCAATTTCATCTTTTTTTATGTGAAAATTTGCCTTTTACTTAGAAGTTAGTTCATTCAAACCTTAACTACAAAATAAAGATACACATTTTAACTTTGCCTTAGATTGAGATGTGCATAAGTACTGCATTTATCATTGGAGAAAGTACATTTAAGATAATTTACTACTGCTAATTTTTCTATAAATGTGTGTGTGTTTTTTTTTACACAGTTAGGGACTATATGCTCAGCAATATTCTGATATTAACCCAATTAAGAGATTGTATTCTGAATAACAGATTCTGATCATCTTAGTTGAAATAAGGTCATATTCAGAGTAAATGATAATCATTTACCATAAGACGTGGAGTATTCTGATGAGATGTTTACTATATTACCTTAATTTCTCCAAAAATTCCAAGTTTTTGTAGCATTTTCAACAGTTGGTCAGTCATAATGCTGCTGTCACTTGTACTGCCTAATCTATGCTGATTTATAAGTGTGAATATATCCAAAGCTGCTGTGCATGTCAGCCTCTTAATGGACCCTACTCAGAATATGGTGTGTATGTAAACGTAATCAATTGTCTTTGGAAAACTTTGTTCAGATTTTATGAACACCTTAGTGGCAGAAATCTCCAAACGCTATTTAGGTGGACAGACCCCTTAATGTCCCATTTACTTCCCAGCTTCAGCTTGTGTTCTCACACCCTAATGCTTCCTAGCTCTTACATCTTTTATCATCACTCACTCTGATAGGTTTCTCCATTGCAAGTCTCTTAGCCTTTCAACCCAAGGTGAATTTCAAGCTGAAGGTGAAGAATGAATCATACAGGGTGGGGTGGAGAGAGATGAGACAAAGAAAATGACGCTAAAGGGTTAATGGGCCTGAAATCAGATGCGAGAGTTGGCTCAGGCTGTCTCGCACGATGTGCGACGTTAGAGAAGCTGAAAGCTCCGGTTTTCAGACAAGACAAAATTGCACAAAACATGGATAGAAGCTGGCAAAGTATATAAATTCTCTCAACATTTTTCTTATTATAAGACTTCTATGACAAATTAACTGTGTGAGTTTATGGAAGAAAAAAAAAATTGTTCTGTACATGAGGTGATGTCTGTGGAAAATATTTCTTTCTGAGTTGGTTGTAAAAGAACTTGTCTGGTCTTCACAGAGACCTTAGCCACTGACTTGGAGCAAGGCTTTATCACACAACATCGATGCCCAACCTCACTTTTGCTGTTGTGGCCAAATAACAGAACATTTCTGCAGCCAGGCTCCAATATGTTGGAGTGTCTGGTCTGAAAAATTAAGAGCGTCATTTCTTTTGGTCTGCTTTTTTTGTTTGTTTGTTTTGTTTTGTTTTTTGTTTTTTTTAGCCTGGTGATATTTCTGTTGTTGCTCTTTCTGAACTAAACAGCACAAAAATAATAATTGTCATTTAACAATATTTAGAACTGTAATTATTGGCATTTTTGCCAGTGTACATATAGCTACATACAGTATATATGTCAGAATCTGACCAGACAGTGAATGGAAACTGTGAAAAATTGGTTTGACATACACCAAAGTTGGCGTAACATCTCAAGCCTGCATATGCATAATCAAGCTGAGATGAGTTTCAGTGACCAGCTGAGCTCTCTGCCAGGGATGCAAATCATCCAGATCTCTGAATCCTAACTGATGGCAGTGTAGATGTCATGATGAATAATAAACTCCTAACGTTCTTCTCTGGAACAGTACATTAATACCAGCATTGACTGATAAGAGAGATACCGTATGAGTGTCATTCATTACTTTTGTCAAAAGATTTGGAAATCTTTTCAATGCAGACTAAGCCATAGCAGAACCTCTGCAATAAGAACACAGTGGTGTGAGGCAGGAAACTCTAAAAGTGGCATTGCTTACCTATTGATTTCAGTCACAACAGTCAGTTTGTTTTAAGTTTCTACAGTTAGCTTACTTTGCAGTGTTGAGGGTTGTGTTAGTTTGCTGTTACCTCGCAGGTATCAAGATGAAGAAAATCACTTGTGCTGTGATTACCATAGTCAAGCGAGCCTCGAAGGAGTATACACACCATTTCTGAAGCAAAACTGACCCATATCTCAAAATGTTTCATATCTCTCAACGGTGCCCTGTAGCAACACTTCCACAACCAACACAATGTTGTTTTGCCAGAGCATCATTAACAGCATGAAAGTCTCAGCTGGCTTAGAGGGGGTCAGCCAATCAAATGAACCCACCACAGGCTGTTTGCATTAGTATCGGCTTCTTGTAATCTAGTCCCCGTGGTGTATTTGGTTGCAAAGCTAGAAACACACCACAGATATACAGTTTATGTGATCACTCATTCAGAAAAAGATGTATATTATATGTCTTGCCTTTTTAAAGATGCAATATATACTGTGTGCTGAGTAACAGGGGCAAAACCCCAAAAGAAGTTTGAAAACAGAAGTTTGAAACAGAAAAGTGAAAAATGGGCTATAAGCAAACTTTGACTGCAAGCTTCTGTGCATATTTTAATTATAAAAATAATTATTCCATGGTGCAGATCCATGGTGCCACACAAAAAGATTACAATGTAAAAATAATCTTACTAATATTTCCGTGTTGAATACGTATAGCCTACATGGTGTGCAGTGTTATAAACTGCTTCCAGAAAAACAAACCTCTCACTTTGAGTATGACAGCACATCTGGCTAGTTGCCCCTGGTGTCCACTGACACAATGACACTCACTGTCAGTCTGTATAGCTGTAATCTACACCAAGACAAATGGCTGCACACTGCCAATGAAGGCAATTCAAGTATTTCACACTTATTTCAGTGAAGGGAAACTCACTCTATAAATCTACTGTTGGAAATACTGTGACAAGCTTTCTTGTATAGCCAAATTTTAGAAGTGTTTGGACACACAACTTTCGCTCTGGACCTGTCAGAGAGACTTGTACAGATGACAGAGCTCATCTGTTGGTCGGTGCTGAAATCTCATCCAGGACTAAAAGCTGGAAATATTACTTGTCAGGATTTTTTACCACTGCTTAATGTTTTCATCATCGAGTATCCAAAACCAGCATACTCTATACACGTCTCATAACAACCTGCAGACAAGAATAAGAATCATTGTATTATTCCCACATGGGTAAATTAGCGATTTTTACACACACACATTCAAAAAAAATCAAACTCTTTTCTCACGTACGCCATAGGCAGCAAAACCAAGCAGACGATGTCCTCAGGCTTTGAAATCTAAGCTGCTGAAAGTTGTGCCATGTTCCCAACACAACTTATGTGAATGGAAATTTCCATTTCACTGGTATTAATTTGGTCAATGAGAACTGACCAAAAAAATTCATGAACTTTTTTTCCCATGAAAAAGATGAGACGTTGACAGGACTAAATTGATGTCATTGAATAGTAACTAAGACAAAATTTACACATGTCATTGATGAAAAAGAGATAGTGGAATTGGAGTTTGAAAATATAAAAGAGAAATGAAATCTCTCCTTGATGAAAAAAAGAGTAGACTGTCAGCGGGTGGCTGCACATTTCATTTCACAATACTGTAAAGCATGCACAAAGGCAGTAGTGTAACAATATGTATTACCATCTCACAACAATAAGACATTGTAGTATGTTTAAATGTGATAGTATTTTTGCAGAACAAAATAGAAGTTTGGCAGTAATATTTGCTGGGCAGTAGCCAGCAGTCTAGTACTTCAATATTTTCTTTTAAGTGATAGAGCACAACTTATTATAAACCCAGTCTGCATGAGTAAAACACACCCTATAGTGCAACACGGCCACTAAAGCAAAGTTACAAGCTTGAGATTTACTGTAGGGTTGTTCTTTTTGTGTACTTTTCTTTTTTGTGTCTATGTCATGAAAAAGATGTTGAGGTCACTCAAGAGTATAAGACCCATGTTACAAGAGCTGCATTTCATTTGGACTAGTGCAGTACCCATTGAAAATGTGAATACATGTAGTATATGATTCAGTTTAACAAGGAGACCAGGCTATGTATGAGTCGAGTGATGTATACACAGAGATGAACAAGATTTGTTTTAGTTGCTACTCACAAATGAAGTCAGCAAACATTATAATGTTAACTGCAACAGATCTGAGAACACAAGTCCAGAATCAGGTTTTTAGAAACAGCGACCACTTACAGATTCACTGAACATCCACAAAGCAAATGGATTATGTGCATTTTTCAGTTTTGACTTTGATTTGAAGTTGATGACAGTTGTTGTTTCAAGATCTTCCAAACAGGCTGTTTTTCAACAAGCTGAGAAGGTGTAGCAGAGACTTAAGTATGACCACGGCAGCCTTTTGTTTTAAAATGATGAATGACTATTTCAAATGAAAGCAAACATTCTCATGATTAATTGTTTCGAGTTTATTCTTGGTCCAAGTCCTGGTTATCTCCCACCTCCACTGCTGCAGGCCTCGCTTCATGGGCAGTGAAACCATCACAGATGGACCAGAATGTAGTGGTGCGTCTGATTTTCGATCAACCTAAAAGGGCACATGCCATTCTGCTGCTCATTGACCTCCACCGGCAACATAGCCGCCCAAATTAAATTCAACTCACTAATAGAAGAGAATAGAATAGAATAGAAAATACTTCATCCCCCTGGAGAGAAATTCAAGTCGACCAGCAGCTTACAAGACACATGAAAAAATATATACTGTATAACACACATACAGAGCAATAAATAACCTAAAATTATATAAATATGAAGTAGAAGTGTATAGCCTAACAAATCTTGATGGCAGCAGGAATTAAGGATTTCTTGAATCTTTCTGTTCTGCAGGTCAGGGAAATCCCAATACAGAGCTATTGATGATGTTGTTACCCCAGCAGACAATGGCAAAGAATGTAACACTTGCAATAGTTGCATTACGTTATGAATGTCAAAGGACCTGAGTCTTCTCAAAAAGAAGAGCCTTTGTGTATTTTTGTATACAGCACCAATCCAGCCTGTCATCAAGGTGTACTCCACGGAACTTGGAGTATGACTGAACCCTCTCAATGTTCACCCCATCCACAGTCACAGGCTGCAAGGATCTCGGACCTGCCAATAATTAAGTCAATAATCATTTCTTTGGTCTTTTATGTATTAAACAACAAGTTGTTGTTGTTGTTGCACCATGAACATGAACCGTGAACACCCCCACCAGGTCCCTTCTTCACACATGTCACAATGGCCATATCATCAGAGTTCTTCTGAGCATGACAAGATTCAGATTTAGACGTAAAATCCACAGTGAACAATGTGAAGAGGTAAGGTGAAAGCACAGTACCCTGTGGCACTGCCACGCTCCTCACCACTGTGTCTGACATGCTGTAATACTGTGGCCGCTCTGTAAGATAGTTATAAACCCACAAGATGTTGGTTGGATCTACACCCATCTTCTCCAGCTTGCCTTTCAGAATTCTGGGTTGAATTGGGTTGAAAGCACTGGAGAAGAAGAAACAGCAGTCTCACATACAGGGGTGGACTGGGACAAAAATTTGGTCCAGACCGGCCCACTATCTGCACGCGGATATTTTGCCAACTAGCATCGTTGATGTACATACAAACACACAAGCTCTTAATAACACCACTACTAAACGATAGGCTATACAATATACAACAAAGTTGTGGAATTGTGTGGAATAGGTTAAGTTTGGACAAGATTACATGCACATAATGAGTCTGCATGCAATCAGAACTTTGGCTAGTTGGCTAAAGTATGGAAAACAATAGTACAATGATCTGAAAAATGGACAAACACTAATTTTATCTTAGAAAGACAGTACAGCTCAACATAATGTATAGACAATGAAGCATGACAAGAAATACTTGTAATTTGTGTACTGCATCATGAGTAATATGTATGCAGAATGATGTTTTACTGTAACAGTAGTTAATCTGTGTTTTATTAATTTTAGCTGTATAATGTTAAACTGTTGAAAGGACAATAAACCATAAACACTGACTGAAAAAAATATGGAAAGCATAGGCTACATATTTGTTAAGTTGTTAGCTCAATGTCCTTCATGACCAAATTTGAGTGAGGGCACTTTAATAAAAGCAACTAATTAATTAATCAGGATAGTATATGAATATAGTTATTGTTTTCCAATACTTTAGATAACTAGATTTAGCTGTAACACACCACACCATCAGAGTTATTAGCTATAGCTATTATGTCAAGTAAAGTTCATAGCAACCGTTCTGGACCATTTACAGTATTTTAATGAATGTTTACAACACCATTCTGGAAAGCACATACCTGCTTAACACGGTATCACTACCTCCTTCACATGGTGGAGAGTTTTCCTCAACACTTATTTTTTCAGCCTCCTCCTGCACCATAAGGGCACTGATAATGGGAGCCTCGATCACTCTCTTCAGACTCACGTGAAGGACCTGCTGCTGAAGTTGCAGCATCGGTGCATCTAGCCCTGGCCAGGCCAGGCGGCCCCTGAAGCAAACATCTGCGTAATTGTTGTACTTTTAGCAGTCTGTGCTGCTAGAGCTTTTCTTTTTCTGTTACTTTCCTCCATTTTTCCGCGCTGCCTTTGCGGTTTTTTTAACTTTTCTTTTCCGTTTTTGTGCGCTGGTGTTTTTGTTTTTTTCTCTCTCTCGCTCTCTCTCTCATCATGACTCCTCATCATTAAAAAGTGATTGGATGAGGGGGGGTCTAGAGCATGCGTGGGTGGGACTCCTGGGCCTCTGTAGCCTCTCATAGGGCCATTGGGCCAGGTAGACAAGCCACTGGGCCAATCACCTCTCTGCTGTGTCTGCAGCTGAGCACTGTGGGCCGAGCCGATGCATGTCTCTCTCCCTGGGCCGGGAGAGTTACAATAGGCGAGGCGAGGCATGGCGAAAAAAAAAAGTTAAATAAATAAATAAAAAACGGCCGCCTATCGGCCCATTAGTGACCGGCCCACCGGGAAAACTCCCGGTACTCCCTATGGCCAATCCGCCCCTGCTCACATATCGCCCAGGCTCATCCACACTCTAACAAATGATGTGCTGGCTCAACGTAAAAAAATTGAGGTAACAATTTCCATGGATATTTTTAAGTTATTTCAACTTGGCTAGTATTAAGTACATGCCACAAGACTTCTCTAGTTAGGCCAACTTAATTACTTAAGTACAAGCAACATGATTTCCCTTTTTTATTTAAGTCAAACCAACTTAATTTTAATTGTGTTAAAATTACCCCTTTTAGTTATTATAACTTATTTATTTTCATTTCATTCTACTCAGAAATGTCCATGGAAATTGTTACCTCAATTTCTTTTAGTAGTAAGAACTTATCTAAGTAAGTCAGAATATATCACACATTTCAGTTTGATCTAACTGTTTATTCAAAGACAAGTCAGCATCTCACTCTACAGCAACAGGACTGAGTGTATATGATATTTTTTTTTAAAAAGTAGCATTCATAAAATAAATTAAGAAACTTACAATATAAAATATCCCTTTAAAACAGTCTTTTGAACACAGTCTGAACATTTTGACAGTCATACTCTTGAGACTGATTTTCCCATGAATGTTGACTCCAGGGCAGGCTGACAGTGGTGATCTGTCTTAATTCTTGGTTTATCTGAATACAAAGAAAAGGCACAAATAAGTACAACATGCTAATTTATACAATTTGCACACAAACTACTGCAAAGAAATGGCAGTGCACACTCATGCTATTCTAACAACTAGCTTATAACTAGTCCTGTGGCATCTCAACAACACAGTTGACAACTGCTGACAGAGAAACAGCATCTAGTGGTGAAAAACGATTTATTGTAGCCTACTAACTGTACTGATAGCTGTTGTGAATAAAACGAGTCAAGATTGTACTCACCAAGCTGTAAAGTTTGCAAATGGGTGTCTCCAACTCTGTGCTCTGGTCACTGGTGTCTTTCCAATCCTGTGCTTCCAACAGGCATGCCACATGGTTCGCACTAAACATGTACTAGCAGTTAGCCTGTACTCAACTTCTAACAAAATACAGACACAGATTTTTAAGTTGTGCTAACTGAATACACCTCTATGCTAAGTTAAGGCAGAAATATCTGTTCAAAATTCATGTATTATTGAGTTACGACAATTTTATTTATTTTCATTTAGACCAACTTATCAAATTAAGTTATCAACTCATTATAATGTATATGCATAACAAACTTAATTTTTTAAGCAGAAAAAGCTCTTGATTTTGAGCTGTACAAACTAACCCCATGAATCACTTTTTAGAGTGCAGGAAGGAGTAAATCTGATGCAACATGTAGATGATTGCGTCGTCCACCTCAATGTTCTCCTGGTACCTGCAGGGGGTCCACTGAATTCTAGGCTTGTGGCCTCAGGCGGCGGAGTAGTAGTCTCTCCAGAGTCTTCAAAATATGACAAGTCAGGGCTACAGTTGGTCTGTAGTCCCTGATTCCTGTTGGCCTGCCCACTTTGGGAACCGGCACCAGGCATGAGGTCTTCCAGGGATCATACCTGTCTGAAGGCTCAGGTTGAAGATGGTACAGTCCTTAAAGAGTCTTGGGGAAACACCATCAGGGCCAGCTGACTTGCCAGGACACAGTCTCCTCAGCTCAGCCGACACTTCCTCCAAGGAGAGTAGAGTGTCAGTTTGTGCTGAAGACGTTGAGGGGCCGCTGGGTGGGGCAGGACCGATGGAGGGGCCGCTGGATGGGGCAGGACCGGTGGAGAGGCCGCTGGATGGAGCAGGACCGTAGGGTGGGGCAGAGCTGGTGGGACGGGCAGGACTAGTCGAGGAGCCTCTGGGTGGAGCAGGACCTCTGGATGGAGCAGGACCACTGGATGTGTGTCTACAGGGTGACTTGTGGGTCTACACCCATCTATGTGAACTTAATCATACAAGCTTACTCCTTTCCTGATGGAGGCAAAAGGTACCGAATGCTATCAGAGCAGGAGTGGTCCTCTCTATTTTCAAGAATCTCTTGAAGACTCATCTCCTCCAAGATTACCTCCTCTCTGCTAACACCTCTAACTCCCCAACATGTGGATGTCACACCTAAAGTGAGCCTCTTCACTTGATCTCATTGCACTTCACCTTATTGAACAGATTTAGTGCTTAGTGCCTACTTCAAGGTCTCCTGCATAATGTACTGAAGCTTGTTATTCTTCACATGTAAGTCACTTTAGATAAAAGCATCTGCCAAATGGATGAATGGTAATCAATTATTGGCAGAAATATATGCAGACAATCAGCCTTTTCAATTAATTTTAGAAATATTATTTCTTAATGAAAACCTTTACAGTACTGTAATTAAGGATACACTATAGAGACAGGTTTTATAAATCAGTGAATGACAATGCGTTTTCTACTTGCTGCTTTCAGTCAATGATGATTTGATGTGCCCAGTAGTCAGTCACTTTTCCAATCACAGATTTGACAGAACACACTTGTACTCCTTCAGAAACGAGTTTTACATTTGTATTATTTTTTATCATCCTAAAGTTTGGTTAAAAAACATGTTCTGTGAAGGAAGATGATGTTCAAGAGGGGGTTGCAGTGATTCTGTGCTCTTGGCATACAAGGACTGTCTAGTCTTGGCTGGGTGAAGGTTGTTTTGAAAAATGTCAGAAGTGGGTGCTTTCCCTGGAGAGGTGGATTATGTTATCACAACAGAAAGAAGAAACATCTGTGTATATCTAACCCTGAATCTCACTCCAGCCCCGTGTTCTGGGAAAATGTATACACAAACTGACTTAGAATCGTAATTTGCACTGACTGGGAACATTTATTGTCATCATAGGTAGGAAGCAGTGTTGACTTTCATATACTGCACAGTGGGATCGTGGGCGGGGATAGATGTGCTGAGCATCTCTGTTTGTCTTGTGCTTAAAGTCAGTATTGATAGTATTCCTGTTATCTTAGCCAAGGTGTTTTAAGTGATAATAATGCAGTGGCCCTGTGAGTGCAACACACTGCAGTTGAAGAAAACACATGCAAACAGACAAAACACAAACAAGTTCAAGAAAACACAAACACAAAATAATGAAACACACTTGCATGGGTGTATGATACTGTAATCCATTAGTGCACATCCCTTCAAAATCATAAAGCAGCTAACCAGCCAGGTTTATCGCTTATTGTGTCCCCACCCACACACATGAATTGAGTTTGCAAATGTATTTGAAGTTACTAAAATTAATAAACAGACATCTTGTTGCATTGTAGTGCATTAGTTTTAGAGATTTGAAACCACCGTTTTGCATAGACAGAGATATTCTACAAGCTTTCGAAATTCTGGCCACAGTCAATCAGGCCACAGGGTGGTAGGATCCTGAAAAACTTTTAAGCCAACATCCTATTTCAGTCTGTGACAGTAGTGAAATGACTGGCAGACTTGCAGTCCCAGCCCAGCTTCACTAACACAGCTACACAATCTTCAAAATCTTTTCAGGAACTTTCCATTTTTCCTTTCCTTCCCTTTTCTTATTTTTTTGATTTGAAACAGCATTACCTGATCCCTAAAACACATTTTGGCTTTTGCAAAATGCTTGCACGGGAAAATAATAATAACCTCTATCAATTGTTTATTTACTGATTTCCTTTTGCATGTATCCCACAATGTAGGTTAGATCTCATGTGTGGGAACATTTGCTGGAAAAATCTGCTAATGACTCTAAGTCCAGGGTAAAATCTCAGTGGGCCACTCAATTAAAACCTTGTCAGTACCAACCATAACGATGGAATATCATTGTCAGTGATAAGAATGTCACGTGTCTTTAACACCCTGCAGCAAAGATTAAGCACTCACTATAAATAGGAGCTAAGAACGTGTGTATTTCACTTAAAAAAAGACAGAAAGTGGCTGAGTCAAATACCATAGCAATTGCTTCAACTTTGTTTACCTTTCTGGCTGCCTCCAGGAGGATAAGTGATAATTTTGTCACAATTTCAGCTTGTTACTGAGTGCAAAGGGAGTTATCTAAACTTCAGCGTCTCCTTATTTCACCCTCTTTCTGGTTGATTTTTAGATGAAGAAGAAAAACATTTTTGTTTTGTTTGTTCTTTTCTAGAGGAAGAGGCGATATATTCAGAAGATAGGTCTGCAGTACAGCTGTCATCTATCTCTTACATTCTGTTCTTCGACAACAAACTGTGATGGAGGGGCTTTTATAGTGTGATTTTACCCCCCAAGATGACACATTGCACTCCCAAGATCAATGCATATTTCATAGTTATTTCCCTTTTCATATGCCCTCATTTGTCATCATGAACTGCTCTTTGGTAAAGCTCTCCTGCCCCCTGGTGTAATACATGTAACACAATAATTTATCATCCTATTACTCTTTCAATGTCCTCATGCTCAATTTCAAGACAGTCATCATTCAGAGAATTAATTGCTCATTACAAATGACTTGGGTCCAGGACAAGACCCAATCAATTAGAGTCTGAGGCATGACCAAAACCAGTGATGTTTGTAACGGAGACTAGTCCTGAGATCAATAAATTACAGCAGAGGTCTAGCTGTCTAGCTGTTCGGCTGGCCAGTGTCTCCTGTTGAACAAAACAAAATGTTTTATTCCACCAGAATCTTTTCAGACAAACTGCCTGAAGGCAGACATTTGTATGTGAAACAGGAATGCTTGACTGCTCTCAAAGGTCTGGCTGTGTTTTATAAACAAAAGTCAAACCAAAAACTCACACAAATGAATTAGAATTCAGTTTCATAGTTGTTCAGCTTCACTGAATGTTTTCAGGGAATGATGTGGCTGGAGAGGGTATGATGAGGTGATGTTCAGCAGCGGAGAGGTTTGTGATTATTGTCTACCACCTAGTGGCTATATTGTGTACATATTATGTATAGAGAGAGTGTGTTGTAAATAAACTCTTCTCATTGTTACAGATTACACTGATGTACAGTAAAAGATTATTACGGCTGTTTGATTGGTTTCAGTTTATACATCACATCTATATACTTTATCAATGTTCCTGAAAGATACTGTATGTAGCTGTGCAAAGAAGCACTGATCCAGGAAGTGTGGATATACTGCAGTATAAATAATCCACATTTTACTCAAAAGAAATACACATATGTATCATATCAAAATGTTTTTTGTGTGCAGCTGTATACCAGACATATGTTTGAGTATATGAGTTAATTCATAGTTTTAAAATAGCTTCTCTACCTTTATCCACCTTTCCTTTTCACTGCTTCTTGACATCAAAAGGAAATATTCATGTTGACAGTGAGTTGATGTGAGACTTTCTTATTTATTTATTTTCTGGTTAAAATTACATTTTGATAAACACACACACACACACACACACACACACACACACACACACACACACACACACACACACACACACACACCACCTCTTAGTCTTATGTATGGTTAACCTTTTTCAGATTTTTCTCCTCTGTGATTCCTTTTTATCTCTTTAGGCTGTTCGGCACCCTCACTGTACTGATACAATGAGAAACCTAATTGAGAGGTGGCTCATGAAGTCCTGTCTCCCTATGATAAAAATACACTGAGGAAAATATTACTGTAATAGGAGACATTACATGGAGATAAGGAGAGAGGAACCCTTGAGGCTATGATCTTATCTCAGGAGAAAGTATGTAAAGAATGACGTTTAAGGAAATTTGTGATTTCCTGATATAATGCAGCTTACTGTAAGCCTTTTGTTATGACAGTGGTACTGTAACTCTAGGCTGTGGCAAGACTTTTTTTTTTTTTTTTTTTTCATTTTTTACTATAGCTCAGAATGATGGCTAGCTGTCATATACCTGGACCCATTCATTCACTGCAAGATAGAACAGCAGCTTTTATACTGCAACTTAGAAATGCACACTGAGCAAACCAAATTCCCAAGGCAATCAATCTTTCATTACAAAATCAATCAGCTGTTTTTTCTCTGGTTTGCTGTGTCTATCCTCAAACACTTGCCCAACAATGTGCTTCGCATAGTCCAACAACAACAAATGCAAAGTAAAAACTAACAAAAATAAAATAGAGTGAAATAAAATAGAATAATACCCCCCAAAAATGGACAACCTGTCTGGGCTTCAATTTGTAGACCTGCCACACACACACACACACACACACACACACACACACACACACACACACACACACACACACACACACACACACACACACACACACACACACACACACACACACACTTTCCCTTCTTTATTGCTCTTATTAATGTGATACTTGAAAGTGAATGATTTGGCTGTTAATCTCAGGACAGTCAGGAGGTTTATAACATTCACTCTGGTTGTAAAACCCAATGTCCTGCTTTACAGGGGAGGTGCTCACACTCCCTACTCGAAACAAGTCGACATCAATTTTGAGATCACTCACTATGAAGCCAGTGTTGATCATGGGTATTAAAATGTGTTTGTACAAACCACCATATATAAATAAGAAAACTACTGGTGTGGGTATCAGTGATGAACTGCCCACCAAACACTGTATGTGTGTATATGCAACAAAAGGCAGTGAGGAAAATGTTACTTATATCACACATACTTACTGTAATGTTCCAGCTAAATACTATCATATTTGTATTTGGCTTTTCTCCACTTGTTTTTAGTCATGATAGGCAGGGTGAATCCTCTCCTGCTGAAGGCAATAGTAGGCACAACTTATCAGTGTTAAACGTGAAATCAACATTGTTTTGTTTTTTCATGTCAGCCAATGTAGATAACTACAGTACTATCTATAATGATGATGATCTGTATTTTCAGTCTAGATATCAGTAGATTCTGTCATTTCTGAAAAAGAAAAAAAAAATCCTTGAGCCTTGTCTCAGAGGAACTTCATCCTGTAAACAGTGGTATAAAATACTGAATATTCCCACAAACTGAAATTTATCTCAGTGCTGTATAGGGTTGCACGGTATACCGGTACTAGATTGGTACCGGGGTACTAACGCATTTAAAACGGTACCATACTGCGCTTAGATGGGACCGGTACTTTCATTTTGCGCCGCCGGCAGCGGTGAAGTCGCCGCGTGAAGTCGCCGCATTGTAATTTGAGCCGCGAGGAGCGAGTCACAAACGAAGCAAGGTGCTTTTTATCATTACCGTTACAGCGCCACCTGTCCATGTGCCTGTGTTTGTGTGTGTGTCTGTGTGTGTGCGCCGCGCGCGAGAGAGAGACGGCCGCCACAGCCTCGTTAATAAGTTTTGTTTTTACCGCGGATCACCACTGGCTGCATGCTCTCTCTGTCTCTCTCTCTCTCTCTCTCTCTCTGTGAGTGAGCACGGCGAAGCAGCGCTACGCAGAGATGAATTAACGGAACGATATTGCGTTGATGGGGGTGGGGGGGAACAGAATCAATTTGGTCTACATATGGGAAACAATAGGTGTATGTTTGAGTAACATGAACATTTGTGTTTCATTCTGATAACAATTTCTCCCAAAAATTACAACTGGTCAAAATAACAAAAAAAGATGCAGTGTTTTCAGACCTCAAATAATGCAAAGAAAACAAGTTGATGTTCATTTTTAAACAGACATTTTTTAATTTAGGAAGAGTTCAGATTAATATAGATGGAATGTTAATCCTGCAGCAGCAGTAACTGTTTACTGATTTCCTGTTTTATGGTCCAAAATTTTTCTATTAAAATAAAGCCAATAATGACATTTTTTGTGTTCTCTTTTTATGTGGAAAAGTACCGAAAAGTATCGAAAAGTATCGAAAAACATGTTGGTACCGATACCGGTACCAAAATGTTGGTATCGTGACAACACTAGTGCTGTATAATTAGTTGAACCTACAGGTTTGTAAGGTCAGGGATAAAATCTGCTCCTGATGTAGCAGCTAAGCAGTGTTTCTAAACAGGATTGGTTTCAGCCTGTCGAGGTTTCTGCTCTTTAACAAGTGAAATCTCTTAAAACAGTATGATTGTGTGCAGTAAATAAACAAGCACCATCTGTCCACTGTTACAGGTTGCAGAGCATTTCTTCTTTAGTTGTAATCAGACTTTGAAAAATTAACAGCAGAATGTATCTCAGATTATTTGGCTGTATTCGCTCAATGAATTGTATTGGATCTTTTTATTAAGACAAATATAATGGTTTGAAGCAGCAATGTTTGAGTGAGTGGAACATTTCACCTGAGGTTGTAGGGGGTATGTGCAGTGTCTTCACGGGCCTTAAAAGATGCTCAAAGCAAAATGATAGACTTTCAAGATTACTTCTTTTTCAGTATATTTTTGGGCATTTTTGCCTTTAATTGACAGGATACTGTGGGAATGACACGCAGCACAGATGGGCACAGTCAGGAATCGTTACGGTGATCTCTTTATTGATTGGGCATTGCCAAGATGGGGCACTTAACCACTCAACCACTGAGAAACCCCATCACGTGACAAACAAACTATACTTTCTGAGGCATAGTGGTGTTCTTCCTCCAAAAAACACATCAGGCCTGAAGCAAATTACAGACTTCTCTGAATTCCTCCTTCCCTGTCACTACAGCTTTCCACCATGTTTAATTGCTTGTAATTGCTGGTTTCTGCTATAGCCAGGATAAATAATGGCTGACAACCGATATGAAATATATGTATATACAGTAACATACACACAGGGAAGTAATGACATTTCTTACAGTATATAGCCAAAATAAAATAACTGTAACAACTATGCTTTGTATGCTCCAAGTGATTTACTTTTGTCCTTATACCCTATTTGAAACAGTTATCAATTGAATGTCAGTACTGTGAGAAAATTACTTGAAATGTCATCATTAATAACGAAAATATGAAAAAAAAAAAAAAAAAAAAAAAGGAAAAATAAAGCTTTCAGTCCTCCACATTAGTTTCTGTCTCTAAATGACTTGGAGCCATGACTTATTTTCTGATAAGACATAATGAAATTACATGATGCAAGAGATTTTAACTCGACTGAAGACAAGACATGTAGGTTGCATCATTTTTCTTTTCTTAAAATATAAAATAGCATGTCCGTGTGCTTGTGCTTGCAGGCAACAATGACAAATTACACCAACAAGTCTCTTGATATTTTTTAACAACACTAACTCTGTGTGTGTGTGTGTGTGTGTGTGTGTGTGTGTGTGTGTGTGTGTGTGTGTGTGTGTGTGTGTGTGTGTGTGTGTGTGTGTGTGTGTGTGTGTGTGTGTGTGTGTGTGTGTGTGAGAGAGAGAGAGAGAGAGAGAGAGAGAGAGAGACAGAGAGAGAGAGAGAGGCAGCATCTGTGTGTGTAAGGCAGATAGGATTGGCTCATTCCTCCCACAAGGCATGGACGCTGCTGCTCTTGACTGATACATTTCAGTTTCTCTGATCGTCTTCCATGTCTCTCTCTCACACACACACACACACACACACATGCACACACGCACACACAATTCAGCCCATCTTTTGACTTTGATCCAAATAAGTTTTTGCAGTTGTCTGCATTATTCTATTCACCTGGTGGATGTGCACTCCAGTGGCAAAGGACTTGGGGGGAGAGAGAGGGAGGGAGCTTATTGAAAGTTGTTGTAGAGGCATATCACTTTTGTTGTTGTTTGACTGATTACATCCAGGGGATCTGGTCTTGCAGACAAAATGTATTCTGGGTAAATACTTCACTGGGAGGATGTCTACAATTATAACTCTTCCACTGGACCTAATTCAAAAAAACTAATGAGCTAGAGGATTAGCAGCAAGGTTCATGCTGATGGAGAAGTCATTTCACTCTGAGACTGTAAGAAACCTCTCCAGGTGGAATTACTTAGCCTATCTTCCCTGGCTCTTTTGAAATCCGCTTATGTCTATTAAGCTAATGATCCAAATACTGACTTAATTTTCAACCACACAGGGCAAAACAGCACTGATGGAGGTTTCCTCACTCGCAAATTCAGTATCACAAACTCTGTAAATTCTTTTCTCTGTGTAGTTATCGTGTAGTTGTTTTTGAGCAAATTAAGTCAAAATGCAAATCATGTAAAGATTCTTTTTTTCAAAGTATCAAAATGATGCATACATGATATGCACATTTCACTCTGAGACTGTAAGAAACCTCTCCAGGTGGAATTACTTAGCCTATCTTCCCTGGCTCTTTTGAAATCCGCTTATGTCTATTAAGCTAATGATCCAAATACTGACTTAATTTTCAACCACACAGGGCAAAACAGCACTGATGGAGGTTTCCTCACTCGCAAATTCAGTATCACAAACTCTGTAAATTCTTTTCTCTGTGTAGTTATCGTGTAGTTGTTTTTGAGCAAATTAAGTCAAAATGCAAATCATGTAAAGATTCTTTTTTTCAAAGTATCAAAATGATGCATACATGATATGCACATCTTTGATGAAAGTCTACAATATAAAGGGAGTGCAGTTTGTGCACAATCCTACTTCACTAACATGTCTAAGGTTCAGAGACCACCACTGCTATCAGTGAACTGTGGCTCAAGTATTTGTGTCTGTTACAGGTCAAGTAAAGCAGGGAGTCACAAAAAAACATCACAAGCTAATGACTCACTTGGTGGCAGCAGTTGGCTGCCGCTAAGTCTCAGCAGACCAAACTCTGTCTCTCTTTATTTTTAGTTGCACAGCTCATAAATTTTCCTCTAAAACCTAGAACTTTTACATAGCAACCTGAAATTTGGTACACTTACAGTATGGACAAGAAGTGTAGGAACCAAGAGAAAATAAAAATGTAAATTATGTAATTATTCATGTTTGAGTAGGTTTGCTGTAACAGGTTTGCTGTTACAAGTTTATAATTGGCTGTAAAATGGAGGAAGTTGGCTACAATTGCTTTATTGCTGAGGAAAACAACAGGTGTGTTGTCATGATTAGGCTATTCTGTATGTCACAGGATGAACAGATTACAGTTTACTCTCCCTTTTATGTTATATTGACATTCAACTCCAACTCATGTAAGATGTGTTTGTACTAGCCTATATTTTTGTTATTCTTCAATCTATGCAAATCCATGAAAAGTGCGTATCAAAATACTCCACAGAAGCTCACCGTAGTGGCGACATTTGGTTTCCACAGTGACCTGTCTTGGCAATAATTGGACAAAAACATACTTGTGTTTGTGCATATCTCCCTCTAACATACAGGGTGACAACATCACCACGACAACAGGACAAGGTGGCACTCAACAAGCTCAGAAACTTACTCTGGACACACAGAACCCCCACCCCAAACCCTGCTCAAGTGTTTCTTCTGAAAACGGTTGAAGAGTAGTTCATAGTTTCAGCAGTCCCTAGACCTTTGAAGTGAATGATTTTTAGAGGACACCTTTCCCTTCTTTTTGCTCTTTCACCTTGTGTTGATACCTGATGATGTGAAGGTGTTATTGATAAGGGTGTGGGCACCTGTCGTTCTTCACACACAGATGAGAAGGTATCACATCTTGAAAATAACAGCAATAACCCTCATCTGAAGTCATTCAATGCATCAACATACTTATCCTCGTTCAGTCACATCTTTGAATATATCACAATTTTTTCAAGTTTGGTTTTTCTCCTTAAGTAGGGGGACATATAATTTTGACATACTTAAGTCAAGAGAACCAAGATCAGTGCTTTCAGAAACTTTTTACAGACTGAAAACATTATTAATTGGCAGCAATCAAGCATAACAAACACAATGCTAATTCACCCTCACCTGTTTCCAGTCTCTATTTCCAAGGTTTATTTGTTTTTCATGCTCACATAAATTTCTTGGCATGACCATGAAAAGTATTAAATAACTGATTAGCTGAGAGGATTTTCTCTCTGGGGTCTAGAGAGCCTTCTCAAAGTGGAGCATTATGTCATGCATATTGTGTTTTCAGTCAGACCCTGGACAGATATTGTTGAGTGCTTTCTCTGTTGACAGTAATTTGTTGCAGATTCAAATGCTGATTTGCACTGCTGTAGGGAGAGTGGAAACATCTGTAGTGACAACCAACGACACTGTTTACATGAGAGGCATGCAAAATTGATTAAAAAAAAAAAAAGTCAAATAGAAATCCATTGGAACTATTATCCATTTAATTATTGTCTTTCATCTTTTGAAAGATTTTGAAGTTGTGTCACGAGGCAAATGGTCATAAAGTTATTTTATTAAAACAGAAGTAAGCGATCCGGTCATTTTGGCTAACTTCTTGTCAGCCGATTGAGTTAGCAGCCCCCGCCCTCATCATGGATCTATTGGTCCTCGTCCCTACGTCACCACATTCATGCGCATCCCTTGGCTGCACACACAGCCCTTCATGCCGTTCTCTCTTCTCATTGGATAAAGCTTGTAGGATACAAGGAAGTATACAAGACGTTTTCTCCTCGGCTTACAGCAGAGCAGAGTGACTGACAGACCCGTGTTTCAGACCAAACACTCTATGTAAGTGATTGCCGTCGGAAGATATAACTATTTAAGACTTATATTAACACAAAAATTCCGCTTACTTCTGCTTTAATACTTACTTGTTTTGCAACACGATGTCTTTATTATATTGGGATACAGCAGACATGATTTCAGTATTATGTAACCCTGGATCAAACGATGTAAAAGCAGCCAGCAAGAGTCCTTAACAAATAAATGTAAATGAGTGTACTTAGTTACCGTCAACCACTGCTCTTTTAGCCCTTTATCCGTAATCTTGTGTTTCCATCTTTGTTTTCTGCCAAAGTAGTGACAAAGTAGACATTTCTGCAGTGTCTGTCTTCAGGAGGAGCAACAGTACACACTTTCTGTATTGCTTAAAAGTGTCTGGAACACAGCAGTTCAAAGGGCAGCATTCAACTGTCTCGACTAAATGTCTTTTCTTTTTCTTTTTTGTATCACTGAATTACTGACTAACCCATCACCCCAATATAATGTTTTGGTGCTTTCAACTAAATAAGCAACAAAAGAAATCTGCAAAAAATGTGGTCAGTGTGGCTTTTGTGATTTTCAATACAAAGATTATAATAGTTGTATAGTCATTATGACATTTAACTTTGTTCAGCCGGTCTGTTGTTGGTGTATGATTTTATAGCCCTTTTGCGGTGTCTTCAGCAAACAGATATGTGTAGAGGAGCTGTCAGAATTTGTTCATTTTTACACGATTTTATTCTTGCTATCCAAAAAGAAGTAAAATTCTGACCACAGTAACCCAATTTACCAGGAAGTAAACCACGAAGGACCAACATGAAATTCAATTCGGAGTGAGAGCGTTCAGTAGGGTTCTGCAGCTAATGTTTTGAAATTAAGTCTGTCCTCAGCAATTAAATGAGTGTTACTCAGAAAAGACACTCAAGATGTGTTCAGTTAAATCCACTTTGGTTAACAATATCTGTAACCTCATGTTATGGACCTTTTTAAACAGAAACCAGGCTCAATAGGTCTGCTACAAATGAAAGGATGCTGAAACAGTTCTCAGCAACAAAAATGATTTTTTTCTTGATTAAGAAAATGCAAATGGCTGCACAGAACACAACACAACAAAGAGGTGAGTTTAATAAAACAGAGGAATAATCCATAAAGGCAGGAGGCAATGGGCAAACTAAACAGAAAAGGGGTGAGTCACCAAACCAGCCAACAATGGCCATCACACCCAGCACTCTCTCCAAGCTAATGAAAACTAAACATATGGAGAAAACAAACATGATCCAAAAACAGGACTACCAGAGACCTCCAGACCAAACCAAATCAACAAAACCCAGTAAACCAAAGAACCCAGGTAGCTGTGCTGGTAGTCTTGCCTCCCTCTCCCAACCAAGTGCATTTACTGTGTGAGAGAAGAAGAGGGAGAGAGAGACACAGATAAAAACAGCACAACACTCATCCTGGCTATAGGTAACACCCTACAATTCGTAAACTGTAAACTTTCTGGCAATATAAATCTCGGCATAAATACAGACAAGGATGAGTGCTTGCACACATTCAGTATATAAAAGGGGCTGTCCATGTAAACTGTATTATTATTGGTCAGAGACATGACATAGTACTTGCATGCCTCTCTTTGTTCACAGTCACATGTTTTGTTGACTCAGCAATCCTCTCTGACCTCCACAACACCTGCCTTTGCTTTTCATTGACAACAATCATTATTCACGGTCAAGGTCAGGAGGGCTTGTTGTGGTGTGTTTAAATAAGCAGCCAGTGCAATTGTGATTCCTCTGTGATAAGCTCAGTCAGACACATTGACAACAGGCCATCAAAAGTATTTCTGTCAGTTAATAATAATAATAATAATAATAATAATAATAATAATAATAATAATAATAATAATAATAATAATAATAATAATAATAATAATAATAATAATAATAATAATACATTTTATTTATTTTATTCATGGCACTCAAGGTCACCTTACAAAACAACAAAATAACAATAACAAAAAATAAAAATACTAAATCACTAAAAACAAAACAAATCTGCAATCGTCAATAATGAGAGATGCGGGTGGGTGAGTTTTCAGATGGGATTTGAAGGTGGAGAATGAGTCAATGTTCCTGATGCTGGTGGGGATGGAGTTCCAGAGACGGGGGCAGAGCGGCTGAAGGCTCTGGCCCCCATGATGGTCAGACGGGCAGGAGGTACAATGAGGCTGATAGATGAGGCAGATCTGAGTGTCCGGGAAGGGGTGTTGATGTGGAGGAGGTCAGAGAGGTATGGGGGAGAGAGGTTATGGATGGCCTTGAAGGTGTGGAGCAGAATTTTGAAGTCCATGCGGAATTTGACCAGAAGCCAGTGAAGCTGTTGCAGAACAGGTGTGATGTGATTGATGGATGGGATCCTGGTGATGATGCAGGCGGCAGAGTTCTGAACCAATTGGAGTTTATGGATGAACTTGTGGGGGAGACCAAAGAGAAGGGAGTTGCAATAGTCTAGACAGGACGTGACCAGGGTGTGGACCAGGATGGCAGTGGAGTTGGGAGTAAGGGATGGACAGAGACGGTTGATGTTGTGTAGATGGTAATAGGCTGATCGGGTAATGTTATTGATGTGGGTTTGGAATGAGAGAGTACTGTCAAGGATGACACCCAAACTCTTAACCTGTGGGGAGGGGCAAACAGAGGAGTTATCGATGGGGATGGTGAAACTTGGAGTGTTAGTGAGAGTGGATTTGGAACCAATGAGGAGAACCTCGGTTTTATCACTGTTGAGTTTCAGGAAATTGGAAGAGAACCAGGTTTTGATTTCTTGTAAACAGTCACAGAGGGAGGAGGGCGGGAAGGTGGAGGTGGGTTTGGAAGAAAAGTAGAGCTGGGTGTCGTCCGCATAACAGTGGATGTGGATGCTGAATTTACGGAAGATCTGACCAAGGGGGAGGAGATAGATGATGAACAGGATGGGGCCAAGTGCAGAGCCTTGGGGAACATCAGAGGAGAGGGGAAATGGTTGGGATGTGAAGGTTTTCAACTGGATGAACTGAGTGCGGCCAGAGAGATAAGATTTAAACCAGTCCAGGGGTGTGTCGGAGATGCCAATAGATGCTAATCTGTCAAGGAGGGTGGTGTGGGAGATGGTGTCGAAAGCCACACTCAGATCGAGGAGGATGAGGATGGATAATAGTCCGGAGTCAGCTGCCATCAGGAGGTCGTTAGTGATTTTGAGGAGGGCTGTTCCTGTGCTGTGACGTGGGCGGAATCCAGACTGGAACTGTTCGTGAAGGTTATTGTTATGGAGATGTGTGTGTACCTGTGAAGCCACTGCTTTTCCAGAATCTTGGAGAGAAATGGTAGGTTAGAGATCGGTCGTAGGTTGTTGAAGTCACTGGGGTCTGAACCATATAGGTGTAACAGCAGCAGATTTAAGAGTGGATGGTACAGAACCAGATGTGAGGGAGGAGTGAATGATGGCAGTTATCAGGGGTAACAAGGAGGGGAGACAGGCAGTGACTAAGGAAGTAGGCAGGGGGTCAAGTTGACAGGTAGATGTTTTAGATTTCTGAATGAGGTCCGAAATGTCAGCAGCAGAAGGCAGTTGGAAGCTAGAGAATGCTTGAGAAAAGGGGGTGTGGAAAACCGGAGGGGATGGAATGCAGGAGGTTTGAGGGGTCAGTTGCTGGTGAATCCTGTGTATTTTTTCATTGAAGAATGACATTAGGGAATTACAGTGCAGGAGTAAAACTGTGGAGGAAGTGAGGTCGGAGGGCGTAGTGTGTTGTTGAGCACTGAGAACAGGGCTCGAGTATTCCCATCACTGGCACTGATTGGACCTGCATAATATTGTGATTTAAGACAAATTTCCCTGAATGGGACAATACAATTTATCGTATCGCATCGTATCGTAACTGAGGAGAGGGTGTCTTTGTAGAGAAGGATGTGGGTATGGTACATTTGTTTGTGAACAGAGTCCGTTTTTTTTGAAGAGCTGCTCTAGTTGACGTCCCTTAGCTTTGAATTGTTGTAGATGGGGTGTAATCCAGGGAGCAGAGTTGGTGAATGACACAGTCCGAGTTTTAACAGGAACAAGTGAATTCAACAGGGAATGGAGGTCATCGCTGTAGTGGGTAACCAGTTGATCAGGAGTGGATGAATAACTGAAACATAAATAGTCTTCCTGTCTGTTATCTACAAACATTTGCCTCTATTTTTCTGTTTCAGTGAGGAATAATGGCCACTTCATGATATATAGAATTGCAGACAGCTTTAATGTTTCCTGTGGGAAATAATGGACCATTGTTTTTCTTAAAACATACTGACCAATCAGCACAGAAGGATACATTGTTATCCTCTGCAGTCCCACTGTAAAACACAGGGTAGTAAAACTTGGACCCAGCTAATGACCTTTCTGTTTTTCATAATTTCTTACGATCAACCCCCTCTGTAAGTTTTGCTGTGGCTACATACTAGCTGGTGTAACGATACGTTTTAATAGCAATACAATACCTGTCATGATGTGTTTGCCAATACGATTCAAGGAGATTGTCTCATTTAGAGTGATATGATGCAATTCAATGACTAGAAATAAAAACTTTAACTTTCATTTTGCTCAATTTAAATCTGTTGAGAATGACGTCCATCCATCTGTCCTTAAAACATAAACTTTGTTCCCTTCCATTAAATGTGTGACATTCCATATACCCGACATTCGTCGTGCTAAATCAAGCGTGGATTTCGTATTAATGACACCATAGTGTAGCTTATTTACATTGCATTTCAATTTTAGATTAATATACAAGCAATATTGGAGGTGGCGTTACACTTTTCATATTGATTCAAGTAGAACGATGCACCGTTGCAGTGAATGAATCATGACACCCCTACTAACATTAGCATTAATTGCTCTTTACTTTGTCGGTCTTACCAAGAGCCTCAGCCATAGTTGCGTTTTCAAAGAAAGAACTCCTCCAAGCACTGCTATTTCTTTAGAGCAGACTAGATGCCACGGTGACTCAGTATCGTAAAATTGTAACTGAGCTGTTAGCATAGCATGACGTGAAAGTAAATGGAAGCAAAGCGAACCACTCAAGTCAGCTCTTGGTGAGTAAAGGAATGATGTCTGATTTTGAACTCACAACAATTTCCCCGACAACAGTAAGTCATCATGCTCTCCGTGCCAATGTTGATTCTGCAACTATAGCAAAACTTACAAATAGCTCCTTTAAGGCATATTGTTTAATAGTCCATTTGCATGTTTCTATTTCCCAGTGGCCTTATTGTGCATGATATAACTTGATACCGTTTCAAACCAACTGTGTGTGCACTGGTCCTTGGCTGTATAATGGGCTAAATGATTTTGCCTGTGCAGGTTTTCTTTGTTTTTGGTTGCCTTAGGAAGAGAGTGTAGGTACCCTGTTTGTACATACAGTGCATGCACAATGAAGGAGGAAGTCTGTCTGTCTGTTCATCATGAAGGGGAATAAGTAAACAAGCTTTCTTTGGAGTTGTAGCACAAGTGAAAAGGAAATGCATCTATCACATGGTGTATTGTTTTCCAGTAATATTTCAAACACAGCCCTCTCTGTCTGTCCAGGACAGTGATGAACAGTTCTGCCATTCAGTGTTGCTGCAGAGACATCCGTCTGCATTTGCACAGAACTGTATCACTGACTGGAGAGAGAAAAAGACATTAAGGTAGGGGATGTATCTTTCTGAATAATATCCCTCTTGCTTTATACTGATGAAAGAAAGAAAAACACATAAAGATTTACCTTGTTCCCACTGGTGCTATCAAGGAGGGGTACTGTTTATCATTTCTCAGCCTTTCCACATAAGAGCATCACGCATGACATATTGAAGGAGTTTTCTTCTGTTCTGTGCTCATTAACAGATACTTTCTACAATCTCATGAAACAAAATGCATCTTCCTCCTACGACATTTATCGTTCTCATATAGTAGCAGCACTGCAGTATTCTTGTGCGAGGGAAGCTCAGTGGCCCTCTGGTTAGCAGTTAAACTGTCTGGAGCTTGAATATAAACCAGTGAGGCTGCACTCTGGGCGAAGCATTTGCTTTGAGACCTCCCCGGAGATATGTTTATAAATGGATGAGAGTCATTGAACAGGACTTTGTAACAGTGTATATTTCAGATCCTTTGACAGTACACACGCCATAAAACAACCAGTACTCAAGGCTATGTGGCTTCCAATCTGGGTGGCTGTCTGCTGGAAGAGTCTTCGTCCTTCAGCTTTTATTTGCCTCTGGCTTTATTGGGCAGTGCAGCAGGAAACTTTAGTAATAAAAAGATGGTATGAAATGCTTGACATTTAGAAGAGCAGGTGATCTGGTTTCCATGGCAAATGTAATGGGTTAAGATCTAGTTTCAGTTAATTGTAATGTTACATCTTAATGGATATATTGTCCTCAAGGCTTTATATCATCATAGTCTTTAACTTTTCGTTCTTATCAGCTATTATTGCTTTAAGATGCCAACCTGAACCAATCATGGTTGGGAAAAATGTATAAAGCCTACTTTAGACACAAACCTGCAGAAATAACCTGTTAAGAGAAACCTGCCCAGAGAAAAAATTGACTGTCAAAAGGACTGTCACCAGGACCTTGTATTGCCACCTTATTAGTTGGCAGGAAATAATGCCAGGGTGACAATGAACCCTGCTTTAAAGCAACACTATGTCGTTTTTCAACCTTAAAATGATATTTCTAAATTCATTGAAGTGGTAGAAAAATGGTTAAGAGGATGAATGGTGCCGCTGTTGCAGGCTGAGCGGGGTCGCGGCAGCTAAAACTGCACTATGTAACTTTCTTGTGCGGGTAGGAACACCGTGGTCCTGGTACACCGCAGCTCCACTGAGCGCCAGAGACCAAGCTGAAGACCAGTCTCCCTGCTCTTCTCACTCACACAAAAGCGCCCTGTGCTGGGCTGCACGGCTGGCCAGCTTCCTTCGAGCTCTGGAGCTTTACTCGGCACAGACCTACCGACAATGACGACGGCTACTGGCAACCGCTGTAGCCGTCATATATGGATCTAACTGCTGTTGCTGACACCGGCACCAGCGGTGCTGTCACTACCGGTGCCAGAGTAGAAGTACCACAAATCTTACATTGTTGCTTTAATATTTGTAGTGTGTTTTTGGAAGTACCACAAATCCTACAGTGTTGCTTTAATAATTTGAGTGTGTTTTTGGAGGCAAGTAGTCTTGTGTGGAAGTGTTGACCTTTCTGTTGTTGATCTAGTGTCAAGTTTATGATACAATGGACATAGATAGATAGATAGATAGATAGATAGATAGATAGATAGATAGATAGATAGATAGATAGATAGATAGATAGATAGATAGATAGATAGATAGATAGATAGATAGATAGATAGATAGTACTTTCTATCTATCTATCTATGTCCATTGTATCATAAACTTGACACTAGATCAAGTTTATGATACAATGGACATAGATATCCACATCATAAATGTTTCTATTCTTGTGTTTGTTTTTTAGATTAACATACATTGTGATTCTGTATTTTTCACCATCAAATCGATATATCCGACATACACCTGTATAGGTTATTTTTTATGCACAGTTGAAGAAAAGAGTTTGTGAGAAATCTACAGTATAAAACATTATTCGATATTTTCATCATGGAGACTGATCTTTCACCATATTCCTTAAAGATGCTTCATTTTCCCTCATGTCAAATGCAATTCTCACTCTCATTTTCAAGGTAAACATAATTTTGGTTTGCATTATCCTCTCCATGGCCCTCCTGCTGTGCAGGGAACAGTGTATTGTGCAATCATGTAATACAATCATCCTCTCAGCAGGTGGGTTTCACCCTCTGTTGAGTCACACTTTTGCTTTACACATGGTTTCACCATTGACGTACACTCAGGTGTCACTTCATTAGGTACACCTGGCTGAGACGAATGCAATCTAATACAACAGCTCTGCAATAAATCATGCAGGTTATTACGTTTATTTTTGGTTGAAATGGTTTTAGAGGGGTGTTGATTCACCTTTTATGATAACTGTGAACCATGTGGTTTGTGGTGCTTTGGGAAAGTGTTATACAGAGAGTTGTTCCTTTGGTCTGCCTCATTGATATGAATGTGGTCAGTGACCAATAAGTTGAATCAACACGCAATTTCAACATAAAAGCATTTTAACCATCATGAAGATTGAATTTATCGCAGAACTGCTTTACTAGAATACATATATACTTTGGCTAAATGCACCTAATTAACTGCCAGCTTAGTGTATGTGAGTTCACTATATTGTGATGAAACAATTATATAGTTAAAGTAGTGAGTGTGTATGTGTTTGTTCAAGAGTAGCAATGCAAAAGCTATTTTAATTGCACTTTATCCACCAAAAAGACAAATTAACTGTCAGTCAAATGGGCTATATTTGCAGCAGTGGTGATTTTTTGTCATGTCCTTAAGAACTAGTAAGAAAATAGATAAGTCTTATTCTTGAGATGTTTTATATTAGCCTGGTTGGCACGACTTTCCAATGTTGATACTCAGCATTGGGTCTGGCCAAGACGTTAAGAGAATCCATTTCTCAAAGCGCATCCTTCAAACCTGGTTTACCCGCCCCCCTCAAATGCCTCAGTCTGCTATTGGTCGAAGCCAGAATAGGCGGTGTCGAAGCTTAAACCAATCACACCGCTCTTTCCTCTGACTGCTGCTGTTTACAATGAGGTTCCGGTCGCTGCTCTACTGCTTGAACACGCCTCTACCCAGAGCCGTTGGAGAGGCTCGACGTTGATTGGCTCTCGAAAAAGAGGGTGGAGTTCCCGAAAATTCGGGAGACAGAAATCGAGTTAATAGCACGGTTGGCCAGACTAGAAGTCAGCAGCGCTTTTGCGAGGCGTGACGTCACTAGTGTGGGCGCGACCAGGCTAGTTTTATATAGCCCTTTCCACAACATCTATAACCATCATAGGAGGTATTATAAAAAATATGATTATTTATAGTGCAACAGATGGTATGTGATACCTGCATTTTGGTATTCCATGTAAATTGCTTGTAAATCATGTAGGATGTGTCATTTCAATTGTACTACAAATCCTGTGATTGTGTGACAACTAGTAGGCAGTGATATTGACACACTGACAACAAGAAACACAATTTTTTAAGCAAAGAAAATGCATACTCTTTGATCTCCTAATGTAAATGAAATGGATGAATTCTCATGTGTATTGATGAAATGGCCAGAGACAATTTTGGCTTTCTTCCTATTTTAGGGCTTCCACAAGGAAAATTAGCTGCGTTCACTGGACAAATGCCAGAGAAGTAATTACAACAACCCCCTAAGGCCTTGTTGGTACATTTACTCAGAGTACTGGAGACTGAATTTTCTGTCAGAGAAGTAAAAACCACCATGGAAGCAAGCTAAAAACAACTAACACCTACTATAGCTTGTTTCTCATTTGAATATACAGTTACAGTCTCCAAACACATATGCAGGAAGTATGAATAATTGATGCCTCTTTGTGTATTACTGTCCCTTATTCCTTCTTTCCCTCATTTTTATGCACTGCAATCTTCTGTAGTTACTGAAAGCTGTGAGAAACTGATGTAGTCTGTTCTATGGTTGTTCTTGCCTTTCACATAAAAGGTCATAACATTTTCAAGCACAAAGTGCGACTCATCCTTTTCAGTATAGTTGCTGAGGTCTCTTAATTCTTTGGAGGGATTTTCTGTCTGTGAAAGACCTAGTATGATAAGACCCATCATGCAGCTTTTCAAGCGGCTGGAGCAATGACAAAACATGAATCATTCATAGTATAACAGCTGTGAATATGTGTCTGCATATGTAGGCCTGTAAAAATATGACAGGTGTATGTAATGTGATGATGAGGAAGGGGTGTCTGAAACTGAATGTGATGATTAGTTTCCTTCAGTTTCCAGCTTTCAGTGACTTTTTACACCATTGTTTTTCTTATACTGTACATTCTTCTCTTCTGTGTATGTCCAGAAAAAGTATATGGTTATGATATACTCTAGCCTCACTATCTAAAGAAAATAATCACTCTCGTCTGCACCAACAAGACAGATATGAACATATAAATCACAGAATTTGCCATTATGATTGCTCCACTTTAGTCAACATGAAAATAATTTTGCTTTACAGTAACAATAAACTCTCAATGATTTTAAAAGTTTGAATGTTATACACATTTCTTTGTATTTTTAACAGCTCCACTTTTCATTCAGAGGGGGTTACAGATGTGCTGAAGGAAATGAAAAGCTAAAAAAGAGAAAGACACCAGTTCTGCAATGCCCCAAACTGACCTCCCTTCGGCTGGAGATAAAACATGCCTGAATGTTGTGCATGACGTTGGCTTTCACATTTGAAATTTAAACCTTGTCCCTCTCATGAAAAGCTTTAGTTTGTGCTTCCTGTCTCCAAAATTATTTTCTGAAAAGCCACCATGACATTCTGGCTTAAAATCCTGGATATTATCTTGCATAAATGGTACAGATGCCAGAACTTCTCTGAGGGTTGTATTTGGGAAGGAAGCCTCAAATTCTTACACAAAAAATGGCAGGCAGATGCTGTTTCATTCTCACGCTAAATCCCATTGTAATGTGTGCAACCTTGGGAGATGGCACACAAGCTTATCTAGTCAGCACACTCCTAACAACCTTGAATGTTAACAAAACAAGCCACTGGGCGATGGGGAAAGAGCAACATGATCACAAATATTCCACCTCCTCCCTGAGAGCATAATAATCCACAGTACATTTAACAAACATAACAGCTTTTTTTTTTTTTTACTGGACTTGTAACTGTACCTTCAAGCATTTTATTGATGAGTAGGGAAGGATGGATAAGTTAAAAAAAAAAAAAAAAAATCTAACATTATTATGCTTAAGCATTGCGGCTCTTGAAGGAATGGATATGGGCACATTCAGAGTATGCAGCCATCTCATTCTTGAGCCAGCTGACCCTCGGCGACAGATGGGTAATTCCAGCAGTAACATTAGAGGGGGGGGGGGGGGTGTATTACATGGATAAATTGCTTTCTAATGCAATCAATTTGCCATAGCATTGTTGTCAGCATCTAAGCAGTAATATCAGGAGTCAAGGAAGGTAATGGTGGACATTGCAGGAAAGATTCCTACTCACTCATGATCCACGGACCTCAGAATATTTACTTTGAAATGACTTCACATATTATCCAGCAGATAAAAGATGGACATTGAATCATGTCTAGTATAGCCTATACAAAAAACTAGGAAATAGTTTTTCCTCATATATACATATCAAAGGGATGGTGGTGCAGTAGTTAGTACTGTAGAGGGATGCTTTGGGCTTGAACCTGTTGGACGGCAGGCATCTCTATGTGGAGCTTGCATCTTCCCTGTGTGCTGTGAATGTGAGCATGAATGGCTTTTAGTCAGCTGTGATTAGATCCAGCTCTCCACTTCTAATCTTAAGAGTTAACCATCAGTGTCCCAACCTCAAGTTAACATTGCGACAAGGTTAGACAGTGTCATGATCAAAGGTTAGACAGTGTCATGATCAATAAGACAATAAGACTCAGAAAGATTTCTTCTATTTAGTGCTGCTGATTGAAAGCATGGAGGTTATTGTGAACACATCCTTATATAAAATGATCATGTAAAATGGGGTGCTCTTTCAGTGTAATCACTGTCACTCTTCTGCTCTGCATTTAAAAGAGCAATCTTGTAAATTTTCAAAAATACACACACACACACACACACACACACACACACACACACACACACACACACACACACACACACACACACACACACACACACACACACACACACACACGTTGTGTGAACAGTTTCAATAACACTGAAGACCAAGTGATAGATTTGTGTTGATTGGACGATACAGATAAGACATGAAGAGAATGGAGTCAGAACAAATGACATGGTGATCGGTACTGTGATGGAAAGATGTGCAAGTTGGTATTATAGTTAAAACAAAATTCTCCTAGGACCTAATTCAACACCAGGAAACTCATATTGTATTAAATGCGCATCATGATTCCCATCATGATAATAAACTTACTCAAGCCTATACAATGTACAATATATATAAAATCACCAGGAGCATACACAGATGCATTTTCTTGATACACAAATTTTGTCTGTACTATGTCTATTCACTTCACTTTTCACTGCCTATAGGTTGTTTTTTACTGCTTATGTAACTGGTTGTGAATCAAAACCTTTCCCCATAGCCTTTTTACTTTCTGTGATAATTGTGTGTCATTGTGGGTGGTGCAAATAAGAGACTCTGATTTAATACACCCACTTCTTGTAGAGTCACAAAGGTGATGCATAGTCTACAGGGACAAACCTCTTTTCTCACCCTAAGTGGTAATTATTTTTTGCTTGCAAGCCTGTCCAGAATGGCCCTGCCTGTGGCCATTCATGGCTCTAGCATTTGAAATTGAAATGGCTCTTGAATCTGTTCTCAACAGATGTGAATGACCCTCATGTCACAAAAAGGGGATGAAAAGAAACATGAAAACACAAACTATTCTTCTCTTGGGATATTAACCGCCAATGAAAGTTTTCAGCATTTGCAGCCCCAACCCTTATCCTCATCTGCATTTTCATCTCTTTGACTCACAGTATAAAGCCTAGGGATTTGTGAGCCAAGAGACTGCAAAACTTTATTATTCAGGCCCAAAGTACAGCAGGTTGGGTGTAGTGGTGACCTCATTATGTTAAGAGAGCTGTAGAAGCCAATTCAGGGACATTTTCTGATTGCAGTCCCTGGAGTGCCTGGCCTCTGGGTGGAGGGGAGGGCCCAGCTGGACACTGTGCTGGAATGTGAATGTGTGCTCCAAACAGATGGGGCTTTATGAAAGCCAAGCCTATAGACTGCATTTTGTTATTTGGGAATATCAGCATAAGAACATGCACACTGTGTATCGTAGCACATAAACACAGGGTGAACAGCAGTGTGCCAAAATCTCAGAGGAAATCTGCACACTGTGAAGCTGCGTAGCTTTACAAGTGAAAAGAAGCTTATCATCTTGTACTGCTTTATGCTACTTGCTTGCCTTGGTCTAAATATAATAAAGTAGTTGACAACCCCTCAAACTCAAAGATAGGTTTATTCCCAGTGTAGCCTCGCTCCAGATGGATCAGGCCAATGAACCAGATAGTGAAAGACCAGGATATGCTGAGAGCCAAGTCTACACTAACCCCATAGTCACGGTCCTCTATCTGACAAATGAGAAATAGCTTGCTAACATGTTGTGCTGGATTGCTGCCATACACTAAAAACATGGGCATATGGGAAACAATGGGCAGCTGTTCTTGCTCTTTTCTTCTCCCAAGACAAATAAACATAGAGGCAGAAAAAAAAATCTGCTGCTAAAGATAATGCCCACAACTGTCTAGAACCCTCACTGTTATTCTGCCCTGCATTATTATTATTATTATTTTTATTGAGAAGTCTAGTCTGTGATCCCTGATTTTCATGGTGTAGTTTTCAACTAGGATAGTGTTTTAACATTTTCCTTAAAAGACTGTTCATTTTCAGAAGGGGTTCACTTGCCACAGCTGCATATCAGAGCTCAATCTAATTCAGCAGTGTCTTACTGACCTAATATGTTGGCTCAAAGTGCACATAATTCAATATCCTGGGGAGGCATAACTTTTCCAAGGCGTTCAGTGATTATTGCAGATTCTGTAATTGTCTGAAAGTTCAACCGACCTATCTTGAAAATAACTTAGGTTATCTCCCCTCATCCTATGGGTTGACATGGTGACGAATGGGTAGATATATGTGCTGTTGAAAAGGCGTATAGCTGTTAATGTAATTCTTTGATAGATATATTTACAGATATAATTTACATTTCTGTATATTTCAACAATTTTCTTCAGAAGAATCAATGACCTGGATATATTACAGTCAAGTTAATGTAAGCTAACATAATGATTAAACTCTTTACACCAGTCGCCCAGGTACAGTACACCTGTGTTTTCTATCTTTTTCCTTGTATCAGTGGCCTGTGCTACAGTATATTGCACTTGAATTTAGTAACATAAAAGTCTCTGAGTTTCCTCTCAATACCTATTCACCAAGCTTCTGAGATGAACTTTTTCAAAAGAGTGGAGAGATAAATTGCTATCATTAAGTTGGTAGAGATCATTTCCAGAATCGTTATGTTGGTGTTGTGTAAGGAGAGTGAAGCTAAAATGGAGCAGGACTGACAGGTAGATTGATAATTCATCTGTGGTTATACAGGTACGACTGTATTGGATTATCAAAGTGAAGAGGAAGCCGGGCCTGCAGGTGAAGCTCACCCGATTATACCCATCAATCTATTTTCCAAACGTCACTTATGGACATGAGCTGTGGGCAGCGACCAAAATGAGTTTCATTTATGATGCACCTAAACTCACCTGTAGGGAGAGGGTGAGGAGCTCCAGATAACTGGTAGGAGCTCAGAGTTTCCATCACATGGAAATGCACCCAGATGAGGTTGTTCCGGCATTTGATTAGGATGCCTCCTGATAGCCACCTTGTGGACATATTCTTGGCATGTCCAACTGAAGTTAAAACCTGGGGCAGGCTAAGGATATGTACATAGAATGAGCTTTATATCCCATCTAAACTGAGATCCCCCCGGTAGAACTGGAGGATACAGCTGTTCAAAGTGACTGCCTTGCATAGCCTCTTGCCACTGGGTTCCAATACCAGATGAGTACATAATAGAGGATATAAGGATGGCTGGATGGATGTCTAAGTGAACATATGGTCTAATGTATGTAGAGCTGGTCCAATAGATGGTCTGTGATATTAGACAGTTTAGGGCTGTGATGGTATGAAATGTGTTTCCTCTGTTGAGGTGAACAGAGGAAAGATCCAATAACTGTAAATGCCTCCAGACAGCAGGAGGATTTGTTGTGCCGGGTGCTAGTAAAAGTTGTATGTACATTTGACAGCATTCATATACAGTCTGTTAGGCTGGGAGAGGAAAGCCCTGCACTTCTCTGTGAAATGTTGCATAATACTCCAACTGTAGGTTACTAGAACAAATACACTGTAAAATTAGCTAACTTAAATTATTTTACAGTGATATACTATTAGAACTTATTTCTTTAAATTATACAATATAATTTAAGCAGAGGCCTTCAGTCAATAATCACTCACACTTGTAGAAGTAATTAGCAAGTCTGCTCATTGGTGCAAAAAGGGGTCACTTAATATTACCGAGCGTAAATTTTCCTTCTCGCTGACTGACTTGTATTTTAAGTGCAGTCAATGAAAACCAAATGAATAAACAGCCAACATGCTGATAGTGTTGGTCTCCTGTGGAACTGTAGAAAGACACTGTTAGTGTGCTGCAATTTGCTACATCTGACAAAGTAGTAGTTGTGTGTACCTGTTGTTTTCTCATTTTTGCTACTGTCAGATGTATTACAGCATTTGTTTTCTAAATGCTCTTGGCCTGTCTAAAATGGAAGATGTGCATTTGGTTTGGGCTGGATTTGATGCTTTTAGTCATTGAGCACATGTGACAGCCACTTATGTTTTCTTCTGATTCAGTTAAATTACACCATTAGATCTGGGGTATCAGAGGACTCCTCACCACAGACATGCTGACTCGTATTACAGTAATTGATTCTTAACTGTATACTGTGCTTCTAATACAGGAGGAAGAGTAGGAGGGGAAGCTGACATAGCTATCAAGCTCCCTTCACTTTTTTGTCAGTTTCAAATCTCATCACAGACCGTCACCTTTTCTCATTACAAAAGACATTTTGACGTGTCACAGCTGGAAAGGTTCAGGTATAAATAATCAAATGAATGACTTCTGAATTCCATTTAGCCTGTTCTTGTCCCAAGTCCTGGTGCTGTGCTCACTGGATCACTGTCACACTGTTTGGGCACACCAGGACACCTGAAATGCAGTGCTCATTAAAGTTATCACTTATGCTCTTCTCTGATGCCTCAAAAAATACTATATTGCAAAAAGGTCTGACAGAGTACTGCACAAACTGATGACCTTCTAATTGTTCAGCTCAAGACTTCATGTATTTTTCTTGTTCAGGTAAATTTTGGAATAATAAAAGTGATTAATTTAGAGTCATTGCCATATGCTAATTCATTTAAGCTTTGAGACAGGTGTTTTATGCATGTTGCAATTGTCCTTGTGCTATTTGACCTGCACAGACTAATAAAAAATCGGTTTAATTCATGTATTACTTAGTGAAGATATTGCATCATGGTGCTAAACAAATACTGTATATCATAGGTGAAACTAATTAATGTTTCATTAATCTTTTGCAACAGTAGGCACTGGATGAATTGATTAAGCCTTTGTTTTTTTTCTTTCTATAGGACAGACTTTCACACTCTGAAAAAATGGTGTTTCAAATATTCACAAGACTTGACATATAACAATGTATTAGTCAAAACTATCTTCATTTCATTATTGGATTTTCATTTGATTTCACTTTAATCTACTTCAAGTTATTTCAGCACACAGCACTCACAACACCCACAATTGATCTGCCTCAACCTGGCATACTAAATGTGAATACACAAATAATAAATAATACACTGTATTTGCCAGTAATTATAACCTCCACTAAAAAAGCTATTTAAGGCTTTATATCATTACTGTTGTTTTACTATGTTGTCATCTATCAACTTTATGCAGCACCCTACAAAATAAACACATCATAAACACTTACAGCCCATTTGCTTACTACATTAATATCACTTGATGTCCATCATTAAATGAAGAACAAGAAACGTTTTCTATCATCCCTGCACTTTACCCATTCATAAACTATTTCTAGGAATCGAATAGCCTAGCCTACTTTTCGAACAGCCTTCAGAAATATTCATATTTTCTCTCATAATAGGTTACATAACTGTATGGCGAGACCAGCCTAGTAGCCTAATCTGGCCTATGTCTAAACAACAGCTGGAATAAGCTCACACTCCCTCCCAAGACAAAAAGTGTACACTGGCGGGGCGCATAAGGGGGCGCAGCCTTTACGCCAGGAATCACGCATGCGTCAAAGACAGAGACTCTCCAGATTTGACAACCCTGGGATGTACCACACAGCCCACTATATTGCAACGCTCTCCGCTACTGGCGCACCATCATCTGCACCTGCCTACTCCGTTGTTGTGGTTGGAGCGCTGGGAGGGTTCATTATTTCGCAGGGAGACGTAGGAGGAGGAGGCATTTCCGAGAGACGCCGACAGAAGCGTGTAAACTCAGATTCAGCACCACAGCATTGAGGAAAGCGTCCGGATTGAGTCGATTTTCACCATTCACTGTGGCTTGAGCAGGAGGACACCGTCTCTTTTTTGTGGGGGAATACTCATTGAAACTAAGCGCTGCACACAGTTTGTGGACCTGTGAGAAGTGTCATCTTCAACGGTTAAAGGTGCGTACTGACTTAGACGCTGTTCTTTTTGTTAACTGGGGTATGTTTTTCTTTTCTTCTCTCTTTTTACGTGCTAGCAGTCAGCCTGATAGCAGTGGTACACATGCTGCTGCACTGGCTGACCCGATGTGCTGCTGCTGCTGCTGCTAACATTAGCTCATAGGCGAGGTCCGGCTTTTTTCCCCCCATTCATCGCTGTGCTCTTACGTTATCTATCTAGCTAGTCGGCGGTATAACAAAAATGAATTCCCAAGCCGAAAACACTTTGCAGCTCGTTGTAGCACAACAGGCTTCCTCGGCATGCACCTGCGAAAGGAGGGGGGGGGGGGTATTTTCACTAGCTAATATCAACAGACTCGCCCCATTCTGCTAGCGTTATCTAAACCACACTCCGAGCACTGCTATCCAGTGAGCCGAGTGCTGAAAGCCCTGCTCAGTGCTCCGACCGACTCGCTGAGACGGACACAGACGAGCTAAAGCGGCTAGGCTAACGTTACTGGAGCGGCTAAGGCTAACTGAGTCCAGCTACTTTCATGCTACAGTAGTATTAAAATAGTGTCGGTGGGTCCCACACCTGCGTTAATGGCTGTTATTTATCGTTTACGGTATTTCCATCACTCATGTACAGTGAAGACCGTTTAGCTTATTTTCCCACGTTTATTATTTTTATTTTTTATTTTTAAAGCGCTCTTAATTTTTTTTTATCCGACCATTTTGCTTCTTTTGTTTAATTAATCGCGGATTAAAAGGAAAACTCACCACTCGTTGTCTGTCTATCGCAGCTGAATTACAAGTCATGTCAGTTTTTTCTTTTTTTTTACCAAAGCGGTTTTGAATTCTTTATTACGTCTTCTGGGCTGAGTCGAGGTTTTTTTTCTTTCTTTTTTAAGTAGCTAAGTACACATCCTTGCCTCACCCCTGCCCTTACTTTATAGTGAAAGCTGTATGAGAACAATTAGTTTAAGTGACCTGGCAGGATGCGTCTAAACGCAGCTGATTCAAGCGTTACAATTTTCAGTGTCAGCTCAGCTGTCCTGCACAGTAGCTAACGTTACCACTATGATGCAAACAGAGTTGATATATGCAGCTGAAGGACTGATGACAAATCTCTCCATAGCCTGTGCTCAGTCAGCTGTTGAGTGACAAATGTCTTTTAATGTTACACCCTGCTTCTGTGGTTATTGAACACCTATAAATGATGAATGGGTTTTTGTTTATATTGGATATGGTGGTGGGCTTATGTTTGTGTGTGCATGCATCACTCAGGCCAAGTGCATTCAACAGTGTTGTGAAGCAGCAGGAGTTCGATCAAAGCCTGTGTGACCCAGTGTAAGTTAGTGAGCGAGCCACACACTCTTCCTGTAACTGGATATAGGAATCCCAGAGGCCTCTAGGGGTCACATAGTGGCTGTATTTAGACTCTGAACTTTTGATTGGCAAGGAGGCATGCACACACTCACTGTCATGGGTGCTGTGGGGCGCTTGCTTTTTCTTGTTCCCTGTCATTTTACTAGCTATAGGGGACAGAAGAGACTGTAAACATTGTTTTTTGTAAAAAATTGTTAATCGTTCAATTTATTAGTCTGCAAGATATTGAAAAATAGAGAATGCCATGCCACATGTTTCTAGGGTACAAGGTGGTGTAGGAACATAGAAGTTTAATCAGACTATTCTAAAACTCAAAGATAACATAGATTGACAATGTCGTAAAACTGTGAAAAGTAATAAATTGTCACATTGGAAGGGTTGGGGTAGGCTGTTGTTTGGTGTCTTTGCTTTTGAAATGCAAAGGATACGATATTATTTCCTTTTTGCGATTATGAGTAAGAAACAGTGTAGTTGCAGTAATTTTGTTTCACAACAACTATATTAACAGTTTAATATGCCTTTTATAGATTACTAAAGACAGACAAGACAAAAGCTGTGATTCCATGTTGCCAAGCATGGACAGACTCTTTGCCCTTTGGGAATTATCTGCATATGTCTAACTGTCCAGCCATCTGCTTAATACTGTCTTTTATGCAAGGCTTTTTTGTTTAATCTTTGGGATAAATTTTCTGTCATTTTACAGTACACTACATCTATTATAATAATGTTGTTACAGTAGTTTGTTAACCTTTGCCATGCATCCTTTAATTCACGAGATGTTAAACATCATCAGACTTGATGAACGGAAAGAAGCTTTTAAACCTGATTGAGCAAATCTGTCTGATTTGAACTAGCTGTTATTCTGAGACAATAATTCCTGTGTGCATCTCATATGCACTCCTCATTTGATAATACCAAATTACAAGCTTTGACAGCCACCTGTATGTAATTATCTAGATGTGTTTGGCTCATTTACTGTATGACATTTGTAGAATAAAAACAGTTTCTGTCACTGGGGAAGTAAAGGCCATAATTTATGGGTGAGACTATGCAATCAATGGTAGTCAGGGGTGCATTGTGTTCCCTGTCTCCCGGGAGAGGAAGTGATATTGGCTGAATACCATGGAACCCCCTGTTGTTGTGGAGCAGAGCTCTGAGGTAGCCATGACACCCCCACTAACTGGAACAGGATTGCCTCCCTCCTAGGCTGTCTCTTGCTTTAGCGCTTGCAGAAATGTTTGATACTGTTTAAGAGATGAGAGATGAGGCAATAGAGACAACACAGAGCAATCAATACTTGTAGTGCGCTTGTCTTCCACATCAATTTTAATTCTCACAACCCCAGGGGTTTGCATTACCCTATGCCGCAACGAGGACGTGCAAACACTCAGCAGGGTTTTAGCTAAACATATATGTCGTCATGTTGTCAAGGCAACATATTGTGTAGTCAGTATATTGTTGTTCTCCATGTAAGGACAGGTGATGACTCTTCTGTGTGGAGTGCTTTCCTAGAAAGAATAAGAATCAGGTGTTATGATGTTATTTTTGCATTAATCACTTCCACTTTTTTCTTGTTATTATCAAATACCTGCACATTGGTGAGTGAACTCACCAAAGTGTGACATTGTAATATGTTAACTGTGTATGCAACATTATTCCACACTGGACCATAAAAAAGAGAAGAGCACTTGTTTCAGTGTGGACAATAAATTAGATGATCCAGCAATGCCTGAAAGTATAGTGTCAGCAGCAGTTTGGTGCAGCAAGAAAAAATTAGGTTATTCTCTTAAATTCCTTTTCATGTCTATTAGTGGGCTCGAAGACCACACCCACAATGCTCATCAAAAAGGCTGCTGCAGCTGAAATTCATATTGTTACAGCCTAGCTTTCTTCTCTATAGGACTATTAAAAAAATCAATTCGGCATCCACCCATTACTCATACATCTGTTGGTGGGTGTGGTTAAATAACAATTCACCAAGGAACTACTCACAAACCAACACAAGTCACAAGAAGTCAATCTGATGTTCTTTCTGTTTCCTATGAAGCGGATGAACTTTAAATAAATGAAAAGTGCAAAAGTCTGTGCCCCCCTTGTGTCATCACAGCTTGACTTGTGTGGAAATATTTAATCAAAATTTAATATCTTATGCAGCACAGATCTTGTATTCAGGTTGCTGCTGAATTTTTAATGGTACTTCAGAAACATAGGATTTCTGCCCTTTTGGCCAACAAAAGCTGCTAATAGAGCTGCACAGATTTTAATGTGTGAGTCTGATATAAAAACTACAGTGTGGGAAGTGATGTTGATAATGTAGTGTCCAGGTCCTGAAGTTTAAAAGATTCAACACGGTGTGTGTTGTACTTTTTTTCACACACCTAGCATGTTTGTGCTATGTGTATATGTCATTATATGTCGTTGCAGTGTTGACTAATGGAAGCAATTCACGCTCCACAAAGTGGTCAGTTGTGATGTCAAACTGCATAAAAATGAGAGAATCTCTTGAAAAACAGCTGGTAAACCACCTACTTAAAGGGATAGTTCACCCTAGAATGATATTTCGCTCATTATCTACTCACCCTCATGTTGACTAAGGGCTGGAAGAATTTTCAGAGTCCACCGTCCCTTCTCTGAGTTACAGGGGGTCTTGGCGTAGCAGTGCATTTCAATGCAACGGTTGCAAAGGGACACCGGAGCTCTTCGTAAAAAAACACACACAAAAAAACATCCAAATACCTCCATGATGCTCGTATGTAATGTCCGTCTTGTGCTGAAGCCCCAAATTGCGTAATTGTCCCGAAAAAAATTAAATAAGTCTATATTTTAAGCTTGTTTGTAGCGGAAGCTTCTCGAAGCTCCTCTTCCTGGTCCGTCCAAATCTCGCGTGATTTGCGCCGGCGTCAGTGCGGTTACTGCGAATCACGCGAGATTTGGACGGACCAGGAAGAGGAGCTTCGAGAAGCTTCCGCTACAAACAAGCTTAAAATATAGACTTATTTAATTTTTTTCGGGACAATTACGCAATTTGGGGCTTCAGCACAAGACGGACATTACATACGAGCATCATGGAGGTATTTGGATGTTTTTTTGTGTGTGTTTTTTTACGAAGAGCTCCGGTGTCCCTTTGCAACCGTTGCATTGAAATGCACTGCTACGCCGAGACCCCCTGTAACTAAGAGAAGGGACGGTGGACTCTGAAAATTCTTCCAGCCCTTAGTCAACATGAGGGTGAGTAGATAATGAGCGAAATATCATTCTAGGGTGAACTATCCCTTTAAAGGATAGGCTAATTACTGTTTTTTACAATCTGGACCTTACGATCATTTACTCACCCAGATAACTTTGGTGTCATTACAAGTCGTTCCGACGAAATTAGATCTAGCCGAGAGCCGCGTATATCCATATAATGCGAGTACACGGTGCAGCGGAATGCAGCCTCTAAATAACACATTATCTGTCGCAAAAATTGTTAATTTCAGCAATATTTTGTTATGATACGCTAGTGCTATTCCCCTCTTAGTCCGGGGTGACCTGTTATCAACACCCGGGGCTGGGTTGACCTACTAACCTCTGAGCTAGGGCTGGGCGATATGAGAAAAAATCCTATCACGATAATCTTTTTCATATCAGTCGATATCGATATATATTACGATATGACTCAAGTCACTATTTTTGTCAAGCCTAAATGTTCCATTATACACACAAGTGAGATTTGAAGATATCAGAAGGTTATTTTTTATTTAAATATTTATTTTCTGTCAAAAACTGAACATGCAGATGTAATGATGAACATATAATAAAAGCAATGAGTAGTTTCAGATAAATAAAACTGGTATATATATTTATACAACAGTAATTTGATTGGACAGGAGACATTCCATGAGTGCTGATATACAGTATAACAGTCTGGGACTTTTACAGACATTATCACTCCACTGTTCAGGCGTTCTTTAACATTACATCATACAGGAGTTAGGTCAGAGCCACGCTCTTCATACAGGAGCTGCTCCATCTCTCTGCTGCTGCTACAGTTATAAACGGACGTGCAAATTAAAACCCGGACCTGACGTGGTCCGTCTAATTAGCGATCATTCTCAGCATAAACCCGGCGGAAAAAGAAAAAGGAAGAGTAACCGCCGCTGTTAGCGCTTGCTTCGCCAGTGGTCAGTGTTTAGGTCGGCACAGTTGAGGTGCGTCTGTCAGTGTGAACACAACATCAGCAGCAGCAGCAGCAGAGCGGCTCCGCCGTGACTGCGCTCCCTTTGATGTGTGACGGCGACCCGCTCCGACTGCCTGGTGTCTCCGTGGTTAAAGTTTAGCGTTGTTTACAGTACTGTATCTCGGGGTTAATGTAAACATGACGTACCACGCGTTCTTTCACAGTCACTCGTCCAAGTTCTCCTTCATTTTTTCTTTCGAGGCAACACTCATCCTCTCTCTTTCTTTCCGGCGATGTCGCGCTGCTGACGCGCACGGCTGTAGCAGCCCAAACATTACCACATGTTGTTGTGTTGTCTTGAATGTCCTCCTGTGCTGTGTCAACCTAACCTGCTGGCTCAGCCATTGGTCCAGCGCGGCGCAACTCTCGTTTTAATTGGCTGTTTGTGTTTTCTGTCAAAAACATGAATGAATGAAAACTATCGACTTTCTATCGACCACGTTTCATATTGCTATTGAGTAAAGTTATATCGCGATATATATCGTTATCGTTTTATCGCCCAGCCCTACTCTGAGCTGGATGATGTCATCTCCGACCGCTGTCCGGCTCAGTCTGATAGTAATCATTCCACTTCGGCATTCGGGTCCATTTTTAGCGCAACTAGCCGGAGCTTTAGTGAGTCCAGGTTGTGGAGAGGAAGCCTGTGGAAGCTGCTCATTTTGTTCTGACAAGTCGGAAACACGCAGAAACGAACCATAGTAGCAGTAGCAACAAGCCACGCCGGGTCAGAGGTTAGTAACGCCAAAACGGCAAATATTTTCAGCCCCTTTGGTCGCTCGTCATGTGACTGACGTCAAAGTTCGATCGCGCTGGTCATTGGGGAGCTGAAGGATGAAAAAAAGGCAGCCGAAGGACATCTCTATTCTGACAGGTTGCCGCTTAACTGCATCATAGCTAATTACCCTAAAGTTAACCAAGGCTCAAGTTCTCGTCTGGTGACGCTTTGGACGCTTTGGAAGCGTGGTGACGCCAGTTGACGCTTTGGTCGCTCAGTGTCGCCAGGCTCTCATTGAAAATGAATTGACTTACGGCGTTTTGACACTTTGGAAGCTTTTGGTGTTGACGCACAGTAAGGGTCCCACCCTTACTGATAGAATATTGTTTATTTTGAATAACCAACCAGTAGCAATTGGCTAATGGTGGGTGGGTGTTTTGTTTTTTTAACTGTAAAAAAAGTAGTCTTTTTGTGTCATGAAAGCCTTAGTCTAGGCATATGCATATCTTAAATTTAGTTTGAAAATTAAATATTACACTGTAGGGAATGTATGAAACACTAGCTGCTAAAATGTCACTATTCCTGGTTTAAAAGGGACACTTTTAATGATAGATGAGATGTGAAAGCACAGGGTGAGGGGAGCACATTGTTGTCATCAAATTGTAAGAGCCTCCAGTTCTCCATCCACAGGCAGTATTTTAGTCCACTCTATTTTCATCATTGGGTGGAGCTCACTTGATCAAGTGTTGTAAATCTCTCAAACAAGCAAAGCAGCTTCCTAGCTAAATTGAAGTTGTTCCTTGATAACAACTTTAATTAAATGGTGAAATTACCTGTGATAAAGTTTTACTCATATCAGTGGAAAACATGCACACCGTGAGAGCGGTCTGAGAGTAAAATTATTCAATTTCTGGTGAAAACAAAGCATTTATCCAGCTGGTGCTGATCAGTTCATCACCTGAACAGTGGTCCATGTCTCACTAAGAAGCCTTGTTATTCATGCGGACTAGGCTGGTCTGAACTGTAGGCTTCAAAGACAGTCTTGTTAGAGAGGGAGATGCATGTCCAAGTCACTTTGAAATTCGAAGTCATGGTAAGAGATGGATTCACTTCGGGTTATTAGTGATCCAGCATGGCTTGACTTCCTCATTGAAAGCTGTCATAATGATGACTGTTTTTTATTTTATTTTAACACCAGTATACTCTTAAGATAACAAAGTAGTTGTACAACCAATCCCTGTTGGTTATTGCAATTTATATGAAACATGTTTTCCTTTGACGTGTCCACAGTTTCTTCAGGGGTGATTGTGATGTGAGATATTCCTGTCTTTGTTCCCAGACAGAAGACATCATTACTTTCAACTAGATACTAAGAAAGTTATAAGGAGAAGGAGCATGGATTCACACTTAAATTAACTTTTTTTTCTTAGCCTTGGCTGAAGAAATGTGTCTCATTTGAAGTTCCATAAAAACAGGAGAATTTTTCTGTGTAGGATGTAGGTAATTGTTAAGTGCAGTGAAGTGACCTTTGTCTAATTTGTGTGCAAACATTCAGGGGCTTCCTTACTTTTACAGTGGTTGTTTTCTTTAGTCATGAGAGGTCATGTTTACACCCTCGCTTCTTCTGCTGTGTCTCTATACTCCATTGTGCACCTTATTGTTTAGATTATATAAAGACAAATCTTTGCGGAGAGTCTTGCCAGAGGCCATTTGAAAGTCTCTCATCCTCTCAGTTGTTGTGTCCCCCGGATTTCCCACTTTTCTCTATCCCACTCTCCTTTCCACCCCCACCAAAGATGACATCTGGGACCAGTATGGTCTCCTAGTATTGGCCCAGCTCCTCCCCCACAGTGTGTGCTCTGTCTTGGTGCATTAACTTTTCTATTGTTAGGTGCCTGCTTTTCTTCTCTCCTTTTACAGAAAATCTATATGCTGACCAGGGGCGATTCTAGGATTTGACATCCAGGGCTTAGCCTTAGGAGCTTGGAATGGGGTCACTTAATTATTTTATTTTTTTCCTGAAGTTAAATTCATGCATTTCATGAAATTTGAAATGAACCTCGTAAGTCGAGATAAGATAGATCTTTTCTATAAATAAACCAAAAACTGGGGTGTTAAAGGCTTAGAGCCAGCTGCTTAGTGATTTTCCCAGAAATGCTGAACAGTGTGATGTGCGCATACATACTGTCATATGTTTGTAAAATTTTGTTGGTGTTAGGGATGCACGTTATCTGTCGGTACAAATGATTATTGGCCCGATATTGGCCAATAATTATCAGAAAAATACACGGATAAGACAGATAATTAAATTTAAGACTGAGATTCTGAACAATAAATTACAGATAATAACAGAATATAGGTTCCTTTTAAAAAAAATATATATATTTACATTAACCGGGTTTAAAAAACTTGTACTTGATACAAATAAGCACCAACAAGATTACTGCTACTGCTGTCCCATTTAGTTGACATGGAAGTTGTGGGAGATGATGCCAGGAGCTAACATTTTGAAGGTTGAATGGGGTTACAATAACTCATTCATTTCACCATTTTTATGGGCAGTTTTGTTATACCAGTATTCTGCCTGTGGCACAGACAGATGACGGCCTCAGTCTCAGTTTCACCTACAAGGCTGTGATTGACATGGTTGTTGTTGTTGTAAACAGCTGTCAGTGAGCTCAGAAGCAGCTCCATGTTTTCACAGTCAGACTTTTCTCATCCACTTTTTGACCGTCGTATAATCAGGTCGCTCTGACTCCACACTGCCAGGCTTCTTTTCATGATGACCCGAGACAGACGAACTCGCTGATACATTCACCATCGCTTCAGTTACCATCAGCTCCACGTCCTCCATTTCCTCCCTCTTTTACAACTTTCACTTTATCCTTCCTTTTTCTAGCTGTACAGTAGCTGCAGCTGCTGCAGCTCAAACAAACTCTACAGTACATGTTCACAATACAGTAGTAGGCGGAGTATCAGAGTAACAGGCTGCTGTCGCTCTTTTTACTGCCATGTGATATCGAGGAAATATGACCATAGCCGAAAAATGTATTGAGATCGTTTTATCGCCCAGCCCTACTGACAAATGCAAACAGAAACTTTGCTCGTTGCGTTACCAGACTTTAAAATCACCACAGGTTTAACTTATCACCACTCTTCTGCTGCTAGAGCATTTTACGGGATTCTCTCAAGGTTGTGAGTCTTACCATATGTAAGTAATCAACTCAGTTGTTTTAAACCTGATCAGTTTGGCACTGAAATGTGTTTCCAGGGGAAAGTCAACTCCTGCTTTGGTCATTTTCTGACACAGATAAATTGCAGGGTAGTAGTGGTGAAAGATTGATTTGACTGTAATAGCCCTCCAAAGGGAAGTATGAACTATCTATGCTCTAACAGTGCATAGCGATGCACTTATGAGATCATCCTGGAAATTTGTTGGGTGGTACCCAAGTGTTCATCATGTGCTTTGCAACATCCAAGCAGTACACTTCACTAGATAAACACTTATCTTCTGCCTTAAATGTAAAATTTCTGACAGATTGTAAATAAATAAACAATAACAATACAAAGATTCAATTATAGTTTGAAATATATAAAAGTGATGACTGTTATTTTAGCAGTTAAAAAAAGCCATCCTGTTAGCAATTAAGTGTTAATAACAACCAAGTGAGGTTGGAAATACAGTGGAGTGGGATATTTATATTTATACAATATCATTTTAATATTATATAAGAATGAATTTACAGTCAAGATCATGTCTTCTATACTGAAAAGGAGTGTTGTGAATATCCCATTTTCTACTAGAGTCAAAAGACCGATTTCAGCTGTCAGAAGAACATATTGCATTTTCCACAAGCACATAATCTGAGTGAATATATGATGGTAGTGATGGTAATGTTTCCTGTACTGACACTGCTAGTCACTTGGCTACACAATATGAGAAATTTCTTCATCCAAGTGTATCACAGTTTTTTCATGTGCTCAACCACATTTGTTTTTTTAAATACTGATTCAGGCTCCTCTTCAAGTGTATGTGTTGAATGTGTTTGACATTTAATGTTGTACTGTTGTGTGTACTCTTGCTGTGAAAGTATGTGGTAATGATAAATGGAAGCTTTTAATGACAGAGCCTGTCTATTTGATATCTCTTTTGATCTATTTGATATCTATTTGATCTATTTGATAGGGACCACCAGGTTTTACAACTAGGCCTGTGTAGTCTTGGCATTTTATATAGTCTTGGTCAGCAGCTGACAGTCACTGTCTGTTATGTCTAGACCATTGACACAAAGGCTAATCAATGCATGATCTTAGCTCAGGTCTTTCATCAAAAGTAAGCAATGAACAGTAACCTTAATGCTAAGATTGTTGCTGCGTTATAGGATAAACTAGGAAAAGATTGAGTTTGGAAAATATGTTGTAAAACACATTTGAGGTGTCCTGATTTATGTTTCTTAAAGACACCTTCCAACTGAGCCGGGACAGAGGACATGTTACTGTTTTGAGAGTGTTTATCCAACATTGCGGTGTTTGCATTATGTTTTTAAAGAAAGCATTATGAATTCCTATGAGAACAAGCCTGCTGTGAGAATTTCACAGGTTGTGCTCTACTTTGATCAGCCTATTTTGGCCGCTCTGCGAACATGGCTCTGGAGAGCAGCGATATGACAGGTTGAGCCTTGGCTTCTGCTTTTAGAGACTCCCCCCACTGCTCCACGCAACCGTGTATGTGCTTAACTTGCTCTGAATCTGGGTCAACTCAGTGTTGGCATATTAACTTTCCATAATGACAAATCACAAAGTTAGTGTCACATGGTAAAGAAGCTCTGATGCCTATTTTATGCAGTGCAAGCAGAGTTTAAACTTTGGAATTTTTTTTTTATCTGTGACAAATATGCATGTATTTGCAAAACCGCAGGGTGAAGAATACTCAGAGAAAGAGTTAAGTCTGTGTGAAAGTCCACAACATAAATCCTTTTTAAGACATTGCACCCTCATATTGTATCAAGACAAAGAAATTAGCTGGACAATAACCAACTTCAGTGGGAGTCCATCTCTCTCTTGGCATACCTTTTTACAGAAATCGGCTCACATCTACATCTATGAGGAGATCTATCAATGAATTAAAATCTCTGATCCCTTTGAGGGTTCAAAGCTCTCAATCCCAAGTCTCGAAGGACTGACTTGTTGTTCTCACAGTTTTTGGCATTGTTTTTAACTTTTATCTTGTCTTTGTTTTTGTAAAGATGTTTTTTTCCTCAGACAGTTTTACTTGGCAACACACGGTTTAACAGGAGCCATAAGAATGCTAATAAGAGTTTTATTTCAGAGGTTGTATTTTTAACCTTGCTCAATTTATTCCTGTGAGCATTTGTTGTTTTGTGTAAATTTTGCATTATCACTAAATGTAAATAAACACTAGGAATTTAGAAATACTAAACCCTGCTTGTTTAAACACTGGATTTGACCTTATTTCTCAGCTTATCATGTATTAACCTCATTTGTTAATACATTGATGGGAGTGACGTTAATCTGTACCAACGTGGACTCACAGAGGGAGGTGACTTGATGGGGATTTTGCCTTGAAGATTACTGGATGATATATGAGTTAAGAGACAGTTACCCCCAAAGGACAGAATTGAAATCACACTGTAGTAGTACACTTAAAGCCCTGAATATGCAGTTGATGTACTTGAGATGTATGTGTGAATGAATCATGAGAGTTTACCATGGAGGCCTGCATGAGCAAATCTGACTGATGTGAATCCATTCAGCAATGCATCGCAATTCTTTTCCCTGCAATTCAATATCGATTCAGCAATCTTCTGAATCTCCCCCACCCAGGGGCAAAAACATAAATCGGCGCCCATGTTATGCATTGTTTTATTACTTAAAATGTTGTGAGTTATTTTCCAAGAGGAAAGAAACACATAATTTAAATTTACATGCACTGTAGTTCAGTATTAAACTATATCAACTATAAAAGTGGCCAAAGAAAGAAACTATAGGAGCATGGTAATGCATAAATAATAACAAATGAAAACAAAAATACCTATTGATGAGATATACTTTTGTAAGTACTGTGAAAAAAGTAGCTAAAATTTCAGTCATAGGGACTTGTATGTTCTGTTCTCATCCTGAAGAAAAAAAAAATCACACAAGTATACAGGGTCACAAACATAACCTCCCTGCTAGAGGTACAAATGCCTCAATAGTTTGTGGCGTTTGGTGAATTCTAAAGATTGTAAAAATCCAACCATCCATTCTCCCTTTTTTTTTATCAGTTTATTCTTTTCATAGCTGTGGGCAGGCTGGAGCTTAACCCTGCATGCAGTGACCTGGACAGATCACCAATCTGTCAGCGTTGAGACACACCAGCAGCCACATGCGCACATACTGTACTGTATAAACAGTACAGAGGATTCAGAATTCCTTACTTACAGTAGATTTGTTTCCTCACTGTGGGAGGACACAGAAGTTGAAGTGGTTCTCTTCATTATGTACATGAATGAACAAAATGTGAGTTCAGGGTGTCAGGTTAGAATCAGTAATCTGCCGATCTTTGAACCTGTATCTGTGTGGCTTCCTGTTGGAGACGATGAGCATGGTGCAGTTAGCAGATGGAGCGGTGGCAGAGAGCAGGCTGGGCCTGCCTCTCAATAGAGGAGCAGTTGGTAGTTCAATGGAGTGTGTTTTGAATTACTGAATGACACTGAATGAAATATGCTGTATTGGTTTTCTTTCTTTCTTTGTTTTATATTTGTGTGCATTGCTAAGTAAGTAGGCATGCTCAGGTTGATAAATGCAAAAATGGACATATGAAAAAAAATGGTAAGGTTAATCTGAACACATAAATCTCTAATCCAGTATTGTAAAATCCCTTCAAGCACATGGGACCTTTTATAATTAATGATAATTTGTCCTAAAATCAACTCAGTACTGTAATGTTAACTTATTTGTAGTGTAGTAGTGCCTCTGACTACAAGGCCACTGTGGCATCACATGTGGCAAGGTGCAGAGGATTTCTGTTAGCATTAGCGGGGGGCAAAAGTGTTGAATAGTAATATAACTGCCATGATTTGGTTTCTTTTGTGTTGCTAGTTGACTGCTAGATGCTGTAGCTCTGGACACAAGGTGCTCAATCAACACAGACACACCAACAGAGCCCTGACTCAGCAGAACATCTGTCTTAACTGTCACAGCTGCGTTTGCTTTGTTGAGATGCACTGATCATGGTGTCCCAGCATTTTTCTCAGTTATGCATTTTAAACAGCAAAATAACAACAGAGAGCATTGGTAATTTATCTTTACTAGGGATGCACATTTTGAATTTTTTTTCTGACCGATAACCGACGCTCGTTAACCGATTATTAACCGTTAACCGATAAGATTAAGATGCTTGCGGCGCAAGCTGATCAGTGCGCTCTGTCTCAGCTGATCGCGCTCTGGAGGTTAGATCGTCCAATGTAGAACTGTATTTTTATACAAAGTGCAGCCAAACACCAGGCTGAAGGAACAGCAGAGCTCCTCTGACAGCTTCTCTGTGGAGCTGCAGGAGAGCTGCAGGTGAACGACTGGAGAGCAGCGACGTCCTCTTTTTTTTTTTTTTTTTTTCCAGCGCCGTTGTTATAGGTGATTCACATCTATGTCCGTGTAGGCTACATTTATTGTCTGATCTTCCTTCATGGGGGCTGCTGCACATACTGTCAGTCCTCCTGTGTAACTTTTTGCTGCGAAATATGACTGAAGGCACGTGAACTCTGCACGTGTCGACACGCCCCCATGAGTTGACGACATAAGGAGCTAATAAAATAAATAAATAACCGATAGTATTAATCGGTCAAAGTTCTTGTTATCGGTTAACGATTAAACGGTTAATCATGTGCATCCCTAATCTTTACCTTTAGTTTGAGTCAGTGCTTTTAGGCAAACCAATAACGACCAAATATTATTTTCCCCAGGTCTTCACAACACAAGACACTGCCTTTGAAAACTATTGGAAATTGTGGAATCAGTGGCACGGTGGCGCAGTGGTTACTGTAGCACTGTTGCCTCACAGCAAGAAGGTCCTGGATTTGAATCCCCGGCCGCCCAGGTCCTTTCTGTATGGAGTTTGCATTCCTCCGGGTACTCCGGTTTCCCCCATCACTAAAAACATGTCAGCTAGCCTGATCCTCCAGTCAGCGCCCCTGACCAAAGGCACTGGCTCATAATCTGGAGTTAGTCCCCGGGCACCGCACCGTGGCTGCCCACTGCTCCTCAGGGATGGGTTAAATGCAGAAAAAGAATTTCACTGTACTAGCTGTATATGTGACAAAAAAGTACCCCTCCTGTCTTCATCTACTTTAGTTTGTCCAGGCAGAAAATATCTATTTTGCTGCCATGTAATCTCAAATGATCACAAAATTTACACATCTCAAATCAGGGGTCGCGTTAACCGAATAATTCCCGTCATTGACCCTTTTTTTTTTAAGCGGTGATGGAAAAATCTGAAGGCCGTCTGTCATTTTGACAGATTGCAATTCACACCCCTGACCACTCGGTGGCGATGAGCATATTCAAATTGTTTCTTGTCTCTCTTGATGCGTGACCTTGTTGGCTTCACTCAGAAAAATGTCACGGCAGTTGAGTGTCAGAAGTTTCTTTAAAAAGCCCAATGATGTTGATAAAAAAAGGTGAAAAAAGAGGGACAGATGCAATGGAAGATGAAGGACAAACTCAGCCCTTGGCCTCGGCGGAGAAAGCTAGTGGCAGTAAGGAGGTTAGGCCGGAGTACAGAGTTCAGTGGGAGCAGGAGTTCTCCTGGCTGAGGAGGGAGGATGGAAAAATGTTCTGCGAAATATGTAAAAAAGCGAATATGAGTAACGGATTTGTCAGAGGATGCAGGAACATGCAAAAATCAGCATTAACTGACCACAACAGTAGCCACAGCCACCTTGAGGCTTTGAGGGTGCTCAGCCAGAGTGTGGCCATGATTAAACATGTGGAGAAATCACAGGTTGCCTGCAACGAGGCATTAAAAACACAACTTAAGGTTGTGCTACATAGGGCTAAAACAAACACCCCGAGCCACCTGTATCCTGACCTGATAAACCTCTTACAGTCTGCCGGCTGTCCAAACCTTAACAGTGCACCATGACAGTCTGTCAGATGGAAGAGGCCATAGCGAAGACCGTAACCAGCGATATTGATGACTGCATCGCCAACAGCAGATATGTTGGAGTAGATGAAACCACTAATATGACGGTGGAGAAAATGCTAATCACATACCTGACACTTCAACAGAAAGGAGAGCCTGAAACTGCGTTTATCGGCAATTACGCAATTCCCTCTGGCACTGCTGATTGCATCACAGCAAAAAAAATGGGGTCGCTATGGCTCGGGTTGTTGGACTTGGAAGTGATGGAGCTAATAATGGGGGAACACGACCTGCTGAGCCTAAAACAACCATCGGCTACACACTGGCTGTCGCTGGAGAGGGCAGTTAAGGGGATACATGCCAACTGGGCTGCTCTGGTGTCGGAGTTGAGGGAGGAGGAAGATGCAAAAAACTAGGCTAAGGGCATCAGAAAGTGCCTTCAAACATACACGTTCGCGGCTTTGACTCACTTACTGACTGACGTTGTGGCCGTGGTGAACCGCATGATGATATCTCGCCCATCTGACCTGTCGTGAGCATGACTCTGGCCAGTCTGGAAGACTTGGTGAATGGGCCAGGTGAAGTGGAGAAAAAATTCAACGAGGCCTCACAAGACGGCAGGTTCTGTGGCATCACACTCACACTTGTAGATGCGCAGACATTTCCACTTTACGCACAGAGTACATTGCGGAGGTAATCATTCAAAAAAAGATTCCCATCGGAGCATCTGAGCATCATCTCTGACCTGGACACCGTACTCAATGCATCTCGCTGTCCGGGTGGTGCTGACAGCGCATTCAAGAGTTATGGACAGGAGGCTTTGGAGCGCGTCTGTGACCGGTGCAGCTGATCCACTGGTGCAGAAGGAGCGCATGCTGCGGGATTTCCTACCGCTGAAGCAGGCGCTTGCAGGATCAGGAAACCCCTCGTTCAGAGAGTCTTGCCGACTTATGATCACTTCACTTGGAGAAATGTTCCCTGATTTCAAAACTTCGGTTGAAGTGGCGCTTGTAATTCCAGTCTCCAGTGTGGCAGCAGAGCGCGGATTCAGCCTCCAGAACAACATCAAAACAGCCATGAGAAGTTGTTTGCTCGAGGCAAAAGTCCAAAACCTCATGACAATAACCACTGCAGCAATCCCACTTGAGAGTTGAGACATTTGATTACGCGCAAGCGGGCACGTGATTCAAGTCCATGCGGACCAGGAGGAAGGTGTGAGACTGTGCGTTTAGGCCACAGCAGATGAACTGTTCATATTTAATTGTTCATATGTAGCTACTGGGGCCACAGTCAGTTGTTTTTGTCACTGCAGTGCGGAGAAAAGTGAGCCTACATATTCATCTGCTTGATGTTTGTATCCATGGTGTGGATTCTCTGTTCAGCTTGTTTGGACTGAATATTAATTAAAAATGAATGAAAATTAAATGCTATTGAATATGTCATTATTATCATTTAAAAAAAAAATAAGTAACTGGTAAAAATAGATTATGACAGGATTATAATGACCCTGTCAGTCAAAATGACTGATCTCAAATGATCTTTTTTTTTTAATTCCTTTTTTTTATTATTATTACTAAAAACAGGTTTTGGATCACTGATTCTCAGCAGAAACTCTCCTTGTGTTCTGAAAGAGCCATTCTGCATTTCTTCCTTTGGGAGACTTTGGATTTGTACTTAACAGAGAGTTCACACAAGGGTGCAGCTCATGCCAAGGTAACCCTGGTAGCACTCAGCCATAGCCAGGAGGGACTCTTGTTTGCCTGGCTACAGTGTGAGGCGCACATTTCCAGAAAGGTAGCCTGCACTTGTTTTCCTACTTAGTGTGTGCTCACATTTGGTTGATGATTGGTCCTTATGCATATAAAGTCTGTCAGTTCATTTGACATGAATCAAAATCTCAGTATGATGTTAATACATGTATACTGTACCTCCATGTGTCACTGAAAGGTTGTTGGTGTTCACTGTTGTCTGAAAACTCTTGATAGACAAACTTGATAGACTGCAGATGCCCTGTTTGCGTGTCCACGCTACTTATTTGCTCAGGTCAATCTGGATCAGCTGCTTTCTTAATGAGATCAAGTGTTGAGTTAGGAAGAAAGATGATGGCAGTTTGAAATCCAGTACAAACTTTCACTGACTATACAAAAGGGTTCAGGTTTACCAACATGTAGTATGTAGAGCTGCTACAATTAGTTAATTAACTGAGAAGATGTTCAACAGAAAAAATAATCTGCAGCTCTCTTGATTTAAGAATAAAACTGAATCATTTATTAGAATTCCAGGTTATCAACTGTGTCTATTTTTCAGGTTTTTATTCTTATGAATTTAAAGTGTCACATTGGGCTTTAGAAGTTTAGGAAAACAGAGGACAGATTAGTCTTTGATGTGAAATGTTATTTGCAACTCCACATTCACAGCAAAAGCTTTACTTCATGTTTTATTTATGTGAATGGAAACGCTGCACCTAGTGGACTCTGTCTGCTCAGTCAAGTAAATCTACAAAGATCATTCAGCGTGAGATACACTTTGGTGAATTCAGGCAGTCAAATTTGCACCATGAACCATCCCATTTCTAAGACAGTGCAGTAGCCCAGTTTCTAAACTCCAACTGTAGCAAACCGGAGGGAGGTTTGGCACACACACACACACACACACACACACACACACACACACACACACACACACACACACACACACACACACACACACACACACACACACACACACACACACACACACACACATTCTCTAAATACGCACACAATCCAGTGGACACCTGTTCGGCCTAGGTAACTACTTTACATCCGTTAGCAGTTGTCTCTCTGCCACGTCGTCAGCATTATTTCCTGGAAGAGCTGACATAAACAGAACCTAAGGTGATAATATTGTTTAATGGGCAGTAAAAACAAACAAGTATCAAGAAGCTTCTGCATTAGGTGACAAATGAGCTGATTTATAGGGAATGGCACCATGTGGCCAGCTAGCCACAGATGCCATCATTACCACTTCTTCATTGTTGCCACCCTTGCATGACAAACATGCCATTCAGTTAGCAGCGATGGAGCAGGATGCTGAATGTTCCTGCTGGTGCTCTAGCTTCATTTATCTCACCTGATTTCACAGTTCAAATCACACAATGGCTAAAATTAGATGAAAAGAGATTTTTGGGGACACAAAATCAAAGAAAACAATCACAGCAGAAGGAATTGTGTGGATAGTTGTGTTCGTGTTGTGCTTAAAAATCTTCAGCCTGTACCCATCTGAACTCTAGCAGTGACTTGCTTACAAACTCTATCACAGTTGTGCAACATTCAACACCAGTGCTAGGATAGAAGGGGCAGAACAGCAGTGCAGCTTTGAAGTTGCTAATGCAGGGAGAGCTGTGTGCAGCCATGGAGCTAATACAAAGTTGTATGGTTTGTTAGCACTTAGTTATTTAGTTAAGCCAGTTTATGTGTCTGTTTTTGCATTGTACAGTACATCTAAAACATCTATCATGTCCATCATTGGATAAATTAAAGGTAAACATGTGGGACTAGGCAGTCTGTTACAGAGCTAACTCACAATATTCACAACTTATCAGAATTCAGAATTTGAAGTCTCCAATCGGCGCAAACCACTGTAGATATCTTACTGTAAGATGGAGGAGGAGAACCAAAGCACCTGGAATAACCCCACTTGTATGAAGGCGGGAACTGGACCTCCATTCTCCATAAGCCTGCAGTGCTAACCACTGAGCATCTGTGCTGCCCATCTGCCCATGTGGTTATTCCATTAGAAAGTGTTTCCAAGCAGGAGCTCACATGAGCAACAAAATAATGGCCCTAATCAAGATGTTTATATTTGATATGCATATTTTCACTGCTTCAGTAAAAGGTATAACGACTACGCTTTATTGCATGGAGTTTAATCATCAAAGGTCACTGCAGACCAGTGCTCCCATCATGCCTCCTAATGTATTGTAAAATTGTATCAACAGCGGATCTATCTACTTTTGTCATCCACATGTCTTTTTGCAACGTCTTAGGAAGACAGTGTGATTATGCATCGGCTAATTTTAACGTTTAATATAATATTGACTCCACTTTATTTTTCATCAGGAATTTACCAGTAAATGGGGGAAACACATAAGGTGCATTTAGGCATTTTGTATCTGGGGTAAGCAGAAGTCTTTAATGAACAGAGACAACTGGAGTCATATTCACACCAACGCACAAAGCAAGAAACCCTAATTAACAATAAAGCTACAATTTGGCGAGCATCCCTCGCCAAACTCAGCATGCACAGTATCTGCAGGCTATAGTGCTGAATTGACGAGCAAGTACGCTGCTTTCCAGCACTGACACAAATCACTGCGCAGCACTATTCAAACCAGCAGCGTCTCTACCTGTGAAATGTTCATCTGAGTTCATGAAACTCTGCAGTAAGTTTGGAGGCTGTAGGCAGCTCTGCTGAATATTTGAAACAGCTCTCAGTGCAATGCAAAGATGTGTTTTATCCCAGTTACTCATACAGTATAAAATGAGTCTACACCGCATTAAAGTTGTAATGGAGTCGTTATGGACACTGATGGTGTGTAGTAGTGTGTAGCTTAGTAATATATGGAATTCATGAGTGCAGCCAGCCAGGAAGAGCTGTTGCAAGAATCAGACTGGGAGGCTTAATTTACTGGAAGCAGTGAGCACCACTGCAGACCTGTTAATTATCCAACTCAGCTCACCAGGCAGTAGTGTGAAGTCACATCTCGTGGTCAGGAATCAGGATCCCAAATTCAAGCGAGAAGGTGCCCACAGAGAACAAAGCTCTTATGTAGACTGCACTTCAGTCATGTGATCAAACACAAACTTCTTAATCACATTAAAATAATAGACACTCAAAGGAATGGAATCAATAGCAGACAAAGACTGTAAATTGTAATTATTAAATTTTTTTTCCTGACTTCATGTAAAAAATGCATGAATAGAGTGTTTATGCGACTGCTTATGCCACGATTTCTTTTCCAGAATGAATCCTCAAAACTCTAGCAGATGGCCCATTTTCCTCCCTCTGCATTGTGTTATTCTAAACCTTCTGAAACATCGCCATCACCCTCCCCCAAAGCCTGTCCTGGGGCAGAGGGAAACAGTTGTAAGATTTAGTCAGAAAATAGATGGTGGCATCACAGTAAACAACGCTGCATGCTGGTATAGCAGGTATACATGCCTATCAGCTTCTAGTTTAAATGTTGTCATAACAAACTGTTTTACAGAAACTTTTTAGAACTTTATCAGTATTTGCATTTTGTTGCATTTTTTCTCCCACAGCAAATCAATTACTTCCTGTCATTTTTCCATATATTTCTGCATCAGTCACAGACATACTCACACACACTTGAACACAGCAGATCTCACAAAACTGAAATGTGATTCATGCTCTTCACCAAAAACATGTTGGCTGCACAAAACAGATCTATAGCAGCTATCACAGATTACTGCCCAGTGTGATGTTCTTTGGATTCGTGTAAACCATCCTCTTTCCATACTTTAGCAGATTTACCTTCTTCTCTCTCTTTTTTTTTTTTTTACTTTTCCCTGTTATGTCTGGTGACAACAGGAGGATAACTCATGAAAACTGTGGGAGAGCATGTGTGTTTCTCACCAAACTAACATAGACTTTCTGGTTTTACGGAATTTGCTAGACAGCATTAATGTGATTTAGACGTGTGATGTGATGCAGTTGGGATGTGTGTGATCAAATGGACAGTTACATACTGTAGTTACGTAGTTAGCTCTGTAAACCATAATAATGGTTATGGGTTAATGACCATCCAAAGCAGTGTGACAGCGACAGTGTGTCAAACTTTGTCAAACTTGTAGTTGAATAGTGAACAGGGCATTTTCACACCAGGAAACACCTGTCAGTTCACTTGCTTTAGTCAAAAACAAATGCAATGTTTTTTTTTGTTTTGTGCGGTTCGCTTTCACACTGTACTTTTTGCATGTGGATCAGGTTTTCTAAACAAAAGCAAAATGTAATGGTGAGGATGTTTAATCACCGGCCAGAAACGCCTGGGGCAGAGGAAAGCAGGGAGCGCTAAGAGGAAGTAAACAATCATGGAAAGCTTGCACACTGCACTCGTTGTTCTAATATTGATCTGGCTCACACACCTTCAGACATTCACAGAGAATTTTGAGCATTAAAGCATTTGATAAACGTTTTACGATGCTGTTCTCATAGTTGTACAAAAAAAAACTGCTGCAAAGGAGATAGAGCTTGTTCTATTGTGCGCCTAAGACGTATGCTTTTTGCTACTGGGCCGGATCAAGGTGGGTTTCAGACCTCAAATGAACTGAACCAAACTGAATCCACCTCTTCAGCTGGATCTTGGTCCGCTTGTTTGGTCCACACCTGTTTGACCGCTGTATTCACACTTGCCCAAAATATACACACCAAGGGGGGAAACATATTTGAGTTTGTTTCACTGTACAAGGCAGGTGTGAAAACACCTTTAGACTACTGGTGATGCTGGTAACATATTATTGGTACAGTACATGGTGAATAGAGTTTTAACATTTCTTTAAAAAATGTATTCCCCAAGCATTCAGTCGGTATCATCACAATTGTTGATAAGTGGTGCAGCTTGAATGTACTGAATAATGACATTACAGATGGCAGCCTCTCTGACAGATGACTGTCCCTCAGCTGTTTTCCGTCTCCGTAGCTTTGAGAGAGACTCGCTCAAGTAGTAACATCTCTAAATTCTATTTTGCTTCCCAGCTAATCCCTGACATCATCACAAACCCTGTTATTCCATGTTTTGAAGAGTTGTTGTTTTATGTGTCTGCAATTTGGATTTCAAAGGTTGCAGACTGTCATGGTCTTTACAGTTACAGAGATCTCCACCAACAATAAAATACCTCACATGAGTCACCAGAACATTCACTTTCATTGACAGTGATATAATAGTATTGTGCACTGTCATTTGTTTGCTGTGCTCGCAGTCTGCTCATTCAGTTGAGTCGATAGCATTTATATGTGACTGAAACCATCTTTATAGCATAGCATTTATAGCATAATTATCAGCATGAATCCTATTTAGGCTGTAAATAAGGATTATTCTGATCATCAGATTTTTGTCTCTTAACCCTATCTCTGACCCTAAAGGCCTCAGGTGAAAAAAGAGTCTTGTTTCTTTTAATCTGCTGTAATTTCACTCTCTGGTATACAACTGAGAAACACAACTAATTCTTTAGATTTGAGCAGTTTGACCCAGACAAATTTCTATGTAAAAACACACATTCAGCAGATGATTATCAAAATAGTTGACAGCTCATTTTCTTTTAATGAGAAAAGAATTACTGCAGTAAATCGACTTTAAACAGTCCATTCTACTGTCATAAGGACTGTATATATATTTTTTTTTCATGTCCACACAGGTAAATGCAGCATGACCCCTCAACTTTCCCATTTCCCGTTAATTAACGAGATGTCTCACGGAAAAAGTATCAATATTATGTTTTTAACAGCGTTTCACCATCTCTGAGCTCTGTCAGTCAGCCCCTCCTCCTGCTGGACCTGCTGGTCTCTCTCTCTCTTATGCTCTCTCTCTCTCGCACATACAACCACGTACGCATGCACAGACGCTGGAATGCCAATAAACGCTAAACACGCTAAATCGCTTATTGTGTTCAAATTACCCTCCGATCTCGATCCTTTAACATGTCTGTTTGGTGAGCAGCAATGAAACGGGTCCCCGCTGCGCATGTTCTGGGCAATGTTTAGGCTCTTCACTGGTATTGCGGTACATGAAAAATTAATATCATAACAAAAATAAAGAGCGGTATTTGGTATACCACCCAGCCCCACTAAGGACTATTATTTTTGTCTCTGATTTCGCAGATTCATAGATGTTTATTTGTATGTCGTTATCAAGTCTGTGTGTTTAGGTTTGACTGAATCATAAGTAAAGTTTTGGACAGTGCAGTGGCTATTTGTCGAAACAACAACATGAACAAAAAAGGTCCAAATCAAACTTCAGTTCATAAAATCAAAAGACCACAGCTGTACCATGGGCATGTGCTGTACTCAGGCGAAACAAACTTAATGTCCATGTTCCAGTTCCAACAAAAAAGGAAGTTTGGTGGCAGTCCAGTATTTTTCACAGTGCTGCTGTTTTCTCATCAATGGCATGTTCTTTTGCCGGAGGCTTCTGCATCTTTTTATTCAACGTACCACGCTCTGTTGGGAAACCTTTAATGTCATGAAGGAAAGCTGCCATACAAGTCTTCAAAAAGAGAGGCTGTCAAGAGAGATGTTTTTTCTCTAAGTGATACACAACCACCACATAATTAGCTGGCTGCTAATGCAAGCTCTCTGTAACTGGTATCACCTAGATGGTGACTATACTGTAGAGAAAGATTCACTACTTTTGTCTTTTTGACAGCAAAAAGATACAGTACAGCCTACTCTACTGACAACCATAAATTCCAAAATGTCAAAGAGTGGAGTTTCTTTTTCTGAGAAATTCTGCATAAATTATACATGCAGTGGCACAGAGTGCTTTTATCAGACAAAAAGCCTTTTTTTTCATGTCTACTGTCACCATCTAATTTAATTAAACATAGGTAGCTACCAAGGGGGGAACTGTCCGTCTGAGAAGTGAAGCTCACTTCCGCGTTCAAAAAACTGCAATCATCTTGGCTGCCGCTGGGGGCTGGTGTCAGAAAGCAGCATTCTCCATAGACCCCCATGTTAAAATCGCCGATTTTACATCCTCAATAAACATGATCAAAGCCTGGTGTCAGCACGTTTTTTGGTCTCAACCGATAGTTTCTTCCCCCGCACACACTCTGAGGTGAATTTTTTTTTTAACTCTACCGTTTTACTATTATTAGGTTTAAAATTCTTGCATAAATTAGGGCATGGAAACGTTGAGTGACAGGTCCAGAGACAGCTACCGGCAGTTTGCTAGCATCGGTTGGTTGCTTCGAGGCCAGTGGGCGGGTTCTCTGCCAGTTGACCCGTTGAGTTACCGCCTCTCCTCCAAATATGGAAAGTACACGCCCACCAAAATCCAACATGTTGCTGTTCAGGCCGCCATATTTGAGTCACAAAAACGACTCCCCAAAACCAATGGGTGACGTCACGGATGCTACGTCCATGTTTTTTACAGTCTATGGTAGCTACTGCCGCTAGTAACAACAACTATAGGAAACAGAAAGTTTCCATACTTTTTCAGAATGAACTTGTAGCACAGATATAACACCACAGCCCACCACCCTCTCCAAACCATTTCCAATATATAAAACAAACTAAAAAAGGGTTAGGGTTCAATGTCCCTGCCCAAATTTCCCTGCAAGAGGCAAAAATTAATTGACACCAGTTGATCTGAAAGTTTTTTCCTTTTATATATAAAGATCCCACTTTTTAAAAAAAAGAAAAAGAAATGTCTTGGTTTTGGTCTTGCCAGGCAGATTTCATCCTGCTCACCCATCTTAACCCACTGTGTGTAGTATTAGGGGCCTCTGGCCCAGATCTGTCATTCTTATTCACATTCTTTATTCCCTTCTGCCTCATTGACATTGGCAGTAGACTGGGCCAGTCCCAGCTGGCCCATTCTGAAATTGCTTACTGTAGAAACACATCCTCTCAGTAACAACAGACTGCTGCCCCCATGCCAGCTGTTCGGTTTTCATATTCACCTAATATAACCCCACTGAGCTTGAGGGGTTTAAAAACTGTAATGAAAAAAATATTCCAAGTTAAAGAGTGACTTGTCTAAAGAACTGTAGAGAGCATATTGCAGAGCTCAGTGTCATCTCACAAGTATATGTTACTACTTTTGGCTTCTGTTTTTTTATGTTTTTCCCTATATAGAGACAAGATTGTTTGGAGTCAGATTAGCCGAAACAGTTGAATTAAAGTTACATTTTGCCTTCATATTTTTTTTAATTTTTTGCCTCCCTGCTGTAATGGGTTTCTTAATTTGGATGCTGTCACCATGCAGTGTTACACTACGCAATGTTTTTAACTGAATGACTTTAAGTAGTCAAAATGCTGGTCAGACTCACGCTGAAGCAAAATGGACAATACAATTCTCTCTAAATTTACTGTTGCCTGGCTCAGTAGGATCGAGCTTTGAGGAGATGTATTGTAATAGCAGAGTTAATTAAGGAAGTTAATTATGGAAAGGTTTAGGGGAATGACCAGTCATTTTCTGGTTTGTCGGAAGTATTGTCTGAGCTTTGTTTCATTTGATGGACACAACTGAGATATGCTGTCAACAGTTACTGGACATCCATGAAACCTGGTTTTGGTCCAAGCTTCATTGTATTTTGTGGAACTGCTGATAGGTCTGTGCAGGATGAGTATTGGCACAAATATGGTCTCTGTGAATACTTGTGTCTGATTGGCTATTATGTAACAAGAAGTCAGGACAGGTTATGTTAGGTCATTGAACAACTCCTCATAACTAAAGTACTTTATCACTTTGAGAGGCATACCTACAAAAATGTGAATATTTATTATTTTATTATCAAAAAGTTTGTTGGCTTGACTGTTGTATGTTTTAATGCACTGAGAAGTTCTCACAGTTCAACACTGATCTCACTCTTTTTTTTTTTCCCCAAATAGAAACCATGACGACCGCCACCTCCCCCATCCTGTTGAAATGGGACCCCAAGAGTCTTGAAATCCGCACCCTGACTGTGGAGAGGCTTCTGGAGCCGCTGGTCACACAGGTAGTTCAGTTCACTTTGCTCTCAAGTTGATTAATGGGTCTTTTCCTCATACATCCCAGCGCCAAACAAAAACTACATCCAAGTTTCAATTTTATGATAGATTTTGTGTGGAGTCAATAATGTCTGTAAGTCTTCTGAAGTCTGACGGTGTCATTGGTAATGGACTGTTAAACAAAATATGCTTGTTATAACTTAATATGAGCAAAATGAATAACTTTCTGGTTGCACCTTGGCTGGATCACTTGTTACAAAGATGTTAAACTGTATTGGGAAACAGCCAAGGATTTTGGCTCTTTGCCATTGACTTTGTTTGGCTTCCGAGCTGAACAGATGGCTAAACATGGCTTATTGTGTAGAGTCTGTGACGGAAGGTTGGGTATCATTTAGATTTTATAGATCCTGACTCAGAATTATTATTGAACCTGCGTCTTACTGAACTCTGGATTGAATTACACGTGTGAGTGAAATCCAGCTGTTACTTCTGCAGATCTAGGCTTCTTTGACAGAAAGTTCCCCTGACTAACTGAAAATCTTTTGGAGCTGGGATTGTGGACACGTTTTGGAGAGGCTGACAAAGTACTCAAGTATATGAATTCCAACCTTGGATTTTTAGATTAAATTCATTGCATAATTGCAGTGATGTTTAATCTTTGCAGGTTTATTGAAAAGAGATACCACTGCAAGTAAAAAAAACAGCAATCTAGCTTTGGGAGATAAATTAAACTCCCTTACATTAGGGAATACTACAGTATGTGGCTAAACTCCTAGGTATGATGTCACTGTCCCCATCTGAAATAATACCAGAGCCTGGCACATCCACAGTGATGGCATGGATGGAGGCACTGAGTGTACCAGCAGCCTCCCTCACTGGTCTGTTACTCTCCCGCTGGCTGTGATGTGCTCTTCATTGAACATGTGTCTGCAGTGTTGTGGTGGCATTCATCTTAAGTGCAATCCTTTTCCATGTCTGCTTTAATTCAATGGTTTAAAGACCGGCAATTCTTTTTGCTGCTTCGGCATCATATTGTGTATTACCTGAATTTTCAGATTTCTGAATAATGCTTTGGGTTTTTTTTACTTCTTCAGTTCCATTTTCTCTCTCTTAGGGTGATGTCTGAGTGTCTTTGGTGAAAGATGAGTCTTGCATTTCCCATACAGAAAATACCCTGTGGTACACACTGCTTTTTGCCCTTTTACTCCCTTTGTGTTCATTCTTTTGTGTCAAGCTTGTTTCTTTTTTGCTACCTATTCATGGTAGAGAGCTGCACAGACATGAACTTTCAAAGCACTAGCCTAACTAACCTGACCTCAAAAAGGCCATTACAGAAGATATTTTGACGTGTCTGTAGGAAAAGCACAGGTAGTCGATAAGTGATAAAAATTAATAATGGCTTAATTCCATTTGGCTGCTTTGATGTCAGGGTCTTGGTGGTTTTCCATGTTGCTTCACTCTCACACTGTATTGGCTAATTCAGTGGAACAAAGCTTTTGTCATGTGTATACCTGTGAAAAGGGTCTAATTGAATCCAATCTGCACCTGACAGTGATAAAAAAATTTTTTAGCCTGAGGTCACTATTTAAAACTCCTATCCCACTCCAATGTTTTCCTCAGATAACTTCTCTTGAATCCAGATGAGCTCTCCCAGTGATTCTTAGTCAGATCAGTATAACATACAGTGATAGGATATTGTTTCCTTATTATTAATTCCATGGTGTGACTGCTGCAGATCAATTCAGTTGCTGCAGAGAAAGTGTTTCCCTTTTAATATTGTTGGTGTGTGCTTCCAGCCTTACTGTATGTATATACAATACGTTTAACTGGAATAGTATGTGTTTAGAATTGACCACTCTCGACACATACTGATGCCCGTGTTGCGTCGCAATAGAACGGCAGAAGACATCACCGCAGCTTGCCCTAGTTTTTATCTAGAAATCCCACAACAAAATCTAGCAGACTTAATCGCAGTAATCTCAAAATGAACACAGACTCCAGTTGGGACTGTACCTATTTATTCCAGAAAGACGTCCTTGGCAACTATCCCATTTCTCCAGTAAGGCTAAATAGAGCTGCTTCCTTGCAGGTAATAGCTGACCCACTGACAATAGTAGATATTACATTTGGAAAGGATACATTTAGTCACACTCAGGGGCTTGGAATCCAACCTGTTTATACACGTTTGTGGAGAATATTTGTAGGTATATTTTTGAGCTTTAACTGTTACAACAGCAGTAAAAGACCACCAAGTCTGTTTTCTGTTGGAAACAAGCGATTGCATGGCAACACATAGAAAGCTGTGAGACATTTCACAGAATCTCAAAAAACTATTGTTTTTGAAACAATAGTGAAATAAGATGTAGACTCTAGACTTTCTGACTTTACAGTAACAATACGAATCCCAGCTGTGCAAATATGACAACAACAACTGCTTTTATTCCATTGAAATATAATGTCTTTAATAGTCAATATCTCTTAAGTTAAATTGTTGAGGCCAACCATTTTCGATTTATAACTTGAGTTAAAATTGTAACATTTGTAAGACTCAATTTAAGATACTGATTCCTAAATTCTAGTTTCTCATGAAGTTGTTTTGTGCACTACAATGATGCAGGCTTCAAGGTTAACATTTCTTTATTTTTATGACATTCATGTCAATAATAAATAAGCCATCATGGCCATAAGGAGCTTTGAAGTAGTCTCTGAAGAAGCAGGCAACACATGGTGACTCTACTTTTACTGCGCAGGATATGGCAGAATGTGGCGCTGCATATTTTTTAACTGTTGTGGACAGATGTAACATGCTTAAGTACAAATCCTGATCATCCTTGAGACCATAAATTTGCTAGATGTGCTTGTTTGACTTTCCCTGTTACTTAATTCCTTTTTCTCCCTGAAGCAGCTCATTTTGTGTCTCTACATCCACACAGGCAAAGTTAAGAACATGGAAAGTAAAACAAGTATTGTGCAGCCAAGAAAAATCCACTGTAATGAAAAGAGTTGTGCTGATTGATACATTGGGCCCTATTTTAGTGGCGCAACTCAGGGTGGCGCAGCGAAGCGAGCCCTGACGCAGCTGGCGAAGTGGTATTTTCCTCCAGTTCAACAAGGTGCGCAGTGGATTCGGTAAATTGGCAGACTGCTGTGCGCTGAGATGGGAGTGGTCGCGCAGCAGGGGGAGGTGTCGACAGATTCGCCGTGGCGCAGTGACAATTTGTTACAGATAGACCGCGCGGAGAGTGCGCCGAAAGCTCGCCAGCTCCAACCTGGTCTAGTCTCAGCGCAAGGCGAAGCGCAGCCAGCGGACTGGTATTTTGACTGCCCAGCGTGCAGTGCGCCCACGTCACCAAGACCTCACAGGCAGATTTCCACACTTCCAGGCACATTTAAATGCAATTAACAACAATAATAATAATAATAATCATCACAATAACCCCTATTTATTGTATCTGAATCAGCACATACACCTATATCTATATAGATTGTCCCGTCACACTGATGGCAGATCAAAGGCATGCGTAATGGAAACTCAGCCTGACTGAATTAACACAGATGAAACCAGGGAGGGACTGAGACAGCCGTGGATGTCCCAAGAGCAGGTGTTGACACTACACACTGTGCCGTTGCAGATGATCAGCTATTTATTTATTTATTTACTTATTGATTTATTAGGGGCCAGCGCCGCATCGTCACGCGACCATAACAAATAAAACTGAAATGCCTCTGTTACGCACAGCTGTTTGTTTATGCTGTGATCTGTGCACACGTGTTTAAATATAGGTTAGATAGATAGATAGACCTGCTCCCTCCTCCTCCCTCCTCCCTCCCAGACTACTTTTGCATCATCAGCCCGTGAGGTCTGTTCGCGCGACCGGACACTGCCAGCTTGGACCGGACCAGAACATCAGTTTCCTCCCGTCTCACTCAAAAAACAAAAAAAAACACACACACACCCCTTTTCCATTAATAAAGACACTCATATTTAGTAACCTATATTTAAACACGTGTGCACAGATCACAACATAACAAACAGCTGTGCATAACGGAGATCACGGAGCGTCTCTCTTTTTCTTTTTTCTTTAGAATTTACCTGAGATGGAGTTGTGAATATCTGCTCACTATGATGCCAGGCTGCTTGTGGTTTATTTGTTTTCAGTTTTATTTGTTATGGTCGCGTGACGATGCGGCTCAATAAATCAATAAGTAAATACATAAATATAGCAGATAATCGTGTAGTGTCAACACAGCAGTAATCCATCCTCATCTTTCATCTGTGCAGCCTTTGATGTGTCATAAGTGTGACGGGACAATCGATAATAGATGTACTGTCTATGCTGTAATCTGTAGGTGCTGATTCAAATCTTCTCTTCCACGGTGAAATCAAACGTCCGCCTTGCGCGCGCGGCGGATTTAAAGGCGAGGAGAGGAGCTCATTTGATTGGTGAAGATCTGACTTGGCTGTGTCAAACCCACTCCACGCCTTCTCTCCTCCCTCTATGCCATTTGCGCCGGTGGGAGGGAAGTAGGCGGGATGCGCTCCGCTGCGTCTCGAAGCAAAATCGCAATCTGCTCCTGGCCACTCCCCGTTGGCGAAGCGAAGGCGAGGCGCAGGGCAGATGCGCCTCGCCTGCACCTAGTCTACCAAAGTAGAGCCCATTGTGTCATCGCAGTGTCAGCATGTGCAATACATGTTGTTTTCTTTATTCCGCCTAACTCAGCAAACCCATATATGCATGCTTCAACATTTTCTTTACTGATTGTGAGTCATATCGTCATTGCAATATTGACCAGTGTTATCACATAGCAAAATTTCCTTCAGACCTAAGAGAGCCCATTGGTAATTCCCAATGTGGCATTTTTTCATGTCCAGTAAGGGCACTTTAAGAGATGACTGAATATGAGTAGAAGTGGGGAATGTGTTTCACTGCTGATTTATTTTTATAAGCTTTCAAAGCTTGAGTTATTGCTGGCCATCAAACATCACCATCCGTCTCTTTATCCCTGCCTGTATAACTTTATGGGTTTTGGGTTTATATGCTTTAATTGGATTACATTAAAACTTCTAATGAGACATCATTACTGTTTCCTTGAAGGAAAACCCAGACATGTTTCCCCCCCCCCACTTGGCATCATCGGCCTATCTTGAGTAGCTCTGGCATCAAATGTCTGATGAAACCCTGTCAAAATATACACTCTAATTTTAGGCTGATTTGAGCTGAAATTTGGAGGTAGACCCTGTTTAAAATTTGACTGACTGGGTTTCCATTTAGAGTTGCACAGTGTGTTTTTTTTCTGTTGTCTATTTTCTGCATCCGGTCTTTGCCCTCATGAACGGTTGTCAAAGTAACAGGTAGATAATTGCTTAATGTTAAAAAAAAGGGAAAGGCTGATGAGCAGTTTTAAATTCCTGTCAATGGCAACGGCTGTCTGCCCTTAAAGCAAATAATGTGTCTGACTCCAAAAAACTTTTTTCATCTAAGCAATGATGGGGCTTCTCCTTGACATCTTAATTTCTTTTTATTGAAGTAAACTTTGGAGTTTTTGCAACAGTGATCCCAGGATAAATTCCGACAGCTTCATTGTGAGTATCCGTGACAACTTCTTGATTAAGCCAGAGGAATTCAGATGCAGGTCTTATGTCAGGCAGGTGTAGAAATAATAATCTGATTTTGTCATTGTTATGATCTTGTGAATTTTTGCCAGCAGTTGCTTGACATTGAAATTTAAACAAAGACTTGTCTCCTTGAAATGCTTTGTAGTGAAAATCCGCCCTTTTTTCTCTCCCTCTATCGGATTATTACCTTTTGTGAACTGATGAATATTAAAGTTAATAATGGTTCATCGTCTACTCTACTGCACAGTAATATTAAAAGGCAGCAACAAAGAAGTTGTTGTGGCCAGAAACATTCCCTGCACATCATATGGGAATAAGCACAATAGCTGGCTCTGGTAGTCCATCTTTTGTGCAATTGTATTGGAAGTGTGGAGCATTTTTGGATATGAAGGCACCATTGTGATTGTTTTTCCTGTCAATTTGGATGATTCAGTGTGTTTGGATGGAATAAAAGGTTGCCTCAGGTGGATAGACAAACAGGCTAACCCTGACATTGCTTAGAGATAGCAGGCTCATTTATCATGGTCAAGCCTCTCTTACCATTGCTGGAGTGCCTGGAAAGTCCATCGCTAATAATACCAAGGGGTCTGCTTTATCTCCGTGTATGAAAGTTGCATGGCTCTGATATAGTAAACATTTTATACTGCAGACTGGTGATATTTTTTGAATGAATTATGGGGAAGTAACCTTGAGAGACAGGTGGAAATACACAGGTGCTAGAAGTTGGTCTGTTTTCATTTACTGCAGTCCAGACTTTATGTATGTTGATGAGCCACGGACAGAAAGCAAATGGCTGGAATGGTAAACACGGCTATAAAAATAAGGATGACTTTAAAGGAATACTCCAGGTTATTTGATGTGGGGTTGTGTGAGGTACTCATGCATAGTCGGTGTATTACCTGCAGTAAATCCAGATCAGTGCGCTGCCAGTTAGGTGAGGCAGCAGTGAACAAGGCTCACTGCAGCCGAGTGATGTACTACAGTGCATGGGGCCAGCAGAAAAAATATGTGGTTAAGAGACTTAAAAAAAAAAACACCCATAGACATAATCCAATATCATATTGAATTTAAAGGTAGGGTTGGAGATCCTGGGAAAATGGTTCTAGCTGGCCACATTTTGAAAATATACAAGTCAAAAGTCCAAGCCTGTCCTCAGACTTCTCTCTGAAGCCACGCCTCCGGCGCTCAGGAACACGCAGTCACATCAATGTGAAGCCTCGCTAGATGTGACAGTACCACGGAAAGCCGCTTATAGCTCACATTAGGATTACCGTAGGTTGCATCGCAAAGTTTCGCCTTCGCGGCGCAAAACTGCACAGCATCGCTAACTTTCCTCCAGCTTTTTCTCATGGCTCATGAGAAGAGAAAACACCTGACATCATAATAAACCACCCAACATCCAGGTTAGAGCTACAGTCAGTACATTGTCACCTACCAGACTGCAGTGTGGTACATTGTATCACTGGCATTGTCTTTTCCACGGTCGTTACTCGTTGAAGACTCTGATTGCGAACACGATTAGTGCAGGAAGAGCGGTACAGGCAGAGGAGGGACAGAGAGACAGAGACGGCAGCTTGAAACATCACGATCCAATCATCGAGAATATCGTGTTCAACATGATTGGATGGTGTTTTTCCAGGCTTGTTTGTTCCACGTGTGACTGACTTTTTTCATTTTTTGAAAAAAACATTAAATTATTTGGTTGCAATCAGGGAGAGGATTTCAAGCAATTCAGTAAAAAATGCAACAGAATAAAATCCCCAACCCTACCTTTAAGCTTAATTTCGGATATTTTTAATGCAATATTTTCCTGTTGAAACCCTACCCTACCCTATTATTATTATTATTATTATTATTATTATTATTATTATTATTATTATTATTATTATTATTATTATTATTATTATTTTACAGTGCTCCTACACTCCATTGGGCACTGTATTATGCTGCAACCTTAGATGAGCTGAGTGAATCAACTGAAGAAACTAAACTAACTTAACTTCGTTTGGATGGAGTGTAGTAAACAAACATGCAAAACTAACACCAACAGAATAACTGAAAATTTACAAACTGAAATTTCAATGCAACTTAAAATAGAACATCTGGCGTTGCGTAGAGGATTTAGAGTGCTGTACTACACTTGTACCGACTCCGTGTCAGTGCATGGTGTGCTGACAGTGAGCCTTGCCATCCAGTGTGTCCTGGTGCATCGGCTGCGGAGACAGCAAATGCGGATTTGCACTTCTGGTAAATTTAAGTGTGCTGATCCCAGAACATGTAAATCTGACTTCATGCAGTCAGTCTCCTGTAATCGTTTCACAGCAGGAGCTACTAATGAGCTAAAAACTCCGACCCAAGGTGAGAGTTGTGTGGAGGATTCGTCAGTGCTCACATTTCTACTGTCAAACACAGTAAAGAGAGTTTTTCTTTTCTTCTGCTCCCGCCTCCCCTCTCTCTTTCTTACACACACATACACACACACTGCTGTTTTAATCATTGCATTGAAGTACATTTCTATTCCATTTAATCTTTACTTGTAATATACACAGAAATAATGTGTTGTTTATCTGTGCTGGCTCTTTCCAGGAACAACTGAGATGGACAACTATAAATATCCAATTGGCCAAAAATAAATGAATGAATAAATAAAATAAATAAACAACCTAAAAAACAGAGAGACAGCCAGCACATTTTTTTTAATTACCTTGTCAATAGGAGTTATTTATTTCTTTAATTTTAGGACTGTTTGTTTTTGTTTGGGGCTGTTTGGTGCTTTCAATTAAAACACTGCAGTAATAAATGTATTTGGTGGTGTAGGAATTTAATACACATGGGAAAACAAATCTGCATTAAAACTTAAATTTGGTATTTAACTTTCTCTGTAGTGACACTGATAAAAAAAATGACTTCCCTATTAGTGGTCAAAATGAAGGTTTATACTCACTTATGTATGACATTATGTACCATATCTGTATGAAAATACCAGAAGAATATTTACATTCATCTTTGACATTTTTATGTAACATGTATTTATCATGTCTTTGGCTCAAGGTAATATCTGTGAACACTTTCAATTGTTTACTCGTTCTGCTTCTTTAAATATTGGACATGTCCTTACTGTACAGTACATGAAGATTAATCTGCAGTCTTAGTTGGTCATCTGCTGGATAACTACTGCCAACATCATTTTACTTTTAAGCAGTTTTAAAAGCATACATATGTGGTGGTCTTACAGTTAAAGTCTTTCTTTTTTTGTGTGTGTGTGTTATTCATGCCAACTGGATTAGTTAGACAGTATTTAATTAGAGTGCACAATTAATGCGTTAAAGGTCTTCTATTGTTTGGACTATAGCTAGCTAAGCAGATTTTGTCTGTATTTTTGCTCTATACTTGTTGTATGTCAGTGCAGGATCCACTTCTCGTTTCTTCAAATCCAGCAGAGATTTGCGTTGTAGAATTTGCATATTTTCCAAATCTGCTTTTATTCTGATTATTTCAATACTGTTTGATGTCTTGTTTAGAGCGTTCTCTTCCCCATCACCCAGACATACAAGTTCCCGGTAAACCAAACATGCAGCTTGTTTGATCTTACAGGGTAAAATTCGACATGAGCAGGGGCGGAGTGGCCATCGGGAGGACCGGGAGATTTCCCGGTCGGCCGGCGGCCAATAAACTCAAGTGAGCCGGCCCGCAAGCTGCCCTGCGTGGCCGTGTGTGTTAAAAGTAACATTTACTGCACGACACCGTGATAAACTCCAAGCTCTACCTCTACACATATCACCAAAGTCCATCCATTATTTGTACCCCTTCATGTCTCTCTACCTCTCACTCATGGTTGCGATAGTGAATCAGACTCTCATCAATCCAGCCTACTAAATGATTTTTGTTTAGCCTCCTATCTTTATCTAATTATTTCTGTTCAATGTTACAGAACTTTCATGACCACAAAATATAAAATAACCAGCAATTTAATTTGTTTGTTTGTTCTTAAACTAATGTAGAATGGTGCAAAGCCTCATGGGAAATGGGAAATGCGTTAGCCTATCACTGTGAAAGTTATCATTAAACTAGCGGCTGCGGCTAAAAACAGATCGACTCACGGAAGCTACCCAGCAAACCCTATCAGTCCTGCCCGTGTGTTACGTTATCTATAAGTTATATTAATTTAACAAGACAACACAGTCCGTGCTTTACTGTAAGTGGGCCAGTGCGCGACTGCGCGTCGGTACGCGGACCGCGGTACCGTTACGAGCCGGCGGAGCCTCTCACATCACAGCAGCAGCTGCTCTGTCTTCTCCATGGGCACCGAAGCATGTTGGTGAGTAGGACAAGACCCCAAACCGTGGCGTTTGCAGCGCGCTGTCAGTAAAATCAATTTGCAGAGTAGAGTAGTTGAGAGGGGGAAATAAAGGAGTAAACATGACTGGATGTAATGTTATGGTCAGCAGTGTTAAGTAGGCTAAATCTGCTTGGGAGGCACTAATTGCAGCTCTTTCACTCTTTTTTTTTTTTAGCTAGATAAAAGTAACAATGTGTTAATTAAAATGCACCAGAATATGGGAAATGGTGTAGCCTTTATAAAAAAAATTCTTGGGGAGGACCCCCAGACCCCCAATTAAGTTGTTTCACCCACATTTTTTTTTTTTTTTTTTTTTTTTGCTTCTGGCACTCATAGGAATGTCACATAGCTCTGTTTGAGCGGTGAGCGGTACAGAAATATGTAAATGGTGTGTGTGTGTGTGTGTGGGGGGGGGGTTGGGCCGATGGTGGGCCGGTGCGGTCAGAATTTTCCCGGTAGATTTTGGTGCCCCACTCCGCCCCTGGACATGAGTACCACTTGTGCAAAACAAAATGGATTTAGCCCCTGATCTCTCTGCCCTAATTCCACCTCTTGGATGGGATTTCCACCATTGGGATGTTTGGTCGTTGACATGAGATTGTTGCTCCATGAGATGTGGGGAAGAGCCTCTGCTGCACTCTCTGTCCAGTTTGCTATAGACCAGAGAGCGCAGTTAGTTCATCTCTGAGTTATGCTTTCCTTCAGGGGCCTCTGACTCTCCTGGCTGCTTTTGATACTCTAACATGGATTCATTCATGGTGAGTACTCATGTTGGCCTTGTCAACACTCCTCAAAATGAATGTTGAATCTCACATGTGTATTTAAAGAGCTGCACTACGTGAACCACTTAGACTGTAAACAACTGACAATTAGAAGCTGCAGGTCTGTATACTGCTGGTCTGACAGTTGTGCAGCCACTGTTGGTCTTTGGTTCTTTGTCATTGTAAAGCTGAACACTGGCTTGATAATGAAGGCCTTTGGAGGCAAATACATACTCAAGAGGAAAGAGTGAAGTAATCAAACATGAATTACCAGACAACACAACATTAATAAGGCTAAGTCGTCGCTGCTGCTGGTAAATAATTGCATTAATCATTTATTAGTGGTGGTTAGGGGATGCAGAAAAAAAGTATTGTCGTTGATATATTTTTATTTGTGGTAGTGTGGTTTTCTCAGTCATTAAGGTAAAAGCCATTTTACTTTGGCATCTTGGTATCCTGGCATAATTTGATCTCATAGCCTGCTAATGGGCTAATGGCCGGGCACCTGCACAACTTGGCTGTCAGAGGTGGATGCTTTAACCCCCCCTTTGTTTTTGTATATCATCCAAGGCTAAGGTTTGGCTCTGAGTAACCGGTTGGCACCTGACACACATAACTGACACACACATGCACTCAAGTCAAGGGGCTTAACATAAAGGGAGGGGAGACGACGGCGGCAAGGGGATTAAGGCTTCATGCTGCATCACTGTCATAATCCATTAAGCTAGTGGAAAAGGAGGAAGCCTGGACCTCAAACAGACACTTTTTGGAGGCAGGAAGGGATGCTGTACTTCTCCTCAGAGTTTTCATTGAAACCACAGAGCAATTGCTCTCAAAGTTGGGTAATTTGTTTGACACTGCTACTGGAGGCTACATATTTTGGAAAGACATGATAATTTTAGGACCGTTATGATATCTTATTGACAGTGGTAGATTGCATTTAAGGGAATATCAATAACAATTTTGGGAAATGTCACTTTGTTTCATAACTGTGGTTTATCTCACAAACAGATTTTATGCAGCTATAGGCTTTAGGGCTGCAACTAACAATTATTTTCATTAGCGATTAATCTGTCAATTATGTAAACGATTCATCGATTATTTGTTTGGTCCATAAAATGTTAAAAAATGTCAATCAGTGTTTCCCAAATCACAACATGACGTCCTCAAATGTCTTGTTTTGTCCACATACCACATACTCAGTACACTGACATAAAGGAACAAAGAAAACAGAAATTTTGACTTTTTTCTTAAAAAAACTACCCAAACCGATTATTCGATTATCAAAATAGTTGACAATTAATTTATTAATTGATTATTGTTCGATTAATTGATTAATTATCCAGAAGGCATATTCACTGGTTATTATTTATTTTTAAGTGCAACTACTTAAATTTCCCTCCATATCTGAAACAATATCTGATTCCCTTCAGTTCACAATACAATCTTAGGCATACTGATCAACTTTTCTTTCTTACCCCTAGAATTAGCAAAGAATCTGGTCAACGTGCATTTAAATATAAAGCCCAGCAGACTGGAATAATCTCCCTTGCTCAATTAGGTCTATAACTTCTTTTCATCTCTTTAAATTGTCACTGTTTACTCACCTCCAAACATCCTGCTCTTGTTTCTAATGTATGTATGTGCACATAAGTACTCTCCATGTATGTGTGCTTATGTGTACTACACAGGCCCACCGTATATGTATTACTGCAGAGGGTTCTTCTGACAATGAGGTGTAATTAAATTAATCATTGTAATTATTTTATTTTATTTATCTTTGCCGGTGTGTGTATGTAGGGGGGTGGGCTAGCTGGGATCGGTGGAGCATTGTAGTGTGTGAGTGTGTGTGAATGGCCGTCTGTGTCTCTATATTGTATCATGTTTTTTTTGTTTACTTTATATTAGGAACCTGTACTATTGATAACTAAACTCTTGTTTTGTATTTTTGTTGTTAATAATCAAAAATGAGATAGCACATCTCAAGGGGCTCTCCTTTGAAAATAAAGTCAAAGTCAATAATTGTTGCGGCTCTAATAGGCTTATTGAGGTATCAACTATAGAAGTACAGTCACATTCATTTTATGTGAAGTTTATACCCAGATGGCAGTCGAGCCATATTCATAATGCAGGCCATTGTCTGGGTCCTGGGCACACTTTAGAGATGGGCCTAGCACATTTTCTCCATCATTTTTGAAAGCAAAGTAGTGAAAAAAGAAGGAGGAAAAGCTCACTGGATTTGAAGATGTGAAGTCCTCCGCTCTTTGTACTCTTTCCTATTCCTTGTTTGAATTTGGATGGCAGTATAAGAGGCTTTGAACCCTGTGAGAGGCATTGGTGTTCAAAGGCTGTCTGGAACCCCTACTTCTTGGCATGCTCCTCTTCGGACACTTGCCATGTTACAGCAAGCAATCCTTCATTTGAGGGGGAAGCAGGGGAATGAAATAGACGTCTGGAAAAACAGGGTCATACTGTCAATGCCCAGGTAGGGGTCAAAGATAATGTGACAACAGGGTCTTAATAATAATGATAATCCTGTAGACCAAGAAAGGTAGAGCAAATTCAGTTGGTTGGTGCCTCATGATTATAAACTTAGATATAGAACACAGAGGTGCCTTTACAAAAAGTATTTATTTTCCTCTTGTTCCACCTTTGGTGTCATACGTTACACATGTGGCACATGTGGGCTTTTTGCCTCAGTTGGTCCTCCAGCCTCCCATGATTTCGTGACATTAGCTCAGTTCTCTGATGTTTGTGCTGACAGACACACCTGCTCCACTTTGAGTGTTTGGCCTTTATCTTTGTCAGGTTTTTTTTAGTTGTTGTTGTCTGACATCGTGTTACAGAACAAGTCAATTTGCTTAAAAAAAAAAAAAAATCAGATATTGTGATTTAAAGAGAAACAACGTTTCATACTTAAGGGTGGTTGTATAGAGGGGATTCAGTCCTCATAGACCTCTGTGTTAAAATACGTACCTTTGCTGCTAAAATATTATTTACAGTCTGGTCCAAAATACAGTTTTGGGCTCAATATCTCTCTGTACAGGGCGTCAGCTTCATATAACTCAACTGTTCACATTCTATTAAAGGACAATTCCAGGCAAATTCAACCTGGGGCTATAGTTTCCTAATATTTTAGGTCTAAAATAATGAATCTGAAGATTTTCTCTTTAATGTCTCCTGTTATGCAGCAGTTCTGTCTGTCCCCGTAACGCCACAGCAGCATATTATACTGTAGGAGCGGATGGATTCTTTTAGACCTAAAATACTACAAAACTATAGCCCCATGTTGAATTTGCCTGGAATTGTCCTTTAAGTCTTAAAGTTATGCATAACAGAGGACGTGACTGCTTTGAGTGACAGGTGAGTGCCGTCACAGTCCACTAAGCTGTCTGTTCAGCATCACCTCAGCTAATGTGAGTCACTGAACATGACCTCAACTACGTTTGTGGTGCCTTTTCAAAAGATCTTTCATCCAGATATTGGAGGAATAGTATTGCTTGTTAGCAGTAAGTTACAAAATGTAACTTGACTGTTGAACAGAACAAACAGACCCTCATCAGTTTTTTTTTCTGTGTACCCAGAATTTCCAAAGAAATGGGTAGACGTGCAGTCAAATACAAAGCTCCTTCTGAACAACTTCATCCTCTGTCAGTCATTTCCATGCATCTCTTTAGGACCTCACTAACATGTCTTTGAGATAACATGCTGCTGCCTTTAATTGTTACATTTACACATTATATCTTTAATGTATGTTTTTATTTTTGACATTGCTGATGAATGCCCCTGGTTGTTTGTTTCTATGATGGGGTTAAGCGCTGGTGGGATACAATGGACGGGCTGGATAGAATACAGGAATCTCAGTGAGCTTGGAATGTGTATGTTTTTGGATTGTATTTGTGCCTGTATGTGTCTGTGTTCAGGCCCTCCAGGAAGACTAGATGATTCATTTCAAGGAGCTATACTCTAGTAAAATTTCAAATTTTAGATGCCTTTGCACTGACATTGTCCACAGTCCAAAATAATTGGCTTTAAAACGGCATTGAATGGCTATGTGATCAAGCAAACATCTGATATCTAAGTATTTTCTCTTGAGAAAGAAAGACCTACACTGTAGGTCAGTTTATCAGTCGTATAATACCCCTATAATTCACTCTTATAATTTAATTAAAAGATTGCAGCTGACCAGTACATTCATTTTTCTGTTAATCTGGCAGTGACCTCACAGCAGTTGTGCACTCCAGAGCTCTCAAATACAGACTGCTGTTAACATGTCCTTAAACATCCATGCATTGCTGTCATTATCAATCTTACACATATGATGCATGGATTTACTGTACAGTATGTCTCTTTCTTTTTGTTATTCTCTCAATTCAGGCCAAACTACTTCCCTCCCTCGCTCACTCTCTCTCTTTGTCTTCTGTTTACCCAAAAGTGTTGACACACACAAAAAAACACATTACACTTAAAACAATAGTGTGAGAGGCTGATCATAGTCGGTAATTATTAAGTTTAGCAGAATAATATGATGAGGATGACAGCTGTGTCATTATACAGAGAGTGTCCCTTGTTAGTTCTTTTCTTCTCATTACCTCTGCCGGTGCCTTGGGGTCAGTCCTGGATCTTGTGAAACACACTTTCATCTGTCTTTGGGCTACATCTTATGACACCGTGCTATGTCAGCATATGGCTGGCCCCAGGGTCCTGAACAGCAGCCATGCACAGATGCTGGTTGCACACATCAGAAAATATTGCCTTCCTGGTTGTAGTCAAAAATAATACCAACTGTGCTATTCTGCTTGTCATTTTGTTGGACAACATATAATACAGGACAGATTGTTCATGACCTGGTCCAGTGAAGTTCCTGTGCCAAAAAAAGCACATTTCCATAATGTTAACTCTTATAGTGAATGAGAGTAAGCCATGACAATGTGGCAGTGAGCCAACATTCACTAAACCAGCGCAACTGAATCTAGTCAGCACTCATTTTATCATTAACATCCATGCTTTTCCTACTGTGACATGTCTTCTATTATTTTATAAACTCAAAGAACATAAATTCAGTTACTGCCAGCTGATGGAATAAGTGGATGCATGTATTGTTTAGTTTTATGTGTATAGTCGACTAACTCAGGTGGCCTTGCAGCATGAACTCTGCAAGATTAATGAGAATAGGTTTGACTGGTTGGTAGGTAGCTCCTAAGTATTTTTGACACAACAAACGGTTTATACAACACATTTATGATGTCCTCATCGGAGTGACAGGGACGGCGGGGACAAAGCAGAGCTTATACTTGAATCTGGTAAATATTTTTGTTCTTGTCATTCAGGACAAAAGGGAATGATGTCTGTCTTTTCTTCTTTTGAACACATAGCAAAAGCCTGCATAATCCCACATTTAAAAACCTTCACAGCTAAATGCAGCAAAAAAAAAAAAAAGTTATTTTGGGTATTTAGAATCTCTGAAATCTGCAAAAACCCTGTCAGTATAATAATATATTTTTTGTTCAAGTTCATCTGAGTTTAATCACATTTCAATAAAACCATAAAGCACACAATCCTAATTATATATTCTTTTATTGTATTATGATCTCTTTTAAGTTAGCTTTCAGTTCAACAGTCTTCATTATATTTCCTTACCCCGTCAATAGCACTTAAACTCTTCTCACAGAAACGATATTTAAAATATTTATTAATGAGAAAGAGAGTCACTGTTTCTATATTCATGAACACTGTGGGCCCTAGTTTGCTGGCGCAGCGCAGGTGGCGCAAGGTAGCGCAGCCGGTCTAATGCAAGTTTCGACCAGCGCAGCCGAGCGCAAAGTCAGATTGGAAGATTGGCAGATCGCGCTGCACTGAGATAGGCGTGGCGGCGCAGCAGGGGGAGGCGTCACAGATTCAGCTTGGTGCAGTGGAAGTTTCGTCCGAAAATGTCCCGCCGAGGTTGCGCTGAAAGCTCGCCACCTCCAACCAGGTCTAGTCTCAGCGCAGCGCGGAGCGCAGCAGGTGCAGTGGAAGTTTGGCTGACTGACCTGCAGTGCACACACGTCACCAAGACCTCACAGGCAGATCTCCACAGTTCCAGACACATTTCAATGCAATAAATATCCACAATAACCACTATTTAATGCAACTAACGGAATCAACACGTGAATTTATATCTATATAGATTGTCCCGTCACATCTTACGTCAGATCAAAGCAGAGATCAAAGGCTGTCGGCGCGTAATGGAAACTCCACCTGAATTAACACAGCAGGGACGAACTGGCACTGAAAAGCAGCTGTGGATGTCCCAAGCAGGACTGAGGGTGGATGACTGCATGTCGCTGCCGTGTTGAGATACCACTCTGCCCTTGTGATGATCGCTGTATTTATTTATTTACTTATTAATTCATAAGCACGTGCGACCGCATCACGCGGCCGTAATGAAAAACAAAACACAAATCATCATCTCTCTTAGTCCAGCACAACAGCCTCGGTATCAGATAGTCAGTATATAGCCTACTACAGTACTCAGCATCTCTATCACAGAAAAAAAAAAGAGAAAAAAAGAGACGGACAGAGAGAGAGAGAGAGAGAGAGAGAGAGGAGGACAGAGAGAGAGAGAGAGAGAGAGGGAGAGAGAGAGAGCGCGTCCTTGCTGATTTCATCCACATGGTGTGTGTTTATGTTGTGATTAGTGTAGCCTACACCTCTGATCTTATACACAGGGTTTGAATAAATGTGAGTTTCTTTATTAGTTTATTAGTTGTTGTTTCTTAGATTGCGTAGGGGTTCTCAGTGTATCAGATCAATCCTGGTTAAGTATATTAGTAAACTCATTATTGGTCACTCTGAGCTCGGACCTCCGGGGAAACAGCTGTTTCCTCCGGGGAGAGGTTCGGCCTCTGGCGTCGCTGTCTCCTCCGTCCATGTCAAAGTATAAAATGACAAACTTGCAGCGCGCATCACCCGCCGCGCAGTTAAAGGTGAGGAGAGGAGCTCCTTTGATTGGTGAAGATCTGACTCGGCTGTGTCAAACCCACTCCACGCCTTTCTCTCCTCCTTCTGTCTCCCTCCCGCCCTCTCTCCTCCCTCTTCGCCGTTTGCGCCGGTGGGAGGGACGAGGGGAGGGGTTGCGCCGGTCTAAGTCTGACTGCGCGGCCCACGAATCTTGCGAAATGGACCTGGGCCACACCCCGTTGACGTGGCGAAGCTGCGCTGATCACAGACTTCACCTGGTCGACGAAACTAGGGCCCTCTGTCTCATCCCTGGGAGCTGTGGGAGCAGCAGAGGAGAGTCCAAGGTCACCATGCTTATTGTGGTGATCTGTAAACCCAGACAGTATTGTGACAGGCTACTTGGATAATTTATGCTCTCCAATGGTGTATCCATACTGGTCCTCGTGCCCTCATCATCAGATATTTTGTTAACCAACCTTAAAGGACACGTACTCTTCTAGTGCAGTGCTCTGGGCTGATAAGACTGTGACATAATGCCACACAGCCTATGAAGATGCTGAGCAGATATACGAGTTGAACACAGCTGATCCGTTTTGGATCTTCAAAGGCCTCTGACAGTGAGCCAGCAGGGGTCTTCTTGCTTCCCCTCCTCTGTTGCTCTGTTGATGTAATCTAAATGGCACTGAATAGGCCAAACTGTGTCTGTGTGTTGTTGTCCGTCCTTTTATATACAGAAAAACCTCTTTAATCTCCTTTCTGTTACTCGTCTCTGAACAGCCATCCTCCTCCCCAGTGACCCACAAATCTGAGTTAACTTGATGGATGCTGTTATTATTTTACAGAATAGAAAATACAATAAAATTTTTACATGAATAATTTACTTGGCGAGGTCAGTTTTTAGCACTCCCTCTAGCTGTGTCTCCCTTAACTGAATTTTGTATGTACTGAGAGGCAGATTTAGCGGTCAATATAAACTTTTGCTATAGTTCCCTATTGTCCATCATACTGTAACAGCAGGGTGAATTGTGTGGGAAGTTGCAAATACGTATTTGACTGTATGGAATTGGACAAAGTAATTTTTTTTAGTTTTGTTGCAAATGTTTCACCTCCACAAATCAATTATTGAATTTAGCCCATATACATTTGTACAGTGTGAAAAATCAATTGCTTGAGACCTGCAACTTGTGTAAGTGGGTCAGACTCCATTCTTACTTATCATTTTCAATTGTGTTTTTTTAATCACCATGTGGGTTAAGATTATTAATGAGCATAATCACCTTTAACGTCAAACTGCTACTGTATGTTTTCTTGTGTCCAGTGACTTGCAGACAAAAGATCATGGTCTAACCTGCCAAGGTTCCTCACAGACCAACCAGATAATCAGCTGTCATAAACCACCACGTTTGTTATGCTCTTCTGGTCATTTTATATTTTCTGTCTTTGGTCACACTGTGACCTGAAAAATCAATTACTTTCCAGCTGTTTGGTTCTGAACACAATATTCTGCTTCCAGCAGCTGGTTTCAGTTGAACATTCTCCTGTTCCTGTGTAAGTAGGACTACTGTCACAGGGTACACACTATATGGTGTGAGCTACTGGACCACCCCTTCATTACACAATCTTAACTCTGTGTCAATTATTGAGGTGAGGTACTTTACCTGCTTGTTATTATTGCTGTCCATACAATCCTACAGGTCTCATCTGGGGGCGTGTACAAGTTTCCCTTTAGGCTGAGAAGATGTACAGCAAGTAATCTGAAACCTATATATTTGTGTATACTCTTTCCTGCTAATTGTATTTACTAGCTAATGTTTTTAATTTTACAACTCATTTGGTGTTATTAATATGTATTTATCTGTAGTAAGAAAGCAGTTCATTAGTTGTGCAGTAGTATATTCACAGTTTCACCATTGCTTCAGTGAAGAACCTCAGTCCCATGTACTGGAAGTGTGTTTGGTTCACTCCACAGCTGTGCACTTAGACACATACAGTAATAAGGACAGGTGACTGAAATGTTAACCTTAGTTTATATGTCCCTGGATGGAAGTTCTGTTTCTGGATTTTCCTAACATTAAACAATAAATCTATAGTGTTCTAGCAGATATAGGCTGTGAGATACAGTGGCCTCCAGACACATGAAAACACAACACGAGCTTCAGTGTCTTGCTCTTCAGAGGCAACTGATCTTATCTCCATAGCTCGAGGTGGGAATACATCAATTATCTAATCTGTGAAATCAAAGGTCAGACTTGCTGCAGCATTACTTTGAGACTGTAAAAAGTCTCCTGCTCAGCAGTTGTGGTGGTATTGTGATGTGAATCCAAAGTTGGATGTCAATGTAATACCAGGTTGGAAAAGCCATGGTTAAATCCATGAGCTGAACGGGCATTGGAGGATTTTTAAGGCAGAGGTGAAAACCTCAAGATTGAGATCAGAACTGATGTTCTGAGGTCTTTTTCTCCAACAAGAATATGTAAGGGGTGTATCTATATTATCGCAGGGTTTATTGAAAAATGCAGCAGCCAGAGTGTATTGTTGAAATTGTTGCAAACCATCATCCCTGAACTGTCTCTCTCTTTTTTTTTCATGGGCCCTAAATGGTGGGTGGGTAGTGAAGATGTTGGTCTGCACTTTAGAGGGCAGAAAGAGATGTCTATACTTTCAATATACACAACCTCTGTGTAGTCCAAACTCAGCGGTACTGTTATAAAGCTTTTCTTAAACAGCTTGAAGCCACTTTTGTGTGGATTTCTACACTAATTTCTTTGACACTGATCTTTGTGACCGTACCTCACACTTGAAGCCATTTCAGACTGAGATTTGAGAAAGCTTTTATGTGGCTTGTCTTTGAAGTAAGCAGCATTTCAGATGGCATATATTTTACCAATTGTTATGAAGATTATGTAAAGAAACCTCAAGGCTTGCTCTGCAAAAATTAAACCCAAGTCAAATGAGGACTCATTGGTATTTCCACTGAAATTGAAATACAAACTTTATGTAATTTCTTACGTTCATATTTTTTAAGTGGACGTTGAAAGTTTTATGCTTAAAAAGAATGTGTTGTGGCTGCAATTTTCTAATTGGCCAGCACAGCGTTGATTTCAAAGCCCACTCTTTTGTGTTCCTGTTGTTTTCTTTTCCTTGGATTAGTTCCCCGAACACTAATCACTGGCTTTTTTTCCACAGACTAGATGAATGGTATTTTTAGGTAGCTCTTGGCATCCAAACAAGTCAGTTTTATTTTATTATTGTTTTGTTTTGTTTTATTTTCCGCCACTCTTTTCTCTTAGGTGTGCTCGTAATTCTCTCTGTAGAAAACAATGCACCCCCCAACAGATATTTGGACCAAGTTTGGCTCCTGTATGGACGCTGTGGAAGGTTGGGATAATTTTCAAATGGGTGCAAATTTGTCCCAATGAAACATCAAGTGGTTTAGAGCATGTCCGCCTGAAAAGCACTGCCAGGAGTTATTGACCCTGTCTATCATCAACTATGAATCAAAAAATCTTGTGTCATTCCTCAGAAATGAATGAAGTAACCTCGGTGAGAGGAAAGACACATCTGTGGTGAGAATGATAAAGAAGGAGTGGGAGGATCAAACACAGTGTAGGAAAATGGGCTAAGAGGGTTACTAATGAGGAAATATTCTGGGGAAACTAAAACAGTATAAAGAGTGTGAGAATCACTATTGCAGATAACACCGTTCTTCTGGTACAGGAAAAGTGAAATAAAATGCAAAATTGCAGGTAGTTGGATAAACCTGACGATTCAGTGATAAGTAGGACAACCAACCAAGAAATGTGAAAATGCTTGTCAACTAGTGCCATGTTTTTTCCCCATTATATCCATGATCACACTCTCCAACATTCACCTCTAGGCTTTAAAACTGGATGGATGTGCCAGTGGTTGCCAGTAAGCACAATGCATGGTTGAGCATGACACTCTTTACCACCCAGAAAAGCATTCACACGAACAGAATTTAATGCTCGCTAATCTTCACTGCTCTGCACCTCAGCACTTGAGAACTTCAAAAGATTTACTCAATAGGAATATGATAGGAATTGAGCACAACCCTCCGCGTAAAAAAAAAGCTCTATGATATGATTCTTTATCAGCCCTGCAGGATACAGAGCTACAGCGCACATTCGTATCAGTTGCACATAGTAGCGAGCACAGTTCAAGACGTTCACAAACTAACAAACAAATGTAATATACTTCACGGTATGATGGCATGTTCTCCCTTATATTCAACTCGTGCAATACAAATTTGCATACCGTAGTTCTCTGAATTAATTATTTATAATTAATGATACATTGTCTTTGCTGTACAGTTTGCTGGGGATAGAAGTCAGTACTGTGTGTAGTTTCTGCAGTGACACATCTGGTGTGTCCCATGGCTTGAAGCCATCACAGCAGCGACCTTGTGCAAACAGGTTCCCATATTGCCCCACTCACAGCTACATGACTGATTCATCCACTTGGAAAAATGTACGAGACCCCCCACCCCCCACTCCCCCGCCCCCTCTTTACTTTTGTCCCCTGAGCTTTTGCACACATTATGCACTTTACACATGGGCATAAATGGTCACATCAATTATTTAACAGGGAGCATTATGTACTGTATATCGCTAAGTAGTAGGGAGGTGCCAGAATCTCTCTGGTGCTGTGTATGTGCATGATCATGTATGTGTGTGTGTGTGTAGCTTGCTTCGCGTGTATTGTTGTGACCCCCCCCCCCCCCCATTAATGTTCAACAGTTAAAGCATATCACTCATCTGCTGGATGTGAGTCGCGAGGCTGAAGGCGGAAAATTGAATGGCTACGTAGTGCCACAGGGATTTACTACTGAGTGGAGAGTCCACTGGCCAGTGCTCTGGAGAGGAAAGGCAGCATGGCATTTAATAGTATTGATCAGCAATAAAAAGGGAGGGCAAGGCACAACAACTCTTTATGGCTGTAGGAAAGGGTATCCTTACTATTGCTGCAGTATAATCACTTATGTATTACATGTTAACTGTTCACTGTCTGAGCCTGAAGGTTGCAATGGGACAATGGGAACGCTCTGATATGATAAGAAGAAAAAAAACATCAACCACCACTCTGTTTTTTGTTGATATAAAACATTTAAGTGTCCAGTGATGTGTAAATATCTGTTACCTAATCAGCAGTGAGTAAAGTCCTGCACACTTGAGCGGGATTTTAAGCTCCAGGCTGAGTTAATGAATTCTGGCAGACACCTGACTGCTGATGGTGAAGGTGTAGGAAATAAAAAGTCGGACACGATTCGGTTGAGGATGGAAAACCGCTAAAAACATGATGTCACGCAAGCTGGATGAACCCAGCTAATCTTGTTTCCTGACATTGTGTTTGAAGAACTTGCTGTATTTAAGGAGGGAGTGTTAATTCAGCGAGATGTGACAGCCGCAGTACTCATGATTGCAGTTCTAGTGCACATGCTAGCAGAATACTTTTAGTTCCTGTTATATGATAATGGAAGTAAATCCTTTTATTGACCCTGTGAGTCATACAAATAATGTGCTGTTAATGGAAATACAAGCCAATCTGTGTAGCTATGCTTTTCCCCCTCTTCCTTTTCAAGAGCATTGCCTTTCCTCCCACTCACATCAGCTTGAGAGACTGGTGCAGGTGTGTTTTTGTGTCTGCCAGAGTGTGGCTCAGCAATTTTGGTGGATTTGTTCCCATTGTGTCTCTGTGGTCCTGCGTCTTTCTTGCCCAGTGACCGTGTCTTGATGTCTCTCTGCGGTCACTGCTGTGTGTGTGTGTGTGTGTGTGCGTGCGTGTCTCCTTTCTAGCACAATCAATCTGTGGGAACACCTGGACATTTCTTGAGGGAAGAGCACAAGCACAAGCTCGTGTCTTTCTTTAGAATTTATTGTGGTGGCAGATTAACGGCGGAAACAAGTTGGGTAAAACGGGGAAATGTCTAGTTGTGCTGTTACATTTTACAAAAGCAATGCAAAAAAGAAAATATGACCCGTCTCATCTTTGAAGTAACTGTTGTGGAAAATGCTGTTTGAAGCTCAAGACAGACATCTGTGGTTGAAAGTAATTTTAACAGACAGACTGGACTCTGTTTACCACACACAAAGGCAAAAATCAATGACAGTTTATAGTGATAAACTAACAACAACAGCCACAAAGTAGGTGCACATGATGGGCTCATTCATACAGTTATGGTAAACATTACTCACCTTAGTCACCTATATTAGCAACATTAACCAGAAGTGAACAAGCTATATTGCAAGCAAGTTAAGCAAATCATCACTCAGTATTTCTGCAAGCATTTAACGATTGAATGAGATAGTAACAATAATATTGTATTATATTGTATAATATTGTATTGCATATGTTTTATGACTTTGAGCACAAATTTGTCACTATATGGCACTATTTTGACTCATAAAACATCCCAACGCTGTTTATAAACACAAATACAAAAGATCCTTGTCCAATATTGTAGTTGGGAACTTGTAGGATCAAAAGTAGTTATTTTCATTAGAATATATTATAATTAGGCCTATATAATTATATTTATTAAATTATGATTTATTATTATTATTATTAAAGACTGTGATAAAAACAAACAAACAAAAGAAAAAAAAATCTATATTACAAATAAATCACCAGTAAATCTGACAAAACATTTCTGCATTCTTACTACATAAAAGTGTGTGTGTATACCTGCTGTGCAAGAGGTTTGATTCTAGAAATACCAATTAAAATGTGGGAAGTGTCAGCGGAGTAACCTTGTTTCAGATTGTTTACTCCTGGCCTCTGGAGGAACTCGTCACGTATTGCATCGTGTAGAAGCACCATGTACTGATAATAGTGTTTTGAAGACTCCTGTGGTTGGGCAAACTGTTTGGTGTCTCTGTTTCCACTGTCAAGACACATTCACACTGACATTTTAATTCTCTCCTCATCAGGCAGCACAACACCAGGAGAGAAATCCCCCGTTAGTTGGCACAGAGTTCAATATATTATACTGTTGTAGCACCTTCAGACAGATTACATACATACATACTGTACATTTTCCAATCCCCTCATATAGCTCTTTTTTACTTACCCCAAAACAATCATATCAATTACTCCACAGTTGTCAATCATTACATTTCAGTCTTCACGCTGTCCTGCAGAAGATTGTGCCTGCTGACTGATACCTTTATTTGCCTGGTGAAAGCCAATAGATTAATTGGCTGAAAAGTAATAGTGACAAGTTATTTGTGCTCCCAGACATTAAGTCTGTGACAGTCATTTAATGCTCCTATAGCGTGTTGTCTCTAGACACTGAAATCATTTGTCAGGGAAAGATATGTGACTCAACTCTAGAGTGTGTGTGTTTGTGTGTGTGTGTGTGTACAGTCTACATCGTAAAGATTGTTGTGTCTAAGCAGTCTCAGCAAGGCTCTGGGAATGACATAACTTGTGGCTGTATGGAAATAACCCCCGTATGGCCTTGCATAAAATCCAAACTGTGCTGCTAATACACACGATAAATGGGCTAGCCCATGGCCAATCACCAACTGGCAGGAGAGGGCAAGGCTGCATTGTCCAGACACTGAATTTATTTTGTTTTGCATTTGGACACATTTGGGTGCATGAAGCAAACATTACTGTGCCTCACTTCGTTTCTTTTTGCAAACTTTTGTTTCTACCTCCTGGGGGATCTGTACAGTATGATGAAGTCTGTGTGCTGATTTCTTATTTTGTACCTACAATAGGTACCGAAGCATTCAGACTTGTTTTGTGATTCAGTCATGGCATGCACACCATCGACATATTTCTTTTAGATGCCTTCTTGAGGCCACAGTAAGGTCTCGTGTAGCTCCTTGTGCCCGTACCGGAGGAGGGAGTAAAGGACTATATTTGAGATTATACAGGCGACTTTGGTGATTTAATTTAATCTTTGAACCCGTTTACCAAAAGCAACATAAGTCTGCTGCAAATAGAGATATTCAGAAGAACCAAGTCCCTTTATAATCTTATTTGCAGTATTTGTCTGAGTCCCCCTTTTTATTGGTCAGTCAGATGGTGAAAAAGGCCACCGCTCATCCGTAGGCAAAATACTTCAAAGAGGTGCTGGAGCTGAATTTGGAAACTTACGTAGAAAACAACAAAAGAGCAACTGCACACTCACAAACTGTGCTTATATCAGTTTATTACAAGATTTGGGGTCATTGTGAGGTCATGTGTTCTTCAGGCATGCCTGAAGAAGGTCACAAAAAAAGACTAACTAACCTATGGTCTATCTTCAGTCATAAATTCAGGCAATAAATTGATATATGCACAGTGTTTTGAGTGTCTGTTGCTATTTTGTTGCTTTCTAAATTGGTCAGTCAGAGAAAATAGAACTGTAAAGTAAAATGTCTTAATATATGTATAGCCTACATATTGTAGAAAAGAAAAACATGACCCAATAGTTTAGCTTACTCTTCCTGGAGTATCATGGCTGTGTTGTGAGTGTGTGTCATGGGCGTGTTGCCATTATCTCTCGAGCATCCTCACTCTTTGCATTGTTGGCTGCTTACATCATGTTGCAGCATCCTTTCCCTTTTTTTCTTTATGGGCTGATAGTACGGACTTGATGGCTGTCAGTAGTGAACAAAAGTTGGAGCAGCAAGGCTATTTGTCATATACTGTGTCTCTATGAAAGTGACAGTGATTAAACTTGGATGCCTCAGCAGCCACAGTAAGACGTGTGTCTGAGGATCTTGAAATGTAACATCATTCAGCCTGAAACAGAAGCAATGTCTTTTCCTCCGTGCAATGATTGTCCCTCCCAGGGTTGTTTGAGAGTTCCATGCCTCATCCAATCAGTGTTAACTCTGCTGTCCATTAATGTAGGTCTTTCATTATACATCTCTGTGCGTGCTTCAAGTTCTCACTGACAAACTCTGTCTACTTGATTTTCCAGCTTATTAAAGTAATCAGTAGTGGAGGTGATTCTAAACAGAGTTTGGATCTAAATGAAATCATCATAAATACTGCTACAAAGATGGATCAGCATTCCCATTTAAGTCTACAAAGCTGACTACCAGAGGTTTAAGGGGTTAAGTAGTTAGTGCCTTAATTTCCAATGCAGTGCTGATAGGGGGAACTGTCTAGAAAAAAACATAATAGCGCATGAAGAGCTGACAAAGTGCACTAGTGAAGAATAACAAAGAAAATACCTAATTGGAATAAGTAGAAACGTGTGGAGTATAAGGGTGGCTGACAATTACTGCTAATTGTTATACACACTTAAGCAACTGTTTGCAAATGGTAACCTATTAACGTTCTTGTGCGTAAATGTTGTTTTGTCTGCATCCCCTGCATTATGTAGCTTATGCTATGTTCATATTCAGCTCAGGCATCTGCATGCAGAGATAGAAGATACTTTAATAAAAATAGCAGTCAAATCTCTATGAAGGTAGGTAAATTGAATCAGCTTCAGTGCATGCTGCGAGGTTATTGCGGGCATAATTAAAAATACATAGAGCTTTTTAAGTCACTGTTGCAGAACAAAACATCAACAAGCTTTGACTTGACTGAGTCACTCCCTCTGGTAGGCTGCATGACACATGCAGTAGCCGTGTCTGTGTGTATTCTGCAGCCCTGTGTTAATGAATAAATGAGCATTTCAAGTGCAGATGATGAATCATGCAGTCACATAACTCTGTATTTTCTCTTTGTTCCAAGGAAGAATTACAGGAGGCATTATGTCGGCACAGAGGTTGAAGATCTCATTAACTCTGAGTAGATAAAAGAGAAATCTTACGCACTTGACCGCTAATCTGTGGGCAAACATGTCAGAGAGTCATGTAGACTCGTTTGCAGCCATCTTGGCCTACTCTTACTTCTGAAGCATTGTTTAATTCAATGTCTGTGTCTCCGCAGCAGAACAGTCAGAGACACTGAGGTTATTGAGGATCACCAACATATATTTAGTCTCTTCTTTATGTCAAAACTATTTCCTGATGCACATATTTTACACTTCAAAGTCTGTTAGGTTCCACAGTGGTTAATCAGGTTGCACATCTGTTGGTTTAATGGATTTAGGACCCTTAACATCAAACAGTTGAGAACAGCAAGGTGGTTCGATTACTTACCTGTCATTCTTATTCCTACGGACATACTTACATCGCTGCCTCTAATCCAGTGATGTCCGTTGCCAGCTGTTGCTACTTGATCTACTGTGTAATGGTATAGGCAGCCAACTTGTTGATGTCATTAGCCCCAATTCATGTTCTGCTTGACTGAGGGGCTGCCAAAGAATAAAATGCCATTTTAAAGGACGAGGTGCACCACAAACGCCATTCCCATGTGACGTTATTGCCACCATGCACCGTGCTGAACAAATAAAATGTTGTTTTCATTAACTCTTCAATAAAGTCAGTTGTCTTCCATGGCCTCCCTGGTCATCACTTCTAAAAACAAATCTTAATGAAATACAAAGTAGTTACTAGGGCTGACCCAAAAAATCGAAGCTTCGATCATTGCCATGGTAATCGAACATGAAGTCCGTGTTTTTTTTTCTCTTTTTCCTTTTTGACACCGGTTCTCATCGGCAGTTGTCGTTACATTGAAATGAGTAGGCTACTTGACATCCTGGCAACCTACCTGATACATTTTGGAGACATTGCATTGAAAGACTAAAAGATAAATTAGTGTTTCCTTTGGTTGTGTGATTGTCTTCCCAAGAGGAACGCTGTGTCAGCAAGTTGCCCAAAACAACATGTTTATGTGACACAGTAGTGGCCGCAATAAGTCTGATGGATGAAGATTGCCTCAAAGTCTGTGTATAGGAAGAGGCGAATGGATGAGGCAACAACAATACTGGACTGGACAATACACATTTGACTGGTGTTAGCTTCCCAATATACACTGTCAACACAAATGCCTCCTGATGTAAAGAAGGTCCTTGAAACTCCAAACTATGATCTTTCTGTAATGAAACTAATTTACTTTTGTGCTTATTGGTTTTAGAATAATACTATGAGGTACGCAACAGTCCGTGGTAGTAATAAAGGACCTTTGCAGATGGAGATCATTTCTACATCACTGGGTGCTTTTATAGCACTTAGGAGACATTGTTTACTGTTGATTTACTTTCTGAACAACAATCATAGGAATTGTATGACTCAGAAGATACAGCAGCTTGTCATTTGTTGTGTGACTGTGGGTGATTGATTGCGATTTTGTTTGCGTGTCTGTCCGTGGTGGCAGATCGATGCTGAAATGCTGCTACGCTGGTGGCCAGCGCACAAATACTTGTGCAACTGGGAGGTGGAGCGACCTTGTGTGCACAGGTTTGCGCGTGCTTTGATGTGTAAATATAATGATGAGTTATTGATTCAACAAACTTAGATTGAAATAAAGACATCATTGCATTTCATAATGAGCACCCATCCACTGTGTGAGGTGATGTTGAGCTGACAAGTTGATGGTAAATACACTGTTTCCCATAAACTTGGAATAAAATATTTTTCACCTCTTCTTATGAAAAGATTATTAAGACAATTTATTTGATACATAAAGTGTATATCTTCTCAAAACTTTATATTGATCAATCTCTTCCAAACATATCACTGTGAAAATTAAACTATAATTAATCCTTAATTAGTAATAAAAATAATAGTAATAAAAAGAGGAATGTGACTGAAAACAAGATTATTCCAACTTTATGGGCAACTGTTGCCCATAAAGTGAATAACTTGGGGGCACCTCAGAGGCTCCAGTATCCAACCCACAGGCCTTTGCTATAGCTACCTGTCTCTCACTGTCCAGAATAAAGTCAAAATACCTAAAAAATATTTAAAATAATTAAAAACAACATGAATGACTTCCTAGACAAAAGAAAAAGAGCACAGAAAAGGCCTGGTCTCATATACTGTAATTGCTACTATTCCTGGATACATCATGAGTGAGGACATACATCATTAAAGTTCTTATTCCTGGCGATAAGCCCTTAAGTAAAGCAGCTTCTGCAGTACATAACTTTGCTCTTAGCAGCTTTTCAGAGTGAAAGCCTCTGATATGCCTCATATCACCCTATTGTGCAAGTTCAGCTGTTGTCAGACTGATACTCTTACGGCAAACTCTGACTGGGGTGTGTAATGAGCAATTTTGTCCATGCGCTTTCTCATTGGCCTCACTCAGACGTGTGTCATTGTGTTCATCCAAATTGTCATCGCCATAAAAAGTATTGAAAATAATTTCTCTCTTGAATTATTGAAAGACAGCAATGATTGGTGCAATCATGTTGTCTGTGAGTTGTCGGAGTTAAATGTATTGTTTGTTTCATACCTTCCTGTTTGTTACTGTCAAAATTAGACTTTGTCTCTTTGAAACGGTGATCATTTTGTCTTAAATCAGAGCTCAATATAATTAGGTAATATGAATCACCTCCCCAATTATTTTTGTAGAAGAAGCCAAAACCAAACACACAGTGTCCTGATTCTCCTTAAGTGCTTAGTATATATTTCTCAACCCTCAGTCCTGTTCTATAGATTACTCTGTGACGGCTGTTGAGGTAAATACTTTTAGCTTTGACTAAGGATGCCTGTACTACCTCACAATTTTGTGACTTCTTGCAGGAAGACTGCTCATCTTAAGTGACTTTTCTTTGGTGACACAGAGTCAACATTACTGTGTATTATCTGTAGCATAAAGCCACATGCTGTATTTACACTGAACACATGCCTCTGTATGTCATCTTGATTGTATTCTCTGCCTTGGGGAGAAATCAATAGTTGTGAAGTCCAATACAGAAATGTTTCCTGACTGTACCAGAAGCTTTCTTAATGGAAAGTATCTTAGAAACACACTGTTGCAAAACGCAGAACTCTCACTAATACAGTTAGATCAAGGAAATTACTGCTTGAGACCCAAATCAGACTTGACTTGACTTGACTGTACTTAACACCATTCCTTATAGATGAAATATTTTTTTATTTTCAGTGGTTCCTGTCTCAGGTGGTGAATGGGATTGGTGCTATACAATCTGGCATATTCAGAATGCACTGCCTCATTGCATTTGTTGAAACCGACATCAAGAGTAAAGCCTTGACCATGTGTCATTTTGTTTTACACTCCAAAACCTGGACAAAATATACTCCTATCTTCATGAGGGAATCTTTTTGTGTACCAGTGTTTGTTCTCAGAAAAGGAGTAAAAAAAAAACAGATGGGTAGAAATAGATTTTTTTTATATATTGATTTGCCCTAGCGAGGAAAAAAGCATAGCTTTTTTTCTACAATATTTGACTTTTCCCATTTTTTTCCCCCAGTCCTATCATTTTTTGTCAGCAATGTTGGTTACAGTGGCTGATTTTCATAATAGCAAAACTCTGCAACCTCCAAACCTGACTCTATCACTGTAGGCAAAACAAAAACACTGAAATAAGTCACCTTTGTACATAAAGTACATTGATGAACTAAAAAAAACATTAGGGCCACTCACAGATGGAGCCATAAACATCGATTATGGTGCATGTTAAGGATTTTAAGAAGTATAACATGATAAGCAAACATGAAATGGATAAGTGTTAAATGCCTGAATGAAAAAGACGGGGACCAAATAACTGGGTCAGAACATCTCAAAAAAGTGGTAAGAGAAAAGCCAAACTGCCCTAAACCAATCAAAGGGTGTTCCTGAGTGTGAGGAGGCTAGATCCATGGAGGCCTCATCTAGAAACATACAGGACTTAAAGAGTGCTGCTAACATCTTGACCCTAGTTACCACAGCAGTTGCTCTGGTGGCATGCCAAACACTGATGGCATGTTATGCGGGGGTGATCATAATGCTTTATCTCATTATTTTGTGTAAATGTATATTTTTCACTTTCTATTACTCAGCTAACTGTGATACCCTCTCCTGTTGCGCAGGTGACTACCCTGGTGAACACTAGCAACAAAGGGCCTTCTAGTAAGAAGAAAGGTCGCTCCAAGAAGGCCCACGTCCTGGCAGTGTCTGTCGAGCAGGCTACTCAGAACTTTCTGGAGAAGGGTGAGCAGATCGCCAAAGACAGCCAGGACCTCAAGGAGGAACTCATCGCTGCTGTGGAGGATGTCCGTAAGCAAGGTGAGCTTGTAGAATCGACTTATGCAGCAACAATGTTTGTGTTCTCATTAAGCCTAGTATTAAGCTTTTTTAAGAGATCATTTGTCCTCTTAGATAAGATTCAAGTCTCCCATAACGATAAATATGAAGTGGAGTCATTCTGATTGAAAGAGAGGATCACATCAATAGAATTTGAAATGAAGTCACAATATTCTTAGTCTGCCAAAGGAAGAGAGTCTCCTGTAGTTTTTTTTCTTTCTTTCTTTCTTTCTTTTTTTCTTTTTTCTTTTTTTTTAAATAAATATCAGCAGTGTTTAACTGTGCTTCCTCGGCGGGAGTAGGCAGCTCACTCGAGGATGTGGTCGTGGCTTGTGGACCAGGCCTCAGTTGTGTCTGAAAAGTATTGCAAGTTTTTGAGTTTTTTCTAGACATTGTAACTTAGTCCAAATTTAAACTTCTAGACAAAAAATAGAACGGAGTAAGACAAGACCAAATATGTGACTGAAAAGTGCAGATTAATTACAATTTCAATTGAAATCAGCCTGAGCTTCCAAACTCACATCCTACTCCATTGAAAGCTCAGCGGTACATGTTATTGTACTGTATCATAATAGTGCTCTGATCAGGTCAGATAACTATCTCTGTTTTTTTGCCACCAGACATCCATTCATTCCTCCTCGCCCTCAGCTGGGTTATTATTGATGTTCTCCTCCTCAGATCAATATCTGACTCACAAACTAGATCCATAGCATCGTATATGACTGGGCTTGTTTCTAAACTTTGTAGAGCATCATTCATCATCAGTAAAGAGTTGCCCACCTGCTGCCAGTCCCTTTGGAGCTTCTACTGTATCTATGTCAGAAGGGCCTCATCTTTTCTTTTTCACCACTTTAGAGAAGACATACAGTACTTTGTCTACAGTGATTTAAAAAAAATCGAGTTTAAGTTCAAACAACTTTCCGTGACCACTGGGTAATTAGTCGACTAATCGACTACATAATAATTGAGTCTCCAAAAAAAAAAAAGTAGGTGAATAAATGACAAATAACAGAACTGTCTTGTAAGGCATTATGTCTCTGGCCACACTTGTGATCACAAAAATGGATCATATCTACAAACATCTGACACCTTGCTCTGTCAGTGCAACTGCTACATTGTACTGAATTATTATACTACAATTTTACTGTAAGTTTTCTGTGTAATCTGCAGGCACATTTTAAAGAACAGCAAAAAGAAGAGAGGTGAAATTCATGTACAGATACACATGGTGGACATTACAACAGCCCAGCAGTAGAAATAATCTGTGAAGTTTGCATGAATTTTTGAGTCAGAGGTGTTACAGTAAAAGTGTTGGATTATGAGAATAAGAGTGGTCATATAGTATATTCTTCACTCCCCATTGAGTTTGCATAGAGACATTATAACTCTTTAATATAGTACCAGAATAAAGTGAGGGATGTGATAATCTTTTGGCTGCTGCTTCAGAATAGTGACCTGACTGTTGTATTTCCATGTATCATGTACATGCAGGTTTATGAGATAGAATTTAATTGACTTGTACGTACTGTTGAATTAAATCTCAGCTTATTGAAACAATTGGCCTTGCTGACTGCATTTTCTTTCAAAAGTGCTTGCCTTTAGTGCATACCTTAAAAGTTGTATTATTTAAATTATAGGGAGTTTAACTGATTTTAGAAATTGCAATGTTTAAAGAATGTATTAAGTCAGAATAAGTCAAATGTCTGTACAACTTGTGCAACAAATGCAGAGTTCGGAGTGGCAAGGCAAATCCATTAAATATAACAGATTAAAAGCCATTAGATTTGGGCTTTACTTGGTGCATGAATGTAATGAGCCTAATTCTGGAGTTGTTTACCCTTAAGTCATGCATCGTTAATGCTTTGACTGTCTGTAATGATGGGGAGCCTTGCCGAATTTTAAGACATTATAGATATCCAGTCTAATTAGAAACTATTTGGAGGCTTCAGAAGGCTGTCAACGCTGAAACTTCAACAGATCGTGCTCGACCTTCCTGTGTCGGTCTTACAGATGGTTGTAGCTCTCTAAACTTCCTGAGTGTAGGTCAGTCAATCTTTATGTGAATCAAATGTTTTTCCCCAGAATAGAATTGGATTCCCTGTTCAATTAACCACATCAGCAGAAAGAGCTAATGAAGCTCAGTGTATGTAGTGTTGTGGCCGTATTGCTCATCCTGTCAGCTCCACTTGGCTGCTGCTGCTCTTGAACGCTGCCCTCACCGCACTGGCACACGGCTCTTTGCAAAGTGTGAAATAGACTGTTGCGATGCAGGTCATCACCATAGCTGACATCAAACTGGACCAGATCAATCTTTCCACTCGTTAGGCATGTGAGCCAAAACCAATAGATGGCTGTGGTTAAAAAAAATTGTACTGAGGAAATTCTATATTTAGGACCTGTTTTAACGTAACCTATTTTTGCATTTGTGTGCACACTGATGTCCAAATAACTCAACACACCCTCTTTGATACTTTTAAAGGTGAGCCCTGGGAAGAAGTCAGTGAATCAAACTCTGTGCATCAAACACTAGAATAGGAGATGAAAGTTAATACTCCACATCTCCTAACCTTTTACTGCCATTATGAAAAGATGGGCATGCTCAAAAGCCCCTCAGCACACAAGTGGAATGCTGATGGGGCACTCTCTTCATTCTCTTTTAACGCTGCACTTTTTTTTTTGCCAGGTTGAATATAATTGCATGTCAGGTCATAAAGGGAAACCATTTTATTTTAATAATATTAAACTTATGAGCACAGAAATACGCCATATGTATTCAACAGGACATTTCATTTATTAGATCTTAGCAGCAGCTAAAGGTTTCCCCAGCGACATGGCATCATCTGCCTAGTTGAGGTCATTGTAAATTGTAAAACACTCTAAAATCTGTCATCACCTAATCAGACCTCTTTCACCATGACCTCATCAGCACAAGCTCCTTCTTCTTCCTTCGTTATCTTGTCATGATTAAATTATAGATGCTGATTTCAGACCACAGAATGGGTTCAGTAAGCAGGCCTTTGTATTGTAACTCTTCACTAGCTCATCACAGACGAGTGTCAGTCTTTCAGTTTGAGGGCCTGGATTGTGGATTGTTACAGTTCCCTTTGATTAGTTACATGTATTTTCGTAAGTTTTAGAGTTGTATACACCAAACATTACCACATTAAAAACAGTTTTATTTCCTTAATAATCCCAATTTATGCAAAGAGAGCTGGCGCTGCCAATGCTGACCTGCTGCCACTGAGCTACTGAGCCAGCGTGAAGCATTTTGCATCATTATTTAGAGAAGGCCTGTTTAATCACCACTAGCTAGGAGTAAAACATCATCGTGGTAAATAAACCTTGAAAAAAGTCATTACAGCAACTTCAAGAAAGGAAAAATGTAAAAAAAACAAAAAAAACAAACAAACTAAAAGTTTGTCTTGAGAGTCAACACTGATAGGGATTAGCTACTCAGCATAATTAATGCTTTTTAAAATTTTACTTGACTTAAGGTGAAGTGGTTGAAAGCAGGTCGTAGCCAAACCACTTAGCAGCAAATTATGTAGCGGAAGAGCTCACCAGCTTTGATCACTCTGCAAGGCTTCTAGGTTATACTGTAAACCCACTGATTTTTTAAATATCTGTGGGAATCGGTTATACTGTTCAAGCACAGGTTCAATGAACAATTCTTTATTATCAGATATAAACACACAATACGTACTGTACGTAAAAAATAGATTAATTCAACATGCACATACATGCACACAGACAATCAAGATATGAGAAGAAGGACAAACAAGTTAATGATACTCACATGTTTTGCTACACTAATGTTTTTTGAACATACGTACATGTATAGTTTTGAAGGATCTGGGGATCATCTACAAAGGTCTCTAGAAGTGAAATGGTAATGATAATTCATAAACACACTTCACCATGTGTTAACTCAAACTCACAAGTCTTCCCTTCAGTGTGATGATACTTTGTTTGCCCAACAATGTCTTCAGTCTAATCTAATTTACCCACTGGGTATTTTATGTTGTAGAACAAAATGTGAAAATGTCTTCTTGCGCTGATGTCAACTACAGACCGTATTTCAAACATCCAACCAAAAAAAAAACAAAAACAAAAAACGTTACCATTGTACCATAAGTCCTATGCTAACTTGATTTCTGTGTTTTATGATTCGTTGCTACGGCACTCTACATGATCATGTCCCTCTTCTCACTTCCTCCTGCAGGAGAGACGATGCGTATTGCCTCGTCAGAGTTTGCTGATGACCCGTGCTCTTCTGTGAAACGTGGCACGATGGTGAGGGCAGCCCGTGCCTTGCTCTCTGCTGTCACCCGCCTGCTCATCCTCGCTGACATGGCTGATGTCATGAGGCTGCTGGCCCACCTTAAAATTGTAAGTGTACCTAGAAAATTCCCTCGGGGTGGGGTGCCGTCTCTGTCAATTATGGGAATCAAACCCAGGACCTTAAGGACCTTAAGACGAAACGTCCAGAAAGAGGGCGGTTTTCTGCCTTGGCACTGGTCTCACATTTGGGCTTACTGTAGCACGTATCAGAAAAAGAAGCAGACTGCAAGCGTCTAGAGGATTTCCTGAGTGCTTTGATTTGATTTGGTGTCTCTAGAGTAAATATTTTGGAAACCCTTGCAAGTTAAAAACAGGGGTCCCTTCTGCTTGTCATTAAGCAGCAGGAAGGGACCTGGGCACCCTCAAAGGTTTAAATTCTGAAGTCTCTGTGCTTTTTTGAGCACATTGTGAGAGCGAGAGGTCAGTGCCTTGGTGTGGTTGCCCCGTGGCACTAATCATTCAGATTTGCATGCACATTGCACTTTAAAGCCACCATATATGAACAAAATGACTACCTTCTCAAAATATATGCAACATCTTTACACATTAGCATATAGATGAAGCATGGAGGAGCATCCTGGGAACACACATCTGATTGTACTGTATTAATATCACACCCTGGTGCCCTGGTGTGATTAAGTATACGTCCCCATCCCACTAACTCAGTCGTTTGAAGAACTTACATTTCTTAGTCCCTTATTTTGGCGGTGGCTCAGAGCTTTGAACGAAAGGCTTATATAGGATGCAAGAAAGAATGATATGCAGTTGGTATAATCTGAAACAAACGCACATCTGCATGCACCTTCACTCGCTCACTTTGTCTCCCTCTCTCACACACGGTGTCCTTTTCTACAGCTTCATTCTTGAGGCCCATAGAGGGGCTTAACTCAAGCCAGTATAAGCCCTGCCATCAAAGGCCACTTAAAAGTTATCTCTCTCTCTTTCTAGCTTTTCCATTACATCTTGTGCGGCACTTTCATTAGGGGCAGAAAGGAGTTAAGAATCAGAATGTGCTCAGAGAATGGATGGAGAGCGCTGAAATGAGACCTATTAAAATTCTAGAGCTTAAATGGCTATTGTCTTTGTAAAATCTGTTTGTAATTACACAAGACCAAAAAAAATCTTTCACTTGTGATAAATACATGTTGTATTGTGTTATACTTTAAAGCTTGCTGTGACCTTTACAGTATGGTTTAGGGTGTATTACTTTATTGAAATACATACTGTAGTACATAATAGAGTGATTAAAGGATTCTGCGTGTGTGTTACAGGTGGAGGAGGCCCTGGAGGGAGTAAAGAATGCAACCAATGAGCAGGACCTAGCCAACCGCTTCAAGGAGTTTGGAAAAGAGATGGTGAAGCTTAACTACGTGGCAGCCCGGAGACAGCAGGTAACCGTCTTCTCAGAAGAAGGAAACTCCTCCTGACTCATGTGTCACGTTCAGATGCAGGGAGTTCCCCTGGGGGCCGACTCCTACAGAGATAAATTCTTTAATAATGTCAGAGTCTAAGCCATGAAATAAGAGGGTTAACGAACCTACTCGGGAACCTAGTGTGCTGGCATGTAGCCACGATCGAACTTGTACATGGAGAATCCTGATTGACAAGACATCGCTGACTCTGTAATGATATACACTTTTATCTGCTTAGCATAAAGAGTGTAAGCTAGCTTTCACAGGCACACAGTGCTATTGTGATGTGATTTAACAAGATGAAACATTTTTCTATAGCAGAAAAGAACCTATTTTCAATCAATGTAAATCACACAATAATAGTTGTGTGTGTTAGTGGGTTTATGTAAAAAATGACACATTGTGTAACCACCACTTTCAGCAGTAGACAATTTGGGATTATCATTGCATTTAGAAATGTCTTGCGTATACATATTGATATTATCAGGTGTTAGTCACAGCAGATAGGAAATATAAGTTTACTTTGTAATTTAGCAAAACTTAAACGACACTGATTGTTGCATTTGTGATCAGTGTTTTAGTGTGTTCTAACACATTTTCTGTCTTTAAATAGCATTTGAAACCACTCTCACCGTCATATTACTGTAAATCAGCAAAATATCTACATCAGTGCTTATGTGACCCCAGAGGGTAACACATAAAAGTGTATTTCTTACATGGCCCCTAACAGAAAACTTTATGAAGATTTTTTCTACAAGTGTCATTTTGGCAAGCATCCACCCTGCTGAACTGTCCCAGGGCACGACACTGAACTGAATCCTGTCCAGCTCCAGGGCCGCTGAATTGCTGACACTGCCCTAACTTTGTGTTGTTCGAACAATACCAATCCATCAGATGGGATGTTAACTTGTGTATTCTACAGGAAATGACCTATACTGGGTTTTTGGTTCGTTTCTCTCTATTGAGAAATGATGGTAATATCAAAACCCCGTACCTTTACTGAAATGAATACTCCTGCATTACATTAACCTTTTGAGAAACACATTGTGTTGCTTTTACATAATGTTGTCATTGTTGGCATTTCCATGATACACAGTGCCTGAGTGCTCACTTCTTGTCGCATTAACAGGAACTGAAAGATCCCCAGTGTCGTGATGAGATGGCAGCTGCACGTGGAGCCCTTAAGAAAAATGCTACCATGTTGTATACGGCCTCACAGGCCTTCCTGCGCCATCCAGATGTGGCGGCCACACGCGCCAACCGGGACTACGTGTTCAAGCAGGTGCAGGAGGCCATAGGAGGCATCTCCAGTGCTGCTCAGGCCACTTCACCCACCGATGAGAAGCATGGCCATGCTGGCATCGGAGAACTGGCTGCTGCCCTCAATGAATTTGATGTAAGTTTATATTTACACTTTTCACAGCTTTTCACATCTGACTCATGTGCTGCATGAATACACTATAGCACCCAGTACTTTTATATACAGTAATAGTGTGAACAGTATAACCTGGTGTACCATCAGTATTATCTGACATTTTCCAGTGTGAGATGGCTCTCTCCCTCTTTCAGATGCTTTTTCAGATTATAACAAAGAAACGCATATGAAGTCATGTCAAGCTGTCATGCTTATCAAATTTTTCCATCTAGCCCTTTGTGTACATGGAAACATTTCCACAGTCTACATATATGCATTCATTACACGTTATTAGCACTACACTATTCACTAGTAGGGATCCTTATCAGCAATGCTTTGTGGAGGCAGCCATTGTTGCTGCATCTACATGGACTCTCACATTGAGACCTTTAATATCCAAAGAAATACTGTATTATATTTAATGCCACAATAACTGTAAGTGAAGTACAAATTTACAATAAATTCACCAAACACTATACAAGACTAATCCTGTAGACTGTTAAAAATATCATTTATTTCTCTCTATATACCCAAATCAATCAACATGTCCAGTTTTCATGCTATTACAGTAGAGCACACAATGCTGCAAAGCAAACATCAGTTGAACATGAAATACTGTATCCAGTACAGGTTACAATTACATTAAAAAAAACTGAAAATATAGTAAGGACAATACTAGACATTATCTCTTTGCCTAGCGGCCAGAGAATTTCACCAGCATCACACTTGCACAGTTGCAGCATTGATTTGGTCCCAGGCCTTCTTCATGGCCTGAATGAAGGGCACCTGAGCCTGGGGCCAGAGACTGAAACCCTCCGCGGCCATGCCAGGGGAAAAAACTCCATGACTGGTTTAGAAATGGAGAGTATGGTGGAGGGTGTAGTGCTGTAAACTGTGGATGGTGTTGACATCAGTTCTGGACCAGAGCAGAGTGGTGGAATGACTCATTGTCCCAGATGACAATATACAGTATTGCATCTGGTGTATTTCTGACTGCATTTCTTTCATTTTGGTTGAGACAGGTGAACTCACCTGCTGCATTTTTATAGCACTTAAACCTGATTGGTGTGTCTGCAATTAAGCAATGACATTGATGTTCCTGATGGTTGTGTTTAGCCATTTGGCTCAATTAATTTGACAGTTAGTGTTTGGGAATTGCAAGGAAGTGACATCATGATTGCCTTCTGTGTCTGTATACAAGTGTGTTTAGTGTTTTGCAAATCACTGTGTGTATTGTTTTGCAAAAAGTGTGAGACTGACATTGTGCTTATAGTGGTGCAATGCAAATCTGGGCCAATGTTTTGATAATTGTGTTAAACTTTTAATTTTTGTGTTTATGCAGTCAAAAAAAGTGTAAATGTACATGACTCAACAAGCAGTTTTCTCCATTACTATGATTCTCTGCTGCCATCTAGTGGATATGCATTGATAGTGAACTATTGGCAGGTTGCTGTTAAAGTGCTCATAACTAGTGGATATCACAATGGTTAGCAGTACATTGATTCACATGTAAGATTTTTCAGGGATGATTTAGCCTTAAGCCTGGCGAGGCCATAATTGTATTAATACTTTTGATCTTTACATTTAAATGAATGTTGAACCTTTTCCTTTAGGTTAACGGTCTATAACTAATAGGGCCCTAAGCCACTGTCAACTCTTCTGCTGCTGCTTTCATAACTTGGCTCAAGACACAAACTTTACTCTCCAACTGTGTGGGATTTTCATGTTAGTTTTTAGACAAAGCAAGACATACATGTGTAGGGTGGCTGGCTTAATGCAGAGAAATTATTTGTAGAAGCAGTTTACCAATAGTACACAATAATACACAGAAGACGTGAGAATAAGGGAGAATAAGTATTGAACGTGTCAACATTTTTTTCAGTAAATCTATTTAGAATCATAATATTGACATGACATTTTCACCAGATGTCAGTAACAACCCAAAAATCCATACATACAAAGAAATCAAAACATATACGTATGCCCATAAATTTAGTTGTGTAATAAAGTGAAAAGACACAGGTAATAAGTATTGAACACATGAAAAAAAGGAGATGCAAAAAGGTATGGAAAGCCAAGAAACCTGCTGAAATCTTTCAGTACTTACAGTAGAAAGCATCAGTACACATACTAAATATCAGCCGGTTTAGTCCTAATTGATGGCCTATAGAAAGGTTTCTATTTACCAAGGTGTCACACAAGAGGCATCTCATGACCAGGTTCTCCTTGCAAGATTTCTGACAGAGTCAAAAAATACTCAGAAGAGTTGTCCAAGAGCCACACTCACAGAGAGCTTTAGAAAACCTGGAATATGAGTAATGCACTCAACCGCCATAGCCTATATGCACGCACGCTCACCATGCAAGTCTTTTGAGGCGTTCAGTAGACTACTTATTTTTCCCAGATTTACTGTAGTTTGATAGCATATTCAGAATTGTGCACAGTTAAGACTCACTCCCTATGAAAACCAGGCTAACAGCCATATTTGTGGATAAACTTGCCGGCAAGTGAACAGGTCCAGACAACAGGTCACTACTAAAAGGAGGCACAAGGCACATGGGGAAATACATGGAGAAATAGTTAGGCAATCTGACACGCAGCTGGTTGAAACTACAGGCAGGGATAGTGAGGAGGCTGGGAACATCGGTGTGAGAGGGCAGGGAGGGGTCAGATGGTTTCAAATAGGAGATAGAGAGCAGGTGGCTCTGGCAGTCAGGTCTCCTGTATCACAAGGGAGGTCTGAGGACATCTGGTGGCCGGATGGAAAGTGGCTTTAATAAGCGGGACTGAGACAGGAATAGGAAGAGCAGGTTCATGGGAGAGAACCCATATGTAACTAATTCTTCTGTAGTTGCCTGTTGTCCTGTTGCTGTCATGCAGCGCTCACTGCCACCTCTGTAGCGATGCAGAATGAGAGGTAGGTCCTAACTTCTCCTGTTATCTATTCACGAAAATCGATTATTTCGTTCAAAAGTATGTTTTTCATTAATCAGTAATCCCCCCCATCAACAAACTGAAGTCTTCCGGTTAGCTCTGAATTTGCCGTTCATATCATTCATATATACATAGAGAGGGGCGTTCGGTGCTGGCTGCCATGTCGTGTCGCCATGTTTTTACGTTCAGTGGCAGCGTGATGGTAGGAAACCACGGAAACTCAGCGGAGACACCGGAGCTGTCGGCTCAGGTCGAGGTGGCGTCTGTGAAAAGTCACCGTGGTGCAGTGAGGAGGAATGGAGCGTTACACTGATGCTGCATTCACATGCAGTCGGTCAGACAGCCGTCAGTAACAAACCAGATGTCATTTTAGTCACAGAAGTCAAGAGAAAACCGGTAAAACGTGGGTCAGGTAAACAATACGACATCGCCATGACAACATATTGTTTTGCCTCGTGCTGACGGACCACTTGTTTTCATACTGTAGAGGCTTGTTTATGCTGTTCCGTGCAGCGGCTGTCGTCCGTCTGCCGTCTGCCCAATTTCACGTGAATGCAGCATGAAAAATACGACTGAGTTGCTTGCGATATACAACCACAACGCTAGATGGGAGTAATTCCTACGCAATGTACCTTTAAGTCATTATGTTTTACCTAGAATCAAACATATGGAGAGATCTTGGGGTTTCACAATAAAGGACAAACTTAATGCAGTTTAGACTGTAATTTGACTATCATGTTGTGTTTAATTACAGAATTATCATGGGATAGTAAACTCAATGTTTCTAAATGATAGGATCTCTGCAGCAGAAGGTTTGTTTTTGGATGTGCTAAAGCAGACACAAATGTATGGAACTAATGTTGTATTAAAATAATTACATTCATGAATTATTTACAAATCACAATCACACATGTTTATAAATCAACCATAGTTTGTTTTAAAATATGTATTGCTAAGTATAAAAAGTATAAAGTATAAAAGGATTATACACTCAAAATCAGTTGTTCAAGCATTCCTTGAGGGGTTTCCCAGAAGAAAAAAGAGAATAATCAATTTGAACTGTAAGTCCATTCATGACTAAGCTGAAACAGATTGTGTGCCTGTTTTTATTGTACATTTTAAACACTTTCTGTTATAAAATGTCTAAAAGCAACCCCAACAACCCATGATCTAACCCTTCTCAGACATTTGAGATTACAGTATTTATCCTTTTGTCATGTGTCCTTCTCCTGTCTCAGTCGGTTTGGTATGCAGTTACACACTGCAATGCTCTTTATGGGGTAAGACTGATCCAGTCAATGAAAATATGCATCTTATATTTTGACTCAGTGCTGTTGCTGCTATCAGACCAGTAGGGTGAAACATGGAAATTGACATATGAGAAGAATAACTAAAATATATCTGGTTCTTGTTGTGTTGGTATTACCAATATTTGATGTATCAGCTGATTCATTGTGAAGAATCTCATTCAGATTTTGCTTTTAATGCATCATGACACAGTTCACTGTCCCTGTTAAATAAACAAATAAATTAATTGAATTACATTATGACAGGAACTGGGTTTTGAGACATGTCTATTTTAAATAAAGTGACCTTGACTTTAAACATTACATTCAATCTTCGGTTCTGTCATTAGGACGTAGCTTCTGGTGAAGAAGCAGCATTTGTCTTCGCAGTAACTCGGACTGATTCAGTTGCAATAACAGTGCTGCATGGTATTGATTTTTTTTTCTATCCATTTGCTAGTATGTGAGTGACCTCTTGTGGCAATGTCTGGAGATTACAAGCATCTTATATTTTGACTCAGTGCTGTTGCTGCTATCAGACCAGTAGGGTGAAACGTGGAAATTGACATATGAGAAGAATAACTAAAATATATCTGGTTCTTGTTGTGTTGGAAAGAACTGGATTCTTGTTTCTTTTAACCTGCTATCCAGTTATTATGCATGAGGCCGTGGCCTGTAGTAATCACATCAACTCTGTTTTTATGTAAGTATGGCTTTTTAGAAAAGCAAAAGACCTGCATAATTTGATTCCGTTCAGCAGACAGGCAGACAGGCAGCAGCTCAATGAGACAAATTACCCTTTGCTTAGCCCTCTGTGCTTGCCTGAAGCTGGTGCATGTTTAATTCTTAACTTACCACAGAGACACAGACTACCGTCAGATCCGTTCGGAATAATAATGACCTGATATAAGCTATGAGGCATGGGACTTGCAGGATTTTACGTGAATTTTATGCATGACTGCACCACGTGTTGTTAATGTGTGTCTTTTTCTGGGTTTGTGTTTGGTGTTAAAACATGGTGCACACAATAGGACTTCTTTCATGTGCCACACTGCAGCACTTTTTTCCAAGTATTTCTAAAATTTCTTTCTGTCTCCCTTTCCCTCCATCCTCACGAGCCCGTGAGCACACACATGCACGCTTGCTTTGTTTTCAGTAATGGAGTTCCTCTAGATGCTGTGGAGCTGGATGATTGCTTTTATCTGTTTTGGGGTGCTGCTCCCTGTCCTAAGTCAGCTTTGATCTGTTTCTCATCCTTTGACTCTTCAGCTTTGGTTGGACGCATGGATGGCTGACCTGACAACAGCAGAGACACAGGCTTAGACAGACAGAATGCCCCCCACCCCTTACACAACAGCAGCATACCGTTGGAGTTTTTTTTTAACATTGTTTAAAAAAAAATATATATATATACTGTATATTTATTTTGTTAACCAGGTTAGGTATAATAGTGCTCATTTCATTAATGGAGAGGATGAATAAGTTGTTCTCCCTGCTGAACAGATGCCATGATTTCCCGCATCCTCTTTTCCGCAGGCATTCGAGGACATTTTGTCATAGAAATGCAGATGTATGACTAAAAAGGACACAGTGATTTAGATCAGTCTCACACTTACTTGCATGAGTAATCTCGATCAGACTCGGGGGTGGAAAAGAACACAGGATACCTCTCTATCTCCGCTATCTCAATGCCAACAATGTGAAATAATCTGTAAAAGCAGAACAGCAACACAGAAAAATCAGTGAGCCTATAGACTGCCTGCTCTGTAGATTATTTTCCATCCGTATTGAAGGAAAAGAACAGCTGAAGGACTCTTGGTTGAAGGATGTTTGTGGCTCATATCCTACCAGGATGGAAATGGCAATGATTTTGAGCACATTGCCTCAATTGCTCCTGAACACGTGACACAAAGGTTAGATGAGATTTTTAAATGCTGGGCACAGATATGGGTCAATAGTTAGAGTGAAAGGCCAGCTTATGAATAAGACAAGAAAGAAGGGATGACCTCATCTATACTTTTTTTTTTTTAACTGACACCCAGAATTAGTTTGGAATGAGTCAACTTAGGGCACTGAGGTAGAAGATCTTTTCTATTAAGAGTGAAAAAAGGGAGGTCAGCATCAGTTCAGATTCACTCATTTCTAGCACCGTTTGGCATATAACAAGGTCACACAACATGGCCCCGGCCACCTTCTGCCTTTTGATGGTACTATATGTAAGAATGCGAAGCGGTTTGCATGTAATAATCACTTTGTTACAGTCTGTTCACATGTTGTGAACAGAGTGAATTCAAATAGACTGGACCTTTAGACAGCAGTTGTCTTGCCTTTTTGCCTCTTTTCTGCTCAATCACTGTGGCAACAGTGAGCAATACCAGCTAATGTTGGCTTAAAAATGGAGTTTGTTAACAGCTCCCAGCATAAAACAAAACATCTACTCTTTAGGGCCTACTTTGTAGATCGCTAATGAAGTGTGGTAACCCATCTTATGTGGAATTTTCCATGTTATTCACTGATAGCATTATCAGTCAGCAAATTTAGCTATGCCAACATTGCTGAGTCTGTAGAGCCATCAAACCACTTTCATTAAAGATGGCTAGCTACTGTAGCTAGCTAACACAGGGATATCCTATAAATGCATTTGCTATAGCCAATTTTACATTAGTAAGCTGCCTGATTATGCTTCATAAAAGATACACTTACATTCACCTCATTTTAGTGCTACTGCTTGAAAGTCAAATATCCCTCAAACTATGAAAACTGTTTTTCAGGATTGAAAAATTGACCCGCTGAAACTTTTTAATCTTAATTAGTTTGTTGGTATTACCAATATTTGATGTATCAGCTGATTCATTGTAAATAATCTCATTCAGATTTTGCTTTTAATGCATCATGACACAGTTCACTGTCCCTGTTAAATAAACAAATAAATTAATTGAATTACATTATGACAGGAACTGGGTTTTGAGACATGTCTATTTTAAATAAAGTGACCTTGACTTTAAACATTACATTCAATCTCCGGTTCTGTCATTAGGACGTAGCTTCTGGTGAAGAAGCAGCATTTGTCTTCGCAGTAACTCGGACTGATTCAGTTGCAATAACAGTTGGCAGTGACAGATTTAACACAGTCAACAGTCTTGAAATAGGTTTTAGTATTGCGGACATGGTCAGGTCTGGGAAAAGGCGGTACAGAACTTGAGGCGAGCTACCTTTTTAAATTTGCTATGCAGGAAAAGCCCTGTCATATTGGAATGAAAGTCTTTATTTGGGGATCTGAGCTCAGTTGGAGGACAGATGGAGTCAAGCCCCAACGGGTATGTGGGTAAAGACACACTGTACCACACACAGGCATAGATTTTTAGGTCACAGCACAGACACAGTGTAGCAACTCTAACACATTTGAAGAACACAAAAAAAACAGTTGATTTATGAATTAATTGCAGCACATAAACATGTTCAATATGTTCTCATCATGCCTGCCTAATGTAAGCCTGTTTGTAGCACATGTGGGAGGATAAGAAGAGGCCTGGCCACTATCTATGAGCATTTATTGCGCATGGAGGCAGGAAGCAGACGGCACCTCTCCCCCTCTCACCCAGTAACTGCCATGCACATTTTAATATGCAAAAAAATCTCTCTTTGCTCCAGTCATTTTCTCGCTTTGAGCTTCCTTATCTTTGTACAGTCAAAAGCAAAAAAACACCTGATACAGCCTTTTCAAATTGTGACTCTGTTAGTCTCACCTGCTCTCTCACACTTATTTGAAGTGTCACACATAAAGGCATCACCTTGTGAACAGCAACAAAGTAAGTACTTCCCACAAAGATCTTTTTTTCTAGTATGAGGAAATACAAGATACACTATGACTCAGGTAATGTAACTCAGCTAGGAAAACCCTGCCAGCACAATATGACTTAGAAGCTCTCCCTTTTATTCCCCTGACACTGCCTTCGATAAGATGAGCCTCGGGAAAAGTGAGGAAAATAAGGGGTTGGTGTCTTTTAATATAATTGTGATTGCATCAAAAGGATTGCCTTGTCCTTAGCGCTTCTTCTCTCTCAACCAGCAAATTAAATTTGCCTCTTTCTGGGCAGGGCTATGCGATTGCATTGTTTGAATTTGGACGCATTTTTATTTTTATTATTATTATGTCAAGTTCTGCCCGGTACTGTGTCCTTTGTGTGTCATATCTACTTTGGATGGATCAATGCAAACAGGTGGTCAAAGGTGCATCTGTTCAAATGCATTAGCCTCAGACTGAAAGCATAGATTATGTTCATACCATGACCAGCAGATGGCAGTGTTTAATTACTTTCATCACATGTCCATCCTTTTCCTCTCTCTTTCCCCACCCCTCTCTCTATCATATCCATTTTTATCCCTTTTTCCTGCAAGTCCTTAGAAACAGAGATTTTCAGTCTGGCTCATTCTCTGCTCAGAGCAAGAGTCTGCATCACCATGTATGGTTTTGTACCATTAATGAAATGGAAGCTATCTTCTGATGCTGAAATGTTTTGATGTACGCAGGTCCTTGAATTGAGCTTTGTCAAAGAGAATTCAGTATTAGAATTCAACAGATACAGCCGTGCCAATTTGACCCCTCAGCCCCCCATCTACTGGATAGTATCGCCTCCTCTTCTCCTCTACATGCCTGCAAAGAAAGGACGACAGTTACTGTAGCAGGCCTTGTGCTACGTTACGTAGACCTGTCCCTGTCTTGATCCTGTTGTGTCATCGCAGTGTATTCCTACAGCTACATTGTGGACAGTCCTCAGTGGCTGTCCTGCTTACACAGACACGACACACACAAGCACAGGTGCACAAAGAAACACGTTTCATTCACACACTTACAGATGTGCATACACTGGCAGTGCACGCTTTGAGCCTGCGGCAGAAAATCCAAGTCGCACTGGATCATTTTACCATGTATTTCCATCTGCTTGTCCTCTACCTCTTCCTTTCTTCTGCGGGGGTTATTTACGCAGAATCTTCCTCATCCTCCCCTCACCTCTCTGTACTCCCCCTTTCCTCGTACTCTCTGTCTCTCTTTGTTCTCATTGTCTGATGTATCCAAAAACCGGCAGAGGTGTTTGAAATGCTAGCACGCTTACATGCATTCTCTGAGCCCATTTAGTAGCAGCGCCGTATTTTCATGCAAAACTCTCCTTCATATATTGCAGAAGCCTGTAGTCACACAAGAATATGCCGGGTCCTCACTCTGCATACATTATTGGCTAACTATAACCGGATTTACTTGCTAGCTCATGAAAAATGTGCATGACAGCCAGTCCTTTGAATCCCACTGTGGCAGGCGTTGCTTCCAAGTTTTAGTTGCTTTCCGAATGCTGCATGCGTCCATCTGTGCAATGACTGGTAACTGGCCGTGTTTATGTTTATGGGATGATGCACTGAGAGACTCCTTGAATTACAGCGAATATGGGAATTCCAATAAACATCGCAAACACCAGAGCAGTGAGGGAAAGCTGATCTTTCTCGTTCAGTGTGTCTGTTGCTCTTTTTTCATTGAATGCACCTGTATATAAAGATTGACTTGTGGTTTTCCTTGTAGGAGCTTGTGTTCATTTTTCCCTTGCCAGAAAGATAAACTTCCTCTTCTGGTTCTATGAGCAGCACAGCACAATCGACGGGATCTTCATTGGTAGCGTATATGCAGTGACTGCCCAGTGATGACCTTTTTGCGTGCTCCGTTTGTGTATGAGTCGTTGCTGAGCCAACCTCAGAGAAACAGTGGCTGGGGAGCAACCCGGCTCTAATGTATGTAGATGTATTCCTAACTGAGGGATAGCTTTCTTGGTAATTGCTATATCAATCTGTGCACTCCTATCCGTGCTGTCTCATTTCAGGCTCTCTCTTATTTCTCTCCCACTTTCCTCTTCCTCTCTTGCACTGGCGCACGTGCTCACACACACACACACACACACACACACACACACACACACACACACACACACACACAGTCTGCCACTTTATCCCTCTGCATTGTCTCTTCCTTCCCCTGATTTTTCTCTCTCCTTGTCTCACATTGATTCTGCGCTTGAACATGTGGGTGTTCAACATATTCTGAAGTTGCCTGTGAGAGACTGGCAGAGAGGAAAGCGTACATCCTGACCATGGCACTCACCGATACTTGCTGGGGAAAGGCCAGACACAAACATGTACTGGTGCACACAGGCCCCGGGCATTAATAAACGCATCGAACACACCGCCGAGCGTCAGAGTTATTGACAAGAACCCTGTTGTGTTCAATAAAACTCCGCTCCCGTCGTCATTTTCACCTTGGCTGAGCCACGTGTTAGCCCAGAGGTACGCCTCTTAATTACGACATCCCCTGCCTGCCGATTACAGCACTGCCTCGTTCTCCATGGACAGATGCACCTGTCTAGAGAAATATGAGCGGGGGGACTAAGCTGAAGTAATGGGACATGACCAGGGAGATAGAGAGGTATTGGTTTGTTTGTTGGTGTACAATAATTAGCCACTGCCTAGCTTGTCTTGATTGCATAAAGGGATGGACACACTGCAGGAGGCAGAAGGTCAGTGGGATAGGTCCATGGTAAACAGGATTCAGAAATCCATACTTGTTATTGTCACAGCTTCGAGCCTTATGCCCGTTGTGATGTTCTTCTCTGTACAGCTCGGTTTGTTTCAGGAATTACTTAATTTTCTGGTTTATCTCTAGTTAAATATCTAGTCTTGTTAGAATAAACTGCTGTCTTTATGTATCCATGATGCACACAACATAGTGAAAGCACTAGACACATCTCACAATCCATCAGATGGTTTGTACCATACCAATACATTTGCTAATATTCCAAATCGATGTTTGTTAAATTTATGTCTGTTAGTATTTTATGTTGGAAGCAAAATTCGCACACACTTTCTTGGCATGCAGTCTCTCAGTTATAAGGAAGGAAAGAATGATGATTAATGGAGTGGTTAGAATATATTCTAACCTGTCGCTCCATATATGGACAGCCACCTTAAATTAAATGGCAACCAGCAACCAAAGTGAATTACCTCACTGCATCTTCAGACCTCTCAGCATAAAACTCTTGGGAGTTGATTTCTGAGTGGGCACAGCAAATTACTTTTTTTTTTTTTTTTTTTTAAGAAGGCTTGCCTTGCAGTCAAGGTCTCCTCTGTAGGAGCCTCACATGCCAGCTTGCCCACTCATCTCTGTTCAATCTCAGGGATGCGGGGGCATGCTGGCCTCTGCTCGTACAGTACATGCAGCAGACTAGAGGACAGTATCCTTAAGGCCAGTATGACTGTCCTTGCTAGTCACACAAAGCTACAGTTCTTTGCAAAAGGTTTTGATGACTTTTTGAAACGTACAGTACCAATTCCTCCTACACATGTTCCTGCACTATACTCTGAGTAAATTTGTATGAGAATCTATGTCCATGTTATTATTCAGAGTCCTGCTATAGAGGCTAAAGTTCTTCTGCAAAGGGGTGTCTGGCAGGGAACTCTCAGTGGATTTAAGACAAAACCCCAGCAAATTTTTTTTTAAATGAGCTGCTTGTCTGATTTTCAGTCTCTGCATTGCTAAGCCAAAGCTCCCTACCTCAGAGTCTGGCTGTAATAATACCAAGGCCCTTCCTTTCTTGAGGCAAAACTGAACAAATATTCACTGATATGAACATTTTAAGAGGAACAAAATACTGTATTTGTAATATGATAAGTACATTTCTGGCAAAATCTATTATGACATTAGCTGTAGCTGTATCTGTCTGTATTATATACGGCATTGGACAGTGAAACTTCATAGCATACATGTGGAAACATTTTATTTTTTAATTTTTTTTTTTTAATTATGCCCAGGTAAGTATCCCACAAGTGTTAATTTACACAAGACATTTTTTTTTTTAAATTTTAGACAGAAAAACCTGAGGCATTGAGGGGGTGTACAGTCTCTCAGGGATGAGGCCTCCGCAGCCTGGAATGGAGATAGTGGCGTTGCCTCAGGGATTTACCAAACACACATTCAAGAAATTTAATTCACAGGAGTTTTTCAGCATTTCGGTTCAGAGTTGGCTGACTTGAGTTACCTGCAGAGTCCTGAGGATATTTCCACCGATAAAGTTGTTCACATACAGTGCAGCTATAACCTACAAATGAGATTTTAATGCGGAACCTAAAGACAGAATTATTATAAGTTGAAGTGTGTTATGTTGAACAACAAATAATTGTAAAGGAGACCAATAAAAATGGTTGGATGGACAGAAGGATAGCTATTTGGTGGATAGATGCATAGATAGCATGGCTATTTCATAATAAATGAGTGAAAATCAGTTGTGTACCCTGGAGCATCAAGAGGAGTTGAAGCGGCCAAAGGAAGAAATGACTTTGAATTAATAACACTCCATTAAACCTGTGCTACCATTGTTTTCTTTTCCCCCTCAACTTTAGACAGTCATAAATATAAACAGCCTGACTAGGTTTTTGATAGGCAAGGGAAACTATCCAATAGTGCATGTTTGAATAGTGCGGTCTTCCAATAGTGCACTCAGAAACTCTCTAATTTTCCCCTGTGGCCTCCAGAATGGAAGGGATGCCCCATATTCCTGATCTATGTTTGGAAGAAGCACTAATGCACATGTGAAGTTGCTTAGATGAATGTAGCTTTGTTGACAGGCAAATTTAGCTGTTATTTTGAGATAATGCAGTGTTCAGACGCAGTAAGTACATCCACATACAGCGATGATCCACAGCCTGCATAATATCTCAGATCAAAACGACAGCCAGTTCTTCTCTTCTGTTTCTTTGGTGCACAAAACAAATTTTGATTTCCATTTCAATAGAACAAAAGGACAGTGGAATTTCGAGACTGCAAATTGGTCCTAGTTGTAAAAAAAGAAGAAGAATGTATTGTTTGAAGTTGCATTATCAGATATAAATAAGACATAAATAAGAACACAAACGTCCTTGAAGGAGAAGGTGTTCCCATTAACAAGATGTCAAGTTTAAGTTCTCATTTTGATAATCTTAACGTTTAACACTGTGTTTGTGAGTTGTTTTCTTTTCCGCTTTCAAGTTGAAATGAAGACATTCTTTGTCTGACAACTTCAGATGAAGTCAGATAATGCTTCTCCTCTCATCAGCATAGCTTTCATTGTAAAGACTTCCTTTGCAGCAATGAAATTGACTTCTCTCTTTCATACTCTTGCTTTCCCAGCATTACGTCTTCATCTTGTTAGTTCCACATCTTTTGCCTTTATCCCTGTTCCAGTCTTTTAAGTCCTGTAATGGCGCCTACTAAAGCATCTGCAGTGTGTACATCGCCATTGTGTGCAGTTGTTCCCTCACTTTCAGCCTCAGTGGCATCCGATAGCCAATAAGTCTTGGCTGAAGGTTATGAGCTTCTTCTAAAAACTATCCGGCAAAAGCTGCAGCAGTTCAATGAGAAACTTTTGAAAATGATCCTTCATTGCTTGCCAAGACCAGTGGCTGCCTGTTCCCCGTCGCCACTGCCTCTCCACACGGGGGTAAATGCACAGTTACACACTCACCAGTGGATGCTTGACTGACACATCCTTTCTCATTTAGCAAATCATGTGAAACCTAAACAAACGATTGAACATCAAACAAGCCACTGTAAATCTTGAGTTAAAGACCATGATGTAATCTGGCGGTGTGAAAACAGTGTGCCTTTTCACTGATCTAAAGCCTTTCATGCTCTGCAAATAAGAAAGTGAGTGATGTAGAAAATATTGTTTGCAAATTTACTGCCAGTCCTGTTCTTTTGTGCTTCCTTTGCACCAACCCCTAATTCTATTTAACGCTGGTTCAGTGGGGTGTCCTGGTTTTTCAGTCTGCTAGTACAAATGACATGCCCATGTTTCATGCTGCGCTGCTGCCTCACTGTCTGCTGTTTGAACATTTGTTCTTTGCTGCTCTATCTAAGTTAATTTAATTTGTGAGGGAAGTTGACAGCTCTTCTAAAATTAACACAAGACAATCGTATAAGCATCCATGAAAACAAACATTTAAGTGAGCAAGGGTTCACCAGTCTGGTGTGTCAGTCAGAGCTTCAACGGTACTGTGAAGGAGTAGCAATACCGCCAAAAAGAGTGTATGGGTTTATAGGGGGAGCAAAGAGATATTTCCATTGTATGAATGAATGAATGCTTTTTTCTGTGTAAAAACACTACAAAGATTAACTGAAAATTCTGTAATACAAAATAGTAACAGAAGTAATTAAACATTTGAAAATTGACATTTATGTTTCACAGAAAAACAAACAAACAAAAAAGCTTTGCATGCAGAGGTGGAAAAAAGTTGTGTTTCAGATTGTTAAATTCAGCCACAACAAGGTAAGACAGAAATCAGAGGGCAAATCCAAAAGTCAGAGTTTAAAATCCATAACAAATCTTTGCTAAATGTATTGCCCTGAAAATTTAAGTTGGAACAAACGACACAATACTGAATACTGGACAAATGATTTCCCCAGAATCACACAAACACACAACAGTTGTCAAATTCAACCAATAAAATTGATTTTTACGTCCAAAATTTCTTTCTAAATCCAAATGGGCCTAATGTCTGAAAAACCTTTCAGATAGATTGAGCAAATTATTTTTAACATTATTTGAGACATTTGAGTTAATTGTGACTTGAGCAAAGAACAATAGTCTAATCTAAAGTCAGGCAGAGTCAGAAAAAGTTTATGCCACACTGACCCCCTATAAGACTGTCAAGGTTTTGAAAGTTACCAAGGAAATGATGTCTTGCAACAATTAGAAAAACAAAACAAAACTTCCTGTTGTTACTTTTTGGGCCGTCTCCATGACTTGCATAACCTGACCATGGGTCACATCCTGCATATTTTCTGGTGGAGTGTTTGTGCTCCTTATCACAATCCACTAATCTTACAGTAACCCCAATTTGGAAAAAACATGCAATGAATTTTGCTTCTAGTTGAAATGTGTAAATACATTTTTTTGTTTTTTTTGTTTTGTGAAGTCCCACAAGTCATTGTGTGATTTGGGGAGAAGGGGAAAAAGTGAAGGGGCCTGGGACGTACAGTAGGCAGTGTCTAGCATAATGATTTCTATTGAGGGGCTGGCAGTGAGTGAGGCTTGGGGTTATCGTTTTGCTTGACAGAATTTGAAAAAGCAGAAAATGAAATGAGAGCTGTATTCATATTCAAATGGAGACAAGTCCCTATGTGGCAGCGCAGTTTTCAATTATGTGGGATATGTATATTTATGTCTCCTCCAAGGGAAACTGGACAAGGGCCCCCAGATGCTTAAACAGTTTTCTACTGACAGTCCAAGGCCTATATTTGTATTGTTTGGTGGACAGCAGTTTATTCATACACACATAAAGGAGACATTTTCCCCATGCACGAGAGAGGGAGAGGCATACCTGTGAAGAATCAAATACCACTGGACATGATTTTATCTGTTCTTGCCGGCGTTCCCTCGCTTATAGCCAGCCCACAGGTGAAGCAACCCACAGGGAAAACTCCTAGTACTGCAGATTGCCAGCTCGCCCCAGGGTATGCTAGTAAAAACCTTGAGTCTTACATTTTCTAACATGACTAAATTCAAGATCTCTCTCTGGCTCTCTAGCTCCCTTCTGCCCTCCTCACTTCTGTCCCTTGCTGTCGCATTCCTCTCATGAAGAAGTGCGTGTGTGCATTTACTGCCACCAGCCAAACCAAACGCAGGAATAAATACAATATTTGATTTCATATGTTACGCATCCTATAAAAATGTAATTTCACTGGTTGCCAGTGAGTCTTTAATGTTAATGTTTATCAGTACTGTAAATGCCTTCAGTATTCACATTAACAAATGATGAAATATCAGGTAGTGTTGCAATTTGTCGCACAGGTTTGAAGATGATACCTAAACTCCCCAGGCTGCAGTATTCATTACATAATATTCTTAATATGAATTCTGCTGAAATCAATATGGATTGGGTTTTGTTAATTAACTGTCCCGGTTCTATTTGCTGCCATCAAACTAGTGATTTAGTTTGTTGTATACATAAGACTTTAGTGAATACTTCAGTACGGACCCAAATTACATGCAAATCAGTTGCTATAGGAAACAGCTGGTGCTAAGTGACTCAGCAATTCTATGGTGTTAGATAACATTATATTATATCACAGATTCTGCCTTTTACCTTTCATTCCTGATGGACTTCTTAGGTTATCAGTTGTGTCTCTGTAAATGTTAAGTAGTGGCTTATTTGAACAGAAGAATAAGGGCGTGATGATATTTTTTTTTTCAGTCCTGCTTAAACCTCCTCTTTGTGACCTTTTTTCGTCATAACTATGCTACAGTAAGTTTGACCTGCAGGTCCAAACACTTTGTGATCACCAGAGAGGCTCTATCTTCAGTGATATGACATCTATCCAGTCCTGATGCCTTCAAAGAGTATGAGAAACAACTGGCTGATGTTGTGACTGTTGTATACTATACAGTCGTGCTGCAGCAGCCAAATTGAATGTAAAAGAAAAACCTTTGTTTCTGTGTGTCTGCATGTCTGACAGCACGACAGGAGATACACGGTGCCATGGCAACACCTCTGCCTACATGGACAGAGTGTGTTTGCTGTGCGTAATCCGCTGGTCACTAGAAGTTATACCTTGCGGTGTTGTGAATTGACTTAATCTTGATTGTGACGGTCTGACAGACAGCCACAGAGCATATGAGAGAGTGCACTCAAGCTGCTGCAGAGTAATTAATAAAATCCTCATTTTCTCTACAACCCCTTTCTCTTCAGCTGGCCCAGATAGAGCAAAGAGAAAGACAAAGACACAAAAATGTAAATGTTAATAGCATAGTAATATCCCTTCCATTTCAAATTACATTGACTTTTTCATTGTACTTACAGTAAACAATGGTGAATGAATGGGGATTAGTAGCTAAAACATGACAGTAATAATTACCACCCTAACCCTCTGTGGCATATTTCTCTCTTAAGTCTTTTATTACCTTAGAGGTGTTGTGGCATGCTGCTATTACTGTGGAGGTGGTGAGGCAGCTAGTTTGTGGTCCTTGAAAAATGGAATCCCCTTGATTTACTTTTTGCAGTCACAGCAGCCTCACAGGGTCTCAGGGCCACGGCCACGAATAAGCTTTTTCATGCCATCCACAATCTCTGTACTCCTGCTTTTTCTATGGCTACCTATGCATATACATCACCAGAGTGTAAAAACTCAGGCATCTTCATCTGCCTGGTTCGACATAATGCCCAGCTTCCCTACACTCAGTCTGCCATAATGCTCCTCACATTATGGTGCTGCAGACAGCCTCAGACTGGAGTTAATACCAGCAGGGAGGCCACTGTGCTTGCTAATGTCATGCAAGTCATTGGATGATTGTATGTGTGTGATATAAATACCTTTGAATATGTAAGTATAGGCCTGGAAACAGGTGCTTTGTGTGTTCTTGATAGTTGAAGTGTGAAGAGTTTTAGAAAAGTGGAGAAAAAAGGGCTATAACACCTGATGATTAGATAACAGAAAGTGGAATATATTACATTATTATTTTTTTCTTTTCCCCCTGCTCCTGCTGTGAAGGCAGAGGGTGGCTGGCAGGTATGGCACTGTCAGTACTTCATTTACTGACATCTTGGCCGCGGCTAAACTGTGAAGGCCACTGTCACAGGTATCTAAAGATTGGCTCTGAGAACGAGGGGGAGATTTCTGTCTGTAACAAGACCTTATGGGTAACACAGACTCACTAAACCTGGGAAGAGGTCAGTTATTCGCCTCTTTTCCTCGAGTGTTGCTGGCTCCAAGAATCTCAGAAGACTGTTGACAGTCATCGTTGACTCTTTGTTTTCTTTGCTGTTGTTGTCAGGAAAAACATAAACACCTTTCCCATTCTTTGCATTTTAATACATAGAAAATACATTAAAAAAAAAGAAAATAGAAAATACATAATCATAATGTAATAAAATGTGATATAATTAATATCAAGCGTTCCCTTGTTGTGAAATTAAACTGCAGTGAATTTCAACAGTTTGTTAAAGCTTAGAATATGGAAATGATTCCTTTAGAAGCCTTGTTGATACTGAAACTAGAATCAAGTATAATCCAAGGTTTAGGGGGGAAACACAAACAAAAAACATCCATCATTAATCATGTATTTAATTTTGTTTTCCCCCATTGATTCTATTTCTGTCATGTTTTGTTGTTGTTGTTTTTTTGTTTGTGTTTTTTTTTTACTGTAAATTGCCAAGATTTCATTATCTCCTTATTTACTGGACTCCCTGGTATAGTGGAACAGACGGACTTCCAGAAACATTGATTCCACCTATCTCCTGAGCAGATCAAATGAGATTAGTGGTAGACGGCAGGTGTGCCTTTGCTGATGACCCCCAGCATGTGTCCTATTTTAAACAACTGGGTGCTGCTGTGAAATGACCATCTGTAAAGACTTGCCCCCGCTTGTTTGGCAGCTTCCACCTCCAGGATTATGACAGCTCTGTTGAGTTGCATTGGAGCAGTTAATCATTAAAAAAAACAAGCACAGTAAAACCTGCGTACTGCTCAGTGAATCTTGTGGCAATCTACAGTACCTGCAGTTTAACTGTCATACAGCGATCCTCTCTTAATTACAGTAAGCGTTTTATAGTGTCAGCAGTGTGTTTAGTATTTTAAGGGCATAACTACTTTATCAGACAATTTCCTTTAACATAAAGAAATAGAAAAAAAAGAATCCAAAACTTAAAATGTAAATTTGTTACTAATTGTACAACCTCAAACAAACTGGTTATTCAGATTGCCTTCACTGTTGTATACTTACATTAAGTACCTCCCAGAGAGCCATTGGGGCAGGTCCCTATGTTGTAGAGGTACTGTAAAGTGGCATACATTTAGATGCTATGTACAGGCAAGGTCCTTACCCTCCAGCCAGGAAGATCAGGAAGACAGACTTCCCTATGAACATAAACTCACTGGATAGTAACTGAGAGGCAGAGACCCTGTGTGATTAGGAAATTGGAATGATAATTGTCTGGCTGCTTGAACTTGCACTAAAAGCTTCATTTGACATGCTGTTTGCTCACTGTCCTTAATGGCTTTTACTCCAGGGGAACTCAAGAAAAGGAAAAACACAACCCTTAAGAGCAGTTGTCTGTTTGGAGTAAAGGGGAATGTTGTCAAAAAAAAACAAACAAACAAAAAAAAAACAGGGCCACTGAAAATGTAATGCTTAATTTGATAAAACTAAAAATATCTCAGAGCAATTGTATGTTGGTAAATCAGAGGATTTTTAGCTAAAGGTATTAAATGTATAACAAAGAACATTTAAACATTTTTTTAGTCTGATGTTCCTGAGCTTAAAGGGTCAAGGGGACATTTACGGTATTCACATGTCACCTCCCTATACAGTAAAATAATTGGAGACTGTATAGTGTGCTGTGCCAAACACTGTTTCCCACCCAAACCCAACCCCCACCTAAATCTCCCCTGCAGCTTTACTTACTGTGGGGCCACATTCACAGTCTCTTGCCGGAGAGCCTGGGCAGAGCTCCAACTACCATTACCTGGGCAGGCGAGGAGCCTTGTTGGCCTTATTATGCTACTGTACTGTATGATTTATGACTGTGTCTGTGTGCATCTGCTACATTAATAAACATTCAGACACACACTCATAATTTAACCTACACACTTCTGAATACAAGCTATATCATACCTTCAGTAGCTTAAGCATCAGTGCTGAAGATTGTATTAGTTTGGAGTACATAGTTTTGGTGATTGCCTTTTGAGGCCCAGTGTGCTACTCATCATGTCGCATAGCCATTCATTTGTTCAAAGACAGTTGACCTTCAGTGAGTGCTTACAGTAAATGTGCCTAGGGAAACATAAAACATAACAACAACAAAAAAAGACAGAAAGAAAAACAACCTTTATCACACTGCGTTTTAGCGGTTGTCATGGAAACGGAGCCTCAACACAGGCAATGGATGGAGTCACTTTCTTGGTTCCATTTCCAGACCTGCCGTGGCTGATAGGCCCTATATCTGAGCCAGGAAGTGGGAACAAAAAAACATAAAAAGTGGACTCTCATTGAAACTGCTGTGAACTGTGGCGTTGTTATGTCTGCTATCGCTTCTACAATGTTTGAGCAAAAGTATCAACAAAAATAGGGGAAAGCAATGAGATGTCAAGTACTGCGAACCCAAGGGAACGTCTTACACTTCCGATGAAACAGGCATATTGTCACGGAAGAGGGAATGTTGACGGCTCAAATTATGAAAACACTCAGCAACAACGCAGATGTTGAATGAGTTTCAGGCATATTTTAAGGGAGGCTTGCCCACAGAGAACTAAATTTGTTAATATTATGTAAAAATGTTGATTATACCAAAAGTTGTTATTTCTTTTCCCTAATCAAGTTGATTATATGCAAAACCGTGATATTTCCCCTTAGGTATAGACAACATGAGGCAGGTTCACATTCAAATCCGACATTCAGCAGGATGCAAGTTCAATCACGAATCAAGATGTCCACACCAATGGGAATTGTCTCACTTGTCAATGTTTGCCCAAAAGTGGTACATTTACTACAGGAAACTATGGTGTACATTTTGTGTCAGTTTGTCTTGTCTGTGGATTTGTTTTGTTTTCTCTCTCTTTTTTTTCTACCCATATTTTCACTCATTTCCAAATGAACAATCCCGCTCAAAAATATTCATGTTGTGTTACTCCTCAAACACATTCGAGTCATCTGGAGTGTAGAGTCGAGTTGTTGACTGAATATGTCCCTGTTGACAGTTGGGATGGCTTTTGTCTTTGTGCAACCCAAATTAACACACAATCAGTAATTCCCTTTTTGTTTATATTTCAAGAAAAGTTTAACAAGCATGTGTCTGTGCACATGTTTCATGGAGATCGCTGTGGGTTTTACTGTGAAAATGTATTCAAACCGGACACAGTGAGCTCAATGGGGCATGCACTACCTATTTTAGGAATACTGTGCTTTTAACTTGATTTCCTGCTGGTTACACTAGTTTACTAATTCATGTGTCTTTTCCTTTCTCTGCTCCAATTGGCCCTTCTTTTTCTTTTCTTGATTAATTATTTAAGAGTGCTTTACTGTTTGATTTTTAATGCGATATTTGTGTCTTATATTTACCATTCAGGACATTTTACTACATTCCATAGCAACGCGTGTTTGCTTCACAACATGTAGCTGCAACAAAAAAAAAAGGACAATACCACTCAACTTAATATTTCATAAAGTCCCCAAAGGACCAAGGGCAGACAATTACTGACATGAACATCTCTTTTAAGAGTAAAGCTTTATATTTCCTCCGAGGTCAAGTTGATGTACAGTGTACTGATGAACATCATGGAGAAGAAGTTTCAGCGTTAAGAGTTTCATTTGCTGATATAAGTGCTCCTAATTTTCAGGGTTATTTTCAGTTTAATTTTCCACACAACTGCACATTTCTACATTTGTAGCATAGCATGTTATATAACTTAAAGGTTATAGCTACAACTTTTTCATCAAAAGGATTCATTTAAAAAAAATAATGCATCCACAGAATGTCTAGAGGGGTGCAGATGAAAGTATTAATTTTACTGAATTTTTAAAAAATAGTATATAAATAATTGTTTAATAAATTTTGGCGGGTCCGAAATATGTAAATATTTACATCTGGTCACGTTGGCAACGTCGGCATGGAATGATCTCTGTGGCAACAGCATTAGAACGTTGATGTAACTGCTGTAACTGGCAACCAGTAAAACGGAAGGTTGGAGCCAGAGTAGGCAATTGTGAGTTCTACACCTACTGGCCAGAAAGAATTAAACTTGTAGCTATCACCTTTAAAGAGACTACGAGGAGTTTCGGAACACAAAGTGTTTTCACACTGCATTTCCCATGAGCCTCCGCGCGCACAGTGAAATTCTTGGACCGGCGCAAGACGGACGAAATAAAACATTTGCCAAGAATGTTTTCATTAGTCAAGAATGAAAGTCGGACGTTCGAAGACGATCATATACTGTCGTAGTTCCGACCATAAACGGCGATCCGGCGGCGTTATTCCCATGACGAGCGAAACTAGGAAATTCTGGGTGGGTCGACCACTAAATAATAATATCAAAATAACTATAAAGACAAAACTATGTATTTATCGAAAATTGACCCATTAAAAAGTGTGGGTAATGTAGATTCATCCACATTACTATGAGACTCTTTTATAACCAAAAGCAAACTCCTCGTTGTCTCTTTAAATATGTTATGTTTACTGTATTGAACTGTGTGGCTTGGGGCAGTGGCTATTGGTCAGCCACTGGGACTATTTTTCAGTTAAGCGATTTGCAATCAAGAGTGGCATTTATTGTTAATCACACTATGTGCTTGAGGCACTCTGTTCTCTTGCAGTATAGTATATGGGTGTTGACTCGTGATGAAATGAATGAGTAATTACCTTGAGCTTTAATCACGCATAAAGGGATGATATGAGTCCTCTTCCCCAGCATGAAGCTAATTTCTAACCATACTTCATGCTAATGTGACATTATGCATTAGATTTGCGATACATTCAAACTTTTTCATGACATGTATTGACAGTGAGTGTCCTTCATGTGCTGAGCACACTTAAACACACAATAAGTTTGGCTGTATTGAGGTCTGACGAACAGGATAACAAAAGAAATATATAGATAGAGAAAAGGTAGTAGAAAATGTGGAACTTTTGTCATGATGGGGGAGTGAATGTTGTGTTTGTTTTTTAAAACCCAGATACAGTGGACTCCAACAGAAAATGCTAGCTAAGTGTTAGTTTAGTTGGTTCCAATGTTTGTGCCACAATGTCTGATTGCAATCTAGTTATGATGTTCTTTGTTTTGTTTTGTTTTTTTGTGTGTGTGATTGAAGATAATTACATGTGGCTGCATGGTTCCTGTAATTTTTAGGCTGTTTTTGGTCTGATTACCAATTTAGTAATTAACCAAGATTTATTTATGTCACATTTTGAAGTTAAAATCCAGTTTGATGAAAATGATGTTTCCCTTCAGAAAAATCCAGTTGTGTTTTCATCAAGGTGAATTTCAAACAGATGAGCTTCAAACACCAGGGAGCACATAGTACATCATCTCCTGTGACAAAGTAAAGTTGATTTGATGATTTGATGAAAAATGAATTTTCACATTTTAATCAAGAAATTACTTTGCCAAGGTTCATTAAAATTATTGCCACAAAGACAACAACAACAGATTTAATCCTCTCAGTCACACAACTGTAACTCTTCCTCTATGTGCTGTTAAAATATTTCAGTGTGGATTCATTGTTTTTTTTACCTCACGTCTGTTGACCCATGAGACCCACAGAAACAACTTTTTTTTACTGTCCACATGCGTTCACAAAATATTTTCTTTTTTATTTAAACACTGTCAAGTATTTTATGAAACATTCAGCTCAGTTTAGTAGATCATATATTGTAAAGATAACTTGTACTGAGGCCTCTTTGCTCAGATGTCCTACTGTTTTTGGTATAAAAGATTCAACACTACTTAGTTTACCTTACTTTCCAATATAAATACATGATAAAAGCTCACCCTTGAAATATTCAGTGTACTCCAGGAGGTTGACCAGGTGCATGAATGCATACATGAAAAGCTATTACAGACAGGGCAAATGTAGAATTTTTTTTTAAAGCCCTTAGTGGATTTCATACAATGTTGCAATTCCAGTGGTGAATAGTTATAAGGTGGAATAATTTGTTGGTACAATTGATACACAATCAAGCCAAATTATAGAGCACACAGGTAAGCAAATCTCCTGGTCCTGGTGTGTGTTCTTTATCAGTACTGCTCTATCATTTAGGTTCAGGAAAGTCTGCACATGCTGCATCTTTCCAGCAAAGCACTTTGTACAAATTCAAACACACATACAAGTGGCCAGTTGCTCGGCGACTTTGAATTGTCAGTTTAGAAAGGAAATGTGGGCAACATAAGAATGAGTATTTGATGTTAGGCAGGTAGTTGAATTGTTGTGGGAAAAGAGTAGTACAGTGCAGTACAGACATTGGTAGCACTGGTAGAGTGATGCCTGTTTGGACCTCCTCTTGTACATAATAGAACAACTACTGTATGAAGTTGACAACATAATAACAGCGTCTTTACCTGCCTGAGCCACCACAAGGCTCAATTAATCAGAATTCATATACTGTAGTTAAGAGGATCTTATTATTGTGTGTGCCCAGATTTAGTGTTATTTGTTGCATGATCACTCATGTAAATAAACTCACATGTACCCACTCATCTGTAGATTTCAGTTACAGTACTTCTTATTTCAGTTTGACAATTAGTGGGTTTAAAGTGAGTGTACTAATCCACTCTTGCTCCACCCACACAAATAGGCTTTTTCAAAGCACTTCTTGTTGCCTTTCACTCTGTGACAATAGAAGGCCAAACCCTAACCCTGAGCCAAGCACTCTTCATTAGCTTAATCAATCAGAGAGTGGGTTATGACTACTGCCCCTGCTGGGCCAGTGTGGGCAGAGCTTTGTCAAACAGTGTAGTAGTCACAACCAGACAGCCTTAACCCTGGAACAGGGCCCCCAGGCAACAGAGTGCTATGTTCAAGACTTTGTTGAACTTCCCCCTTAGACAAAATAGTTGTCATCAAATATCGGAAAGTCCTGGAAGGCAAATTTGACAAAGGCTGATGTGACGTGTGCCCTGTCTCACTGGTTGATGCCCCAAAGTGGGGTCAAACTAATAACCTCACCCCTTGTAGGGCAAACATAAGGTTGCCTGTGGCTCTGATACACTGTCAGAATCAAATGGTACATTCACATAATTATGGGCTTGAAGCTTGGCCCAGAACTGAGAGGGCAAAACAAACAAACCAAAAAAAACCCAACCCAAACATAAAAACAATAATTCTCTTTCATTTCATCTCTTTCATCACCCTGAAGGTAAGATGTGTCTAACTGTTTTCTGCAAAAACCCTACATGCTTTCCAAAACCACACAGAGCATACAGTATAAAATCTTAAGTCAAAAGATGACACTTGCCACAAGATGGCTGTACTTTTGACCCAGCAATACGTTGAGATAGGTTTACTCTTTTGAAGTGCTCTAAGATTTTGACATGCCTTGTGCTGTAGAAAAGCTTCAAAATTCAGTGTCAGCGAATTATCCTTGAACATTACACTGAGATCTTCTTAGCACACTACTTACAAGTGAATCCTGCTCTGTTAACTTCTGAAGAGGTGTAGAAGTTAAAACATTCTTGATAGAGATCATATAACGTAATTTTAGTCTTAGAGTGTGAAATATAGGCTACTGCATGTTCAGGGACCTCCTCATTTATAAACGTGGCGTATGCACAAAACGGGGCCTGAAAGTGGCGTACGTCACTTTCCACGGGGAGGTTGTGATCCATGAAAAACAAACTTGACAGGAGAATGTACACACCCCTTAGCAAACTCTGACCCATGCGTACACATATTCTGGAGAAAAGGCGAATTGGCGACACGGACGGTGGTGAACTGAAGTCATATTGTAGACATGTAGTGTGAGAAAAATTATTATGTTTTTACTATTGCCCCTCACACGTTTAATTTCAACCCGTATCATGCGTCAGATCGATGTTTTTTAGATTAATTCAACTGCGTTGTTTTGCACTAGGACTGAGTAATTGTTTCATAAACACCAAAAATAATCAAAATTCCTTTTATATATTTAATCACCACTGTCTCACTATCGTATTGTCTGCTCCCGGAGCGCAGGAGGAGGAGAGGATGGTGCAGCTGCATGGAATAAAGCATCCAGTCTGCCTAACACGGTGTAAATAACTAGATATTTCCCTAAGATACTGTGAACATATGATCAAGAGTCAATTAAATGTCAAAGTCTGGAAAAAAGCCAGTAATCCTTCGCACCATTGTTACACTCTGTTGTCTTGTTATCAGTCCTATTTAAAGGACCATTCCAGGCAAATTCAACCTAATACTTTAGGTCTAAAAGAATGAATCTAAAGATTTTCTTTTTAATTGCTCCTGTTTTGCAGTAGATCTGTCTGTCCCTGCATCGCCACAGCAGTGATGAATGGGAGTGGACTGATCTTATGCTTTTTAGGCTATTTACATCCCACAAAACTTTTTTTTTTTCCCACAGACAACGTCAGATGGCTATTCAAACATACACCGAGGGGTTTGTTTATTTCAAGAACCGACATGTTTGTAAACAGAGCTGTTGTACAAATTCTTGCACAAGAGTCAAATTGACACGCTGTTTACAGGTAGAATAAACAATATCCAGACTTACTGTCACTGCTACGAAGATGTGTGGCTCTGAGTTGATATTCCTTTGTTGATAAAAGAAACGGGACCCACACACTATATTTAGCATATAATATGTTATAAAGCCACAAGTGGGGATTGAGGAAGTGATGTTGCCTGCCTAGGAAACAGAAACTGCAAAATAATAATAATTATTAGTCTTGTTTTTATTCGTCAACAGTATAACATTATAGTTATCGTCGCATGACCACCATTTACGTTGCATCCTGTCTCGTTTTCGTCACATGATAAGGGTTAGTTGACGCTGATATTTCCTCATGATTTTCGTTGACGAGAGCAACACTACAAGTATGTGTAAGAAGGGTTTTATAAATCTGAATATTTTTTGGTGCACACAAACTGTGGCTTTTGGGTGAACATACACTTTTAGTAAGGGTCCTATGCACAGTTTTATAAATGAGGCCCCAGAGCATTTATGAGCTACGAAGAATAAAAACAAACACTGTAATTTATTAAAATCTCTAGTTTGAGCCCTGAAGCAAACACCAACCAACAAAGCAGCTGATAGTTAGCTTTAAAGACAACAGACATCTCAAAGTAGGAGCTTAACTGTGAGAAACACACTAAGGGAACTTATATATCAGTCACATTTGTGAGTTTGTTGAAGGATGACTTCAGCCATAGCCAGTTACCTTGAAAACATCCAAGCCTTTGTCAACCCACCATTTGCTACACTTTCTACTCTGCCTATTCCAAACTCCCAGTGATAATTGCAACCAGACGCCCTGTGTGGAATAACAATGGAGTAGAGTCCTTGGGGAAAATTCTCAGTTTCCCTTCATGTTCTTTTCTTCTTGGCATGTTACTGCGTTGAGACGTAGCTACAGCTATGTTGTGTTGCTTTATGCTTCGTAAAGGTCTAATTGTGATGTAGATGTCAACATAAGGAATGCTATTCCACAACAATGAAATACAAGCAACAGGGGATTTGGGGGACTTTTGTCATTACAATGTGCTTCAAATTAATTGGAACTGGAATTAGAATTGAAAATTGAGATTTCTCTCAATGCAAAATCTGAATTTGCATTGTCTTCCCTGAAAATGTTTTTATGATTACCCATAGAACAGCATACGTATTATACTTTATGATCTTAAAAGCAAAGGCATTTATAATAAAAGAAACTCGGTTATAAGTAATGACCATAAAGTAAGGTACTGTAAATTAAGGTAAGGTAGCATACGGCAAGGTAAGGTAAACATTGTCCCACAGGAGTAACTTGTCTTGGGCTCCAAACCACTGCATCACAAAACTCAACAGCATCACAATGCACCTGGGCAATGCACATAAATCATACAACAGACCTATACCAAACGTGCCTAGAATCACAAGAAGAACGTGAGACAGGGTAATAAAAACACTTTTTTGGGTGGTAAACCCCCCCAGATATAATAATACAATGACAACAGTTCAAAAAACAAAAAACAAAGTTGTAGTGGTTATGTGCCAGATATTGTAATTATACCCGTTACTTAATATCTTGAACGAAGATAAAAACAGAAGTTCTAGTGCCTGTTCCGGATACAACTTTATATCCTGAACTGTTATCACATCGCCAATGCTTGGTTGAGCCATCTGACTCCGCATCAACATTTGATCTAATTTTCTTTATTATCTCCTTGGTTTTATGGCACTGGGGCATATCAATATCATTGAGTGATGTAAATGGAACAGATCTCTTAACATTAATAGTAGCTGCCTGTGTTCTTTTATTTCTTGTTTTGTTTCATAATGGCAGTGGACTAAGGATATGATTTACTAGAGGCCACTCATCAGACAGTGCTAAGTAGACAAGTAGATATCAAATTTCTATTACTTGGTGAAATGAGAGGCACAAACACATCACTTACAAGGCCCAAACATATTAGTTTGCAGGATGAATCTACCTTTCACCACCATGACACTGATACACAGATTGGTCTGGATACAGAAAGCATCGGACTAAGCTGCTAGCCCTCCTCTGTCATAAGAAAATGCATTGCCGGACAGTAAACCTGTCTCATCTGGCCCGTTCCAAGCCTACATGAAACAAGTTACATGAAGGTCATACATTATACATTTCTTAGGCCTTTATCATAATATTCTGAAGGAAATGCACAGGTACAAGAACATTCTCAAACTCTCTGTTAGCCATGTCATGAGTTTACAAGGTCATTACTATGAGATATCTCCCTGTGTGTAGGTCACATTCCAAAAGTTTGGGGCAGATACAGAATATAAAAAAAAAACATCATTGTTTTATGTGTTGAACTGTGTTGTCTGTCTTTTTCTCAGACATTTTATATTTTATATTGATCTATTTTACTCCTTTTGCATTTCCATCTTCATCTATATCTACTTCTTGTTTTTGTGTTTATTTTCCATAGCCCCCAAACTCTTCATTCCTTCCCCCTTTGTTTTCTTCTTCTCCTTTTTTTTAACTCCATTTACTACACTTTACTGCCAGCTGCAGACCAAAAGTAGGTCATGCTTGTTGCACTTCCTCTCCCTTACCTTGCATGTTATTATACATCATTTGACAGTCTGTCACACTGCCCCAGGATCAGACTGCCTGAAGAGAGACCAAACACTGCATCTTTACTCTGTGCTATTACCTAACACTTGCCAGTATGCCACAGAGCTATGTCACATCTTGAGGCTTCTTCCCTCAGAGTCATAGGTGGATGTTTGTTGTATTTGTGGCTTAGATGACATTGGAATTCAACTTTGGTTGGGTCTGGGCACTAAAGCTAAACAAGCTTGTGACTTAATTGGTTTTTGCTGAACCTTAGGATGGAAAGACTAACCTTGAATTGCTATTAAGTAAATGTTCCCCCGTGAATAGATGGAAAGGGGATATGATAAAACCCCATTTGCAGGAAATTGCGAGGCACATGTTGTTGTTCTGCTTCAAGAATTGGTGTCTGTATTCACTGAGCCATGGGTATTCCTATCTCTCTTAATTGAACAAAACAAGATATGGCAACATTAAAATAAATGACTTTATTATCGTAGTATTTGTTATTGCTGGAGAAAACTAAGGAGATAAACACATACTGTATGTGTTTAAACTGAGCACTATTGCCTTCTTCTGTATACAGTATCAGTTTGAATCATGAGTCATAGGTATTTTTACTTCGAGATGTGAATGGAATCTGTGTAAGAAAAATATAAATTCACCTTAGAAATTGTCATTATTTTTAAGATACAGTATCTGCTGCAGTCGTCTGTTTTATTTTTATATTTATATATATATTGTTTTTTATTTCTTGCATCCTTTCCGCTGAGTCATTTTTTGGACATAATGCAGAATCATCATAGCTCACTTACAAACAAACTCATTACGAGTTTGTTTCCTTTTCATCAACATGAGCTGTTATTCACTTGAAAAACCCTGTAAATGGTACCAGCTGCATTTATCATTGCAGCTAAAAGGCTGGAAAATCAACACCTTTTGTTGTATCTCTGTGTCAAAGCAATATTTAGTGTGCTTTATGAAAATATGTTAGATCAACTCAGAGGGCACCTCAGGTGTAACACATAAGATTGAGTCCAGCCTGCCCATGTTTTTTTAAACTATCATAACACAAACTGCTGTGAAAAATACATTTCATAAGACAACATAATAGTAATATTTTGTTTTTGATTATTACTTTTGGAGCATTTCTGTGCTTTTGTGATGGTGAAGAGACAGGAAATAGACAGCACATGGTGCAATATTACACATCAACCTATTACCAGTAAGTAGTTAGAAATATAAATCAAATCAAACTTTATTTATAAGTGTACTTCATGCAGAAGGCAAACTCAGTGTGCTTTACAACATATAATTACAAGTGCAAAAGCAAAGTGCAAAGTGAAATAGATGAGAAAGTGCAATGATGGTGCAATCAAGACGTGTAGAGTATACAAATGAAAACTGCACATACTGTATCCCTACATATACACTCACAAACACACACACATGTGCCCACACACACACAACTTAACCAAACACTGTTGTAAAAAGAACAGTTTTTACTGTAATCCTGTTTTTAAAAGTGAAAGCTGCAAGAAGGCAGTTGTTGGCATGTGCCAGATCTACATGTATTTGAGAATAATGTTTCTGACACAGGTTTACCTTTGCCAATTGTGTAACTGGAAAGTTATTTTCTTCAGCTATTTTCTTATTTTTTTTATTTATTTAACCTTTATTTAACCAGGCAGAATCAATTAAGAACAAGTTCTTATTTACAATGATGGCCTGACAAGAGGCATACGCTTCTTGAGGGGGGGGGGGGCAATAGCAAATATGCACAACTATACAAACATTCAGCAGAAACAAGGCATTGACTTTGTCCACAACTTTCCAGTCTGCCCACTTAGATAGTCAGGGTAGATGTAGCGGTGGCAGGCTAGACGATGGGCCACAAGAGGTTGAGGAACGCAGGGGAGGGCAGCTCGAGCAGCAGCTCTGATAGCTGAACTGTTGGAAAGCATGAATGCTGCAACACAGGTTTATCGCCCTCCTGCAGTCACTGCTTGCTTATCCTCTTGGTTGGACTGAGAACAGACTGAACGCTACAGTGACTCACTGCCGCCTCTTGAGGTGCAAAGTGTTAAGGCAGGATGGGCTGAGGCTATCTGCCTATGGCACTAATTAAGAAGATTTCTCAGCAGCACGATACAAAGATGGCTTTTACATAACGTTAAAACTGTCAACCCATGTTGAGGCTACAGTCCTTACTGCAGACAGCCCGGTTCGAATCCCGCAGCGGGCAGCCCTTTCCTGCATGTCATTCCCCCTCTCTGCCTCCCCATTTCCTGTCTCTCTCTCGACTGTGCTATCGATTAAAGGCAAGTAGTCCTGAATTCAAAGGCAAACCCCCCCAAAAATATATTTAACAAAAAAAAATCTGTTACTTGTAAATTTTTGTAAAAAAAAATTGTAATAAATGTAATTTTCTTCATAAGGGGATTTATTACAAAACACTTCATTTACTACATTTCATTTTTGAAATTTCATGTTCTATTTTTCATCCCTACCCCTACCCCTAGCCCTAGCCCTAGCCCTTAACCCTTGCCCTTGAAACGGAGCTACAAGGAGTAGGGTTGAAAGTCAACCCCAACAATCACATACGTCATCAGTAGTCTCTGCTGGCTTTCACATAAGCAGACGTGACGAGCTTTTGCCATAGATCCTCTATTCAAAACCACGTTAACTTAATAAAATAAAATAAAATTTAATGAAGACTGATCGGTTCATTGTAAAACATTTATTTATTGATGTAAATGTGGTGATTTCTGTACAGAGCCCCCAGGCAGTGCTGCTCCTGTGTCCAAAACACATGAAGCTTCACTTTTAATTCAAACAAATTAATGCGACAATTGTTATATTTCATCAATGAGACCAGCTTTTATCTCCTAAAAAGAATGTAACTACTAATTAGCGGTCGTCTTTTCTACCGGGACGAGGTCGGGAGGTTGGCCGGCTGACGAGCTCTCTGGACGGGGTGGTGTCTCCGTGACGAGCCGCTGATCTGCTCCACAGGTGGAGGCTCCAACTTGGAGCTTCACTTCTCCGAAAAAACATCTGTTTCACTGTCCTGACCTTCTTCTTGTCTTTTTGCCCTACAGAACAAGATCATCCTGGACCCTTTGACGTTCAGCGAGGCCCGTTTCCGGCCCTCTCTGGAGGAACGCTTGGAGAGCATCATCAGTGGTGCCGCACTAATGGCTGACTCCTCGTGCACACGTGATGACCGGCGTGAGCGCATCGTGGCCGAGTGCAATGCCGTTCGACAGGCCCTTCAAGACTTGTTGAGCGAGTACATGAACAACGTGAGTTGTCTTTCTGATTATCTGACGGTCATTAGCTAATTGCAGCTGCAGACATGCTCATTTGTGCATGCACCTATTTGACTGCGCACACACCAAGGAAGCAGACACACATGTTGCCAATCTCCACTGTCTTTTCTGCTTTTTATTGCTATATTTTCATTTCCTATCAAGCTTCACGTCTAACACCTAAAGCAACAGCCTTCTCATGAGACTGTGTCAGCATTACTCAACTAGAATCATGTCATTTTGTTTGACATGCAGGCATATGTTTTTATGGGCCACGCAGAGACTAGTTGAAGCCACGTTACAACACGTTGGTAATTCCCTTACCTTGGATAACTCTTTGTCGATCCCTTTGATACTTTTCTTCTCAGAGTAGTGCGACAGGTGCAGAGGTGGGAGTAGATGAGACAGTGAAAGCCGAGGTGTTGGAACTTTGGTGAGGTGCTGAGAATAGATGTCAGAGGTGCAAGTCTATTTTCAGCTCAATAGCTGTTCAACAAAAACGACTACACAATAACACTGAATGACATTAAAACAATTAAGGGCTACCAGCAAAATGTGCTCATTATAATTAATAATTGTGTGGACCACAATGATGTAAAATAAAAATTCATTTCAATACACATGAGAGGACTTTTAGTAGCTCCAAAAATAGGGTAGAGCAGGCGCCCCATATGCAGAGGCTATAGTCCTTGCTGCAGCTGGCCCTGGATCAAATCCCGACCCTGGTGGCCCTTTGCTGCATGTCATTCCCCCTCTCTCTTCCTCCCCATTTCCTATCTCTTTCACCTGCACTATCAAAGGCAAAAAAAGCCCCAAAAATATACATTATATGCAATATATAGGTATACAGTAGTTTTCCATGTTGTAGCTCTAAACCTCCTTGGGCAACAACAGCCAGCTCAGACCTTAACTCCACATTTGGTTAGCCATTTTCTTCCTGCACCTCTGATTGGCACAGCTGTTTAAAGGTTATGAGACTGGCTAAGACAGTGATTAATCATGACACATGTGTGATTTATATTCTACCTCTACCGTCCCTTTTGTGCATAGTGAGCTGTGAGCTGTGTCTACATAAGTGAAAAGAGAGGGGGATTTGGATACTCAGCCGCTGACCTTGCACACATGACAGTTCTTTGCGCAGGATTTTGTGATTGTGTCATTAAATCGAAGCTCATAATATTTCCGAAACTTTCAAAGTCAAATCTATTAAATGTCTGATCTCCTTTTATCATCCTAAAACCAAATGTGTTTGAAGTGTTTGACTCATTCCCTCATTTGTCTATAGGGACGTGCACAGACATATTGATGGGTAGCACTTCAGTCATAGAAAAAAAAGAGCACCCATTCTTCCTCTCTCGTGCCCAGTTCACTCATACGTAGGAGATATAATGACATTTGCTTACACATACGTATATACTGTACACTCACATGTCATCTGTGTGCATAGAGGGAGCTTTGTCTGTACTGACTTTAACAGTTTTTACTCTTAGTTTCTTGTTGTGATAGGTGTGTTCGAGGATCTCATGATGTCAGCATGTTTCCGCCACACCCATCAGTGATGCTGAGTGTAGTCAGAGGTGAAATAGGCCTGAGTATTTTAACCAGAGAGGGCAGCAACACACTGCCAGTTACACCACTGTTAGGTTTGTTTTCAAGTGTGCACCTGGATAAATCGCAGAACAAAGCAGGGAGCAGAATAATCAAGATTAAACGGCTAACTTAAAACACACTAAAACATAATGAGACACGAATATGGCCGCATGTGGTGCACTCAGTGTCAATTAACAGATTAATGGCATCTGATTAGGAACAAAATGGTCATACACCACATACTTAATTTTAGATATACAGACCAACCATAAATGGTTATTTAATTATATGTGTAACGATAAAGAATATCGCTTTTTTCCATCACCATACAACCCAGGAAGTGAATGCTGTTGATATACTGTATAGGAAACGTGGCAATTTTTCAGTTTCCCTAAATACAGTATTACAGTACATAATTGAAAAGGCAAAGCTTATAACTTCCACTGTTGGGCACTTAAGAAGGGGGCTTTAGATAACTCCTAATAGGCCTTGACTGTTCAAAATGACTGTAATGTATCAATGTATTCTTCTAAACTGGGACTCACATTGGTCATTGTAGCCTATCTGCCTGTAGGCATCTGTGGAGGGATTAGCTCAGGAGGTGTTAATGCAGTCCCTCAGTTGTGCTGCGGATGGTAAATAAAAACATATTAGCCCTGCAGTGTGTTCTTTGAAGAGGGTCTTATCTTGTCCATGTTTTGCAGATGCATTACTGTACGTCAGTTTTGTAAAACAATCCTTTGTCTCGAAATCGGAACTGGCGATGCTTTAGAGGTGAATTGCTGATCAGTAGTGGACCATCACTAGTGTTGCTGTCTCAAGAAAGGGACCAGAGGTTTTGTAAAGAAGTGGATTTTTTTTACTAAAGGGAGAAACACGTAAGAACCTCATTCACTGCCGAGAAAATCTAGGCCAGCCTGCATGCAGCTCTAAAAGCAGTTCTAAAATAAACATTATTACCAACCCGACATAAACTACAATAGTTAACCTTACATAATGCAATATGTCTCTGCTTTTCTTTAATGACCAAAATGTAATCTTAATGATAAGCCATTGGATTTCCTGAGTGTGCAACCTGCTGAAACGGTGCACTAAAGGTCGATCCAGCATATATTAAGTGTCATTTGTGGCCACTGAGCAATTGGCAAGCCAGCTGTCTATTGATCTCTACAGTATCAGTTCTCCCGTTGGCAAAAGGTCCTGTGCAATACTCTGTGATCTTCAGTCTAGTAACGTATTTGTTTGGGTGGTTTTGTTCATAAAGTAGTCCTGAAACAATGAGGGGGCCATTAGTAAAGGGTCCTTACCATATAAGAGACCCTCACTGGCTGTGATAGAATATTTGCTGTGCAACAACCATCAGTAGTTCTACATTGTGGATGATTGTGTGTGTCTGCGTGACTCAGGGCAATGACCTTCATTTGATCTCAAAGCTGTGCTAATTGTTGTTGTTGCTGTCTTTGTTATCGTGTTAGGGGGTTTGGTGTCCTGCTGTACTGCACACTAGTTCCCCAACTTCACAGCCTACAGCCAAAGGGGGATTAGATTTTCAGATTTTGCAGTCAATTTAACATTTAAAAAATACAAATTGTGGTAGTTTTCAACTCTAATAAAAATGTTAGGTTGTGTTTTGATGTTAATGATAATAGAAATCATAACGCAGAAACCTCACACCTTTCTTTGGTGTGCGTGTCTAACTTGGAGAACTGTAGTATCTTTGTATCAGTATCAGTTGCCATAGTACCACATCCTAATATGGCTCTTACTTAGTTCTATTGAGAATTGGTCTGCAAAATCACTGATGGTTGTTAGATGCTTAAAGCAGTAAAGGCTGATGCAGCTCTGTACTGTATAGTGCAGAGTATGGTGTTAAATCCACAGAGCTTTACTTCTTTTGATTACTCTTGAAAAAGCTAAAGTTGTGTACGTGTTTATGAACAGATGCCCTTTCCCCCTCTCAAGGCATGGCAGCTTTTTGCTAAAGTAATTGTGCCTTGCTTCATTAGGCCCATGAGTTGTGTTTTAGAGGCTACAGCTGGGAGATTGTTGACAGCCCCTGGCTGTCCTAGCAAAGAACATAGAGTAAATCACGGAGACACAAAGAACAAAATACTTCCACTTCTCAGCTCAGCATCCCCAATGAGGGTAAATCAACAACAACCAAGAGAGAGTATGGATGGCATTGTTACCAAGTCTGCCCATGGAGTGTATTTTCAATAAATAATGCAGAATGCTTTAAGTTACTGTAAATACTTAGATAAATTCAAACTAAAGCTCTGTTGAACCCATCTCCAACTTGTCTCTGAAAAACAGGAATAGCTACTGTATACAGCGGGGAAAATAAGTATTTGATCCCCTGCTGATTTTTGCTCTTATTTCACTTGATCAAATATAAATTAATTTAGAACTTTTATGATAACCGGTATATTATTTCTGCATGTTTTGTTGATTTTCTGTCTCTCTCTGTTAGAATAAACTAACCATAAAAACTATAGCCCGCCCATTTCTTTGAGGGGGAGCTCACTCACAAAATCAGCAGGGGATCAAATACTTATTTTCCCCACTGTCCTAGTATGAAAACTTTTTTACTGTTAAGTTTTTAAATTTTGAACAGACCCAAGCGTATCGTGAGGGTCTGCTGGGAACGTCTGGCAGAATCCCCTGTCAGGGAGGTCTTCAACTCCCACCTCCGGGAGAGCTTTGACCGGATTCCGAGGGAAGCTGGAGACATTGAGTCTGAATGGACCATGTTCTCCACTTCCATTGTTGACGCGGCCGTCCGGAGCTGTGGCCGTAAGGTCTCCGGCGCTTGTCGCGGCGGTAATCCCCGAACCCGGTGGTGGACACCAGAAGTAAGGGATGCTGTCAAGCTGAAGAAGGAGTCCTACCGAGCCTGGCTAGCTCGGGGGACTCCCGAGGCAGCTGACGGGTACCGGCAGGCCAAGCGGACGGCAGCCCGGGCGGTCACGGAAGCAAAAACTCGGGTCTGGGAAAAGTTCGGGGAGGCCATGGAGGAGGACTACCGGTCGGCCTCGAGGAAATTCTGGCAAACCATCCGACGCCTCAGGAGGGGGAAGCAGTGCTCCGCCAACACTGTTTACAGTGGAGGAGGGGAGCTGTTGACCTCGACTGGGGATATCGTCGGACGGTGGAAGGAATACTTTGAGGATCTCCTCAATCCCACTGGCACGCCTTCCGTCGAGGACGCAGAGGCTGAGGATTCAGAGGTTGATTCATTCATCACCCAAGCTGAAGTCACTGAGGTAGTCCGGAAGCTCATCAGTGGCAAGGCACCGGGGGTGGATGAGATCCGCCCTGAGTACCTCAAGTCTCTGGATGTTGCAGGGCTGTCGTGGCTGACACGCCTCTGCAGCATCGCGTGGCAGTCGGGGACAGTGCCTCTGGACTGGCAGACCGGGGTGGTGGTCCCTCTCTTCAAAAAGGGGGACCGGAGGGTGTGCTCCAACTACCGGGGGATCACACTCCTCAGCCTCCCGGGGAAAGTCTATTCCAGGGTGCTGGAGAGGAGAATTCGGCCGATAGTCGAACCTCGGATTCAGGAGGAACAATGCGGTTTTCGTCCTGGCCGTGGAACACTGGACCAGCTCTACACCCTCCGCAGGGTGCTCGAGGGTGCATGGGAGTTTTCCCAACCAGTCCACATGTGTTTTGTGGACTTGGAGAAGGCTTTCGACTGTGTCCCACGTGGCATCCTGTGGGAGGTGCTCCGAGAGTATGGGGTCGGAGGCCCTCTGCTGAGGGCTGTAAGGTCCCTGTATGACCGGAGCAGGAGCTTGGTTCGCATTGCCGGCAGTAAGTCAGACCTGTTCCCGGTGCGTGTTGGACTCCGGCAGGGCTGCCCTTTGTCACCGGTTCTGTTCATTATTTTTATGGACAGAATTTCTAGGTGCAGCCAAGGGCCGGAGGGGGTACGGTTCGGGAGCCACTTGATTTCATCTCTGCTTTTTGCAGATGATGTGGTCTTGTTGGCTCCCTCGAGCCAGGACCTTCAGCATGCACTGGGGCGGTTTGCAGCCGAGTGTGAAGCAGCTGGGATGAGAATCAGCACCTCTAAGTCCGAGGCCATGGTTCTCGACCGGAAAAAGGTGGCTTGCACCCTCCAGGTCGGGGGAGAGTTCCTGCCCCAGGTGGAGGAGTTTAAGTATCTTGGGGTCTTGTTCACGAGTGAGGGGAGAATGGAGCGCGAGATCGACAGGCGGATCGGTGCGGCGGCCGCAGTAATGCGGTCATTGTATCGGTCCGTCGTGGTGAAGAAGGAGCTGAGCCGAAAGGCAAAGCTCTCGATTTACCGGCTGATCTACGTTCCCACCCTCACCTATGGTCATGAACTCTGGGTCATGACCGAAAGAACGGGATCCCAGATACAAGCGGCCGAAATGAGTTTCTTCCGCAGGGTGGCGGGCCGCTCCCTTAGAGATAGGGTGAGGAGCTCCGTCACCCGGGAGGAGCTCGGAGTAGAGCCGCTGCTCCTCCACATCGAGAGGAGCCAGCTGAGGTGGCTCGGGCACCTGTATAGGATGCCCCCTGGACGCCTCCCTCGTGAGGTGTTCCGGGCATGTCCCACCGGGAGGAGGCCCCGAGGAAGACCCAGGACACGCTGGAGTGACTATGTCACTCGGCTGGCCTGGGAACGCCTTGGGGTCCCCCCGGAAGAGCTGGAGGAAGTGTCCGGGGAGAGGGAAGTCTGGGGATCCCTGCTCCGACTGCTGCCCCCGCGACCCGACTCCGGATAAGCGGATGAAAATGGATGGATGGATGGATTTTTATTTTCTCTTAAGAAAATTTACATTCATTTCTTTTAATTTCGAAGATATCTTACCTGAGGTATTTTAGGGCCCACTTAGAAGGTTTTTGCCATTGATGGGTCGCAATCACATGTGCCTCAAAAGATGCACAATTGTGACCCTCAGATGTTGCTTTACAGTATGTGGTTCCACTCTAATCCAGTCAAATCATATAGAAAACGACTGGAAAATGGCAACTAGTTGGGCTGTGACTCATCTCATTATTGCAGAGCCACGTATAAAACACTTTCTGCTCCAGAATTACATTCTGTCATTTTGTCATTACATGAAACTGTGTGCTGAAAGAAATCAAGCCATTTAAAGTCTATGGATAACTTCTGATTGTGTCTACATGCTGTGGATTCATAATGTGAGTAACGATTTTGATTATAACATGCAGTCTCTCCACAGGAAATGAGAACACAGACTCTTAGACATTGCTATACATGTATTTCCTAATAGACCAGTGGTTCCCAACCTTTTTTGGCTCATGATATTTTTATATGGTGTAGGGCTGCAGCTATCGATTCTTTTTGTAATCGATTAATCTAGCACTTTATCGATCGATTAATCAATTAATCGGATGATTTTTTTTTTGCCTTTTTAAACAACCAAAACAACAAAAATGATGTGGCTTTGAATGATCAAGCATTTGACTTTTTTTATTGGCTCCAAAAAGCCCATTTATTGCAAGTGCCAACAAGTAGGTAACAACACAGTTACCTTACTGTAAATTTAAACATACAACATTACAAATAAGGATTGGACATTTGCTCCTTCTGAAATTTACCAGACCAAAGAATATAAAATAGCCTATCAAGCCAAACAGGTTAACAATATCAAATTTATATTTAAAAAAAATTCTAATAAATGTAGGCTAAATAATACAATTATAAGTCAAGACTTGGCATAAAAAACAAATGATGTTTTCTATTATTAAAATTCTGATTAAAAATTGGGTCAGGTCGGACCACGGGCTTCTTTATTTATATATTTATTTATTTCGCCGTGGTCCAGCCGAGAATACATGCACGTGAGTGCAGCTGCATCAGGTCCAGGCTTCAACACCTGTGGATTGGACCGGGTCGGGTCTTTGAGAACCATAGCAAACTGCTCAAACGGGCTTTAAGAGGAACTTGCTTTAAACCTGCAGCCAGACGCGGTCCAGCACAGGAGACCGGAGTCTGTTGACACGGCTTCTTTTTTTTTTTTGAGAAGTTACGGTAGGTTTACATATGACGGTCTGGGAGAGCTGTGGGGGGGGGGGGTTACGGGTGCCAGCGCCGCTGCAGTAGACACACTGCACCTTGTCCTCTTCCTTTTTGAGTATGTAATGATCCCAAACTTTAGATTATCTCTGCCATTTACGGACATCCTGACTCTCCGCCATCGCACCGAGTGTATCACGCGCTAGTGGTGTGTGGAACAATATCCCTGCGCGAGATCGCTGCGCGACATAGGAATATAACGATGCTTCGAGGCAGAGTTTTTTGCCTCGAGCCATTTTTGTAATCGAGTTAATCGAATAACTCGATGAATCGTTTCAGCCCTAATATGGTGCATTTTAAACTCCATTTATATTCGAGAAAGTGAAAATATAGAATACAGTTTTTTAAGATTGTGTGTGGTGTTTTTAATAATAGTTTTAAAAAGAAGAATAATTAGCCTAGTTAAAGCAGAAGTGAGTGATCCGGTCGTTTTCGCTAATGCTGCGTTCCAGGCAGGCTTTTGAAATCGTAAATTACAGCTTCAAGTCACAACTTACGACTTTGTAGCGTTCCAGGCAACCCACTCGTGTTTTTCCGACCTGTTTTACCGGTGAAAGTCACTATAACGGCCACTCGTAACTTCCGACCGGTGAACTCGTACCAGATCGAACTGGTACGACTTCACGGTCGGAAAAATACGAGTTTCCTTGAACGCACCATAACAGTCCTCGTCGCTACGTCACCACATTCACGGCATTCCTTGGCTGCACACACAGCCCTGCATGCCGTTCTCTCTCCTCATTGGATAAAAACTGTAGGATACGATAAATGTTTTCTCTTCGGCTCAGAGCAGAGCAGAGGGACTGAGAGACCCGTGTTTCAGTCCAAACACTCTATGTAAGTGATTGCTGTCGGAAGATATAACTATTTAAGACTTATATTAACACAAATATATCACTCACTTCTGCTTTAAAAAAATAAAAATGTATCGGTATTTTTTTTATTTTTATCAATTACTAGACATTTCAGGCAACCCCATTTGAATTTCAGGTGACCCCATGTGGGGTCCCGACCCCAAGGTTGAAAAACAGCAAGTCAGCAAGTTGCATATTTCCTGTTTCTCTAGAGGTTAGGTCTCGACCAAACATTGTTATAATGGTACAGACATAAAACTAGATGAGTGGGAAAATATAATTATTAACATTATTATGGTTAATGAAATATTTTAGGTAACTGAAGTAGACTCTACTGTAGCTACACATGGTAAAATGTTTTTGTTAGAAATATTTTGCGCTCACAGCAGAGTGCTAGAACAAAGTTGCTCCTGATGGCTCAGTGAAAATCCTTTTGTACAAAGTTTACAGAAGTAATGTAAACATTCAGTTGCCTTATGTTTCCTCCTCCTTCCTAGTTCAGTCACACCCCACTTCCCCCTCCCAACACACAAATTTTTATAGGAAGCCTGAACCACAGCACAAGGTTAATCAATGTGGTAGCTGGCAATAAATTAGGTTCAAGTGACAGGAGAATGTCCATACCTGTCTCAGCTGCTGGTGATCTGGTGATTGGTGACAGCAGGCCCGGCTCCCCGGCTGGTGCTGAATCATCAGGAGCAGCTGATTTAGTTACGGCTGTTCCGACAGGGCCAATCTATCAATTGATCTTGGGAGTAATGCATTACCAGCTTGGGTCAAGGGAGCCTGGGCAGAATACAGCCATAGCCAGAAGCCGTGGCAGGTGAAAAGGGGGCAACTCGGCAGGACTGCGAGCAGCAGAGAGAAGGATTTAGGGAGTGTGATAGTGAGCGCACTAATCTCACCGTTAGCTGGATGTGGCACATAAAACTAAACGGAGGTTGTGAGGTAGGATGATCATTAAGCGGAGACTGATGGCCTTCTTGTGCGCACGGCTCCTCTGGGAGTTGCCGTGTAGAATGCTTAATCAACAATTGGTGTGACTGATCACATACTGTAAAACGTCCGTGCGTCTTTGTGCTTGTGTTGTCTACATGAGATCATATCATCGTCCTTCTTCATTTGCCGTTGTCTTACGAGTGAAAATTAGAGAGCTGGGACAAAGAATAAGAGAGAGGCGGAGTGAAGGCAGACAAAGCCGCCAAACATTGAGCTCTTACAGGTTTGGGGAAGAGAAGGTGTGGATAATGATCAATCGCAAAGCCCTGGGCTAAAGGCCATGAAACTTTAGAAAAAGCACTGATAGGACAAGCAGTAAAAGTCCCTTCTCAGGCCCGGCAGTTTATTGCACTGCTCTAATGCTGGTACCCACCCAAAGATGAACTGCACCAATGCTGAATAGCAGCAGTTTGCTTCAACTCACTTTCAAGGCAGTATCTTCTAGTGATTTATTGATAAATTGACCCCCAAAAGTTGCTTTAATAGTTATTTAGAAACAAATTTGTATGAGATCTGTGTGTATAACATGAATGAATGAGGCATCTTTGCTGTGTAGAACTCCTCCTCTCATCTGAGACAAGATGGTCTCACATGGGAAGCGTCAGTCTGGGTAGATAAACCACACAGAGCCAGCAGTAGTCCACACTGTCTCTCCTCCGTGTCTGCAATCCTCTACACAAAGAATTTATATCTAACACAACCTGACATTGCCAAGTAACCTCAACAAAACATAAAACAAGCCTGCTACTGTTCTCAGCCTCAATGTTGGCTTTACTTACTATACGGCATGATCCCAGTTTCACTAAGATCTGGATTTGAAGAAGAGGGTAGAACAAAAGAGACCTGATCAATACTTATTCTGTCCCTTAGCTCGTCTCATGTAGTCCACTGTCCATCACCTCAAAGTGGCTGAAGGGCACAGCTGTAACAAATGCAAGATGGTTGGATTTACCTCGACAGTGTTTTCGGAGGCTAATTGGGTGTGTGGGGGCATCAAGAATAATGACACTGATAGTGCTGGGTCACATTGACAATCTGTGGCTTTGCACTGTTGGGACTCGCCTGCATCACCGTCTAGTGATGAGATAATGATTAAAAAAACATCAATCTGTTAATTGTTCCAAGACATACGTAGAGTAACTGTAGACTAGAGTCAGATTGTAGCATTGGTCCAGAATTACAAGCATAAAAAATGGTTTAGCCAATTGTCATTCTGCCAATCACTCAATATACTGTCACAGAATGAGATGTGGCATCACTTTACCACCTGTCTTCTTTTCTTCACTGAACTTGACCAGCTCATTACATGATCTTTCTCTCCCACCTTTGTTTCTGCGTGTTGTTCTCCTGTGTTTCCGAGAATCAAAGTCCTTGACACAGCTCATGTCACTTTTGAAAAAAATAACCACACAGCCTCAGATCACCACTCAAAGGTCAACACAGTTACAAGTTTACACATGAAATAATAGAAATGAAAAGGTGTTTCTGGTTTCACTCTTTGTTTCCTGAAGTTTTTTTTTTTTCCCTGAGTATATTTCTTGTTGTGGTTGTGTTTCTCTTCTCACTTTTATGGTGCTAAAACAGCAAAGAGTATGCATACCTGACACTAAACAGCAGAAAGATAATTAAGCAGCAGGTATTCCTAGGTACATCTCTAAGTTGTCACTTGACAGAATTTTTAAGGAAATACTGGATGACCATACTCTTTCATTGATCTTGTTTCATTTTTGACACATTGCTAATCTGAAATAGATGCTACAGTTACAGTTATAATGTTTGCCTGGTCATCTGTGCTTGCTGTGTCTTTGTGCTCTGCATACAGTTCTATTTTTCTCACCCTTTCTCTTCCTTGTTTTATTTTCAGTCAGGCAGGTAGTTACACAACTGTTGTTTAAATGCAAATAACATTGAACTAAATTTCAATCAATAATTTGTATCTTTGCCTTTATTTGACTTTCTAGACCCCTGAGGTTTCCTGATTATTCTAATAGAGGCACCGTGATTCTGTGCAACAACAACAATGCAAATTTTACCGCATGGTAATATTTTAGGCAGCTTGGACTCGAGAGGTGGAGGAGGTGGTTCAATTCCTGGCTCTCTCTCCAGTCCACATCTCAACGTGCTCTCTGACAAGATACTGAAACCCAAATTATCCCCGATGTTCTTCTTCTATATTTTTGTGTGAGTGTGTTGGTAGAAAAGTGCTGTATGTGTAGAAAAAAGCGATCTGTGAATGAGTGAATGTGGCTTGTAGTGTCGAGCACTTTCAGTGGTCGATAAGACTAAAAGTGCTATATAAGTGCAGTCTATTTACCATTTACCTTGTAATTTAATGCCAGAGTTGATCAAGATCCTCTTTTAATGATTAGTGTTCAAATTTGCAGCGCCTCCTTTCTCTTTTTACTCATTCCCTTTTGTTTATCTCTCTCTTTTTTTCCAATTGTCCTCATATCATTGTCCCCCTAGACGCAGCACTTGCACCCCGTTAAATGTCCCAGGCCCAGCCATAAATCATTGGTCCCCCACAGCGTCCCGTGCCCTCCCTCCCATCTGTCAACATCTAATGCTCCACACGACAAGCTGCAATCCACTGTGCACCACCAAACCACTCACTTTGAACAACTGAGCTTTCTCAGCCATTGAAGGCTGACTCAAAGACGTAGCCCCTGAAGGGGATTGACCAGAAGGCCCAGGTAAAAACTGTAAGTCTACTTAAGACTCTTGGTAGACTAAGAGGACTCCTTTATTCCCACCACTTCAGTCTCAGAGTGAGTTGGAGGCAGCCGAGGCAACTGACCCACAGTGAATGTCCTCTTGAGATGGCAAGGCCACCTGACTGTAGAGGGACAATCGCTCAAAGAGATTCCCTGCTGTGAAACATCACCAAATAACCCATATGATTTAAGAGGGGTTTTTTTTCTTCTAACTTTGTAAGTTTGCTGAGCCTGTGTGTGATATTTTTCAATCTCTCTTTGCATACCAGCGACGCAAGAATAGCAACAGCTCACACTTGACCATTTACTTGTGTCGCGACCATACGCCACCCTGGTCAGTAACGTTTTACAGTTAAGGCTCTAACCAGTCTAGGCTTCAGGGATGACACAGGTGTATATTTCTATTGCTCAAAACCTGGAGTCTGGTGGGATTCGCCGCCATATTGTTCAATGTTTGACTCACCGGCTGCTTCACGTTCATCACCTGTAGCTTGGTCTGCGAGGCTTCCCTGGCAGTCCTACTTCAGTGGCACCGGGCCAGCCACCAGCTCCAGCGTCCTGCGTGTATCGACCTCCGTCCGTCGTCACGCAGTCGTGGCTTTGTCAGTTCATTTGTGTTTAGACGAGACAATAACTAAAACGATAACTCAATCTTGAAGTGAAGGGGGATTCTTCGTCAACTACCTGGAGCGGCCGCCTCGTTGCTGCACGCGACTCGCTTCTTTGGCTTTTTCCCAGCATCCCTTGCTCCTTCCGCTCACGTCAGACTTAAGCGGTCAGGTAACCAGGCAACCAATCAAAACATTACACAATATGGCAGCCCACCTTCTCAAACCTACGGAAGTGACCTCAACACTTGAAATAACTTTTCTCTAACACACAGAAAAACACAACAGACACAAAACCTTCAACAACAATGTGCTATGTTAAACTGTGCATTTTAACTACCAAAGACAAATAGTTTTGTCTAAACCTCCATACCAAAAAACAGAGTTTGGTTGCAGCCCACTGAGTTTAATAATTCAATGATATTGATAATTTGCTATCACTAGTCTGTGGTGCTTTAGTAGTCCAATTTTTCAGTTTCAATTTTTTTTCTTCACAATATAATCAATGTGACATGTAACTAAAAGTTTTTAGTCTAACCACAAGCCAAGATATTTACTGTGTTCAACCTACCTACCTACATACCGTAGGGGCCCCACCCCTGCCTGTAAAGCTGGATTTCCACAATCTTTTTTTTTATTATTATTATTTTTTTTACAGCAACATAGGGTTCACGTCATGATAACTTCTGTATTTTGACCATTAAAACTTCCATAGTCCATAGTTCTCTTTGTTTAATATGTCAAGAGACTTTACCATGGACAGCTCCAACATCATTACCAATCGCTCTGCTGTGATTTAACTTCTGCTTTGATTAATAATCATTGTTCAACATGTTCAGACTGAGCCAACAATCATTTTAACATTTTAAATTGATTACTAACAAAATGGGTGGGTCTAGGTAAAAAATAAAACTATTTCTTGAAAACTATTAAAATGGATTTATAGCATTATGGAAAACAGCTGCTCACATGATGATGTTCAAGAACATCATCATCGTAAAAAATACAGGCTTGACTTCAGTTCTCTGCCTTGACTATACATTTCCTATTGTTGTGTCTAAAGTGGCCTTTTGAAAAGCAAAGTGAATAACAGAATGACTGCTAAAAATGGAAATTATCATTGACGAATTCTGAGAAAATCACACAAATGAAGATTTTCTGTGATTTTCTCAGAATTCGTCAAAGATAATTTCCAGTTTTAGCAGTAATTCTGTTATTCACTTTGCTTTTCAAGAGGCCACTTACGACACAACAATAGGAAAAAGTCAATGGCCATGTTCATGCTCCTCAAATACGGGCGAACTTCACTTAAGTCCCTCTTGTTTTTTAATGTTATTAAAATGAAATTAAATGAACTCAAAAAAGACAAAGACTGACAAATGGCCCTCCTTCATTTATTCAGATGGTGATCATGATTTTTGGTATTATTGTGTGTCCAGAGGAACCTCAGGTTCCTGTTTTAGGTTGACATGAGTTGGTACTGACAGGTTTGACAGGCTGGGAAACCTTTCTACACAACACAGTTCACAAAGTAGTTTTTTTTTTTTTTTTTTTTTTGCATGTGTGGCATTTGTTGCCGCTTCAGTGAGGCTCGGTGGAAATGCCTCTGACCAGGCACAGACCTGCCAAAGACAAATTTATTTCTCCTAGTTTTCATGATGTGGCCCTTTTAAGACAAATTCACATCAGGATTTAGAGTACACAAACACAAACACACAGGAATGCGAGGGTGAAACCTTGATAGTGGTTGAGGTTTGTGCTTGCCCAAACTGCACCAAGCAAACAAAACTGCATTGAGCATGTCTGCATATCATAACTAAAGTAGGTCACTGTGGCTGCAGCTCTTTTTAACATTTTATCTTACTATCTTAGAATCGGAGTCTCTGATAAAAAAAAAGGAGCATAACCTCTACATTTTATTTAGACTAATTATTATCACCACACTGTGAGTTCTGTGACTAAGGCCAAACTTCCCCCAATGGTGTCACAAAGGGATTTAAAAGTGAAGCAGCTCTAGTAATTGTGGCACTTTATAGTAGCAGAGATCATTATAGCTCTGATCGATAGCATTGCAAATACTCGCTGGGACGGTGATGGGGATTAGCAGACATTTGGCCATTATTAGTGGGTGGCCCACCCACTAATCCCCAGGGGAAACACTCAATAGAAATTGAAGTGATATCAATGACACCCCCCCCCCCCCCCCCCCCCCAATATTTTTGACTCATTTGCAATTGTGAGTATTTAGTGTACTGAGTTCTGGTAAGACCTATGATAAAGTATAGTGTCATGCACCTCATCTTAAAACAGTGGGAGCATGCACAGGGTATATCATAAGGCTTTAGCTTCATTTTTGGCCTTTGGTCATCATTTGCAAGCATTTTAACTTGCCAGAGGGGTACTTAGCCAATCAGAAGGCCTTAACAGCCAGACACCAGAGTGACACTTATTAGCCGATCGTCTGGGCAGTGGGGCTGACCACAAATGCAAAGCCAAGCTACTGAGGCATACCTAGACTGAAGAGAAGGGCTCTTGGGCCAACCAGCAGGGCACTTTGGAGACCCTTTGCCCACAGAAGCAGTTGTGATAAATATTTAAGCATTTTAGGAGTACCTGGGCCAACCAGACAATCTAAGGGCACTCGGACAGCACTTGGACTGACAAGAAGAGCCCTCGAGCTGACCATAAGGGTTAATTTAAGGGGAATGTCTCAAGTATCCTGTTTTTGTTTTGCTGCACGTCATGTACACTCTATGCCAGGAACAGACATTATTTTTTTTTAGCAGTGAGCATTTTTGAAGGGAAGATGATCTATCCTTTAACTGTTTCACTTCTTTTTTTTCCAAATGAGAATCTTAAACCTGTAATAATGAAAATCTGCAACAAGAATCCTGCTGACAGAAAAGTCATTCAATCCTAATCATGAAGATTAATAATGTTGTACTTACATCCACTATTGTTTGTATCCAGTTACATAGTTTATTATATCCTTTCAAGTCTATGAAGTGATCTGTGTAACACCTCCTTGTGCATTTGATAACAACAATCCCCAGGACGTCGCCCCCGTTTTGTCTGTGTGCTTTTGTGTAAGTGGTAGCGACAATATCAGCAAGAGAATGCTGCCTGTTGTACTCACCACTCCAATTATGCTTCGCTCTGTGGCTGCAGAAGAAACAGAATCCTTTGTAGGCGGTAGCAAGCAACCAGCACATTGCTGTCTGAACGCCCTCATGTCACCATCTCTGATTGAGGTTATCAGATAAATGAGACTTTAATTGGGTTTTTAGGCTAAGTCATATTAGGAGATGAGATAGAATTATCCAGGAACATATTAATGTAATAAAAAGCTCTCAGATCTGGCAGCTCTATTGCATTAGAAAGCTGCCAGCTCTTCTTCTCTCTCCCCCCTCCCTCCAATGCCAATCCCCCTCAAGGGCTTGCTGCTTTGAGCAGCGCTAACATGATTGACATTGATAGCTGGATCAAACTATAGAATCAACCCTAATATCATTAAGTGAGCAGACATGGAAGCAAAGACCTGGACTCTAACCGTATTAGCTGCCACATATGTTAGGGTTATGGATGCAGGGGGCTAAATGCATTGGGAAATCAAGCATGCAAGCCACAATTTGCTGAAAAAACGTGCTTGTGTGTACGTGTAACCTTTGTGCCTTTGGGCTCCACCATGTGTGTGTAAGGGTGTGCACACACATGAGTTTTGCAAAATGTGTGCTGATGGCTATAGACTGAGTCCTGCTGGTATTTGTCTTAATCACAATTATTTTCAAGTCTTGTTGTCCTGTGGCAGAACAGACATTTCCTAATTTTAGCTAAATAGACCTGCTCATGCCTCTTTGATGGCACCAACTGTTTCTGAGTAAACCAGGATTAGTTGTACAGGTCATCTCATGTAGCACTGAGCAATAATGCATTATATTCCAGTAACTAGGATGCAATTGCTCTAAAACTGGCAAATACTTTTGTATTAGTGAGCAGAACTGATGAAAGTCCTCTTGTTTGTTCCAAAAACTGAACAATCTTCTGTGCTCATGGTGACCCTCTATGAAGGCCAACCTGTCACCAATGGAGTTATACATTTTACCTACAATAAAAATAAAAAAGACTTTGTGCAGCAATGACATCTCTGTTTCTTAACTCATTGAGTGCCATTGACGTCTATGGACGTCAATCAAAATCCAACGCTTGAGTGCCAATGACGTCCATAGACGTCAAATGCACTTTTCTGCGGCTGGTAAATGGGGACGCTGTCGCGCATGAGTAATTTTGGGGCTTCTGGGATGCGTAGAACGAAGAAGACTGTTGATCAGAGCAAGAAGTGAAGAAGAAGGAGAAGACGAGCGCGATCGGTACGCAGATAAAAAAAGTTGGAAAAGGTTTCTATTTCTAGAGAAAAACGACGGGCAGAGCCTGGAACAAGTGTAACGTGGAGCTGGAGGAAAGCTTAGCCACGGATCATGAAGTGATCGGAGGAGGCAGGAAAGGTAAACTGATCTAGATGATCAGCACCAAAATGCCAAAGCGGAAGCGGATCGCAGAGTCAGTTTCACCAGTTGCTGTAAACCGACGTGACGACGAACCGAGAGATCAGCGCGGTGAGTCGCTGCCGCGGCCGCGTCCAGCAGAGAGGCTGAAGATGCCACGACGTCTCCCTCCCGACGAGGGGATGCAGCAGGAGGAGAAGTAGGAGAAGAGAGCGGAGGAGAGAGGGTGAAGGGGGAGGGGGGGTAGGAGAGGCTGAGGGGGCAGCAACTGCTCGTACTTGTTATATTTTAGTTGTTGTTTTTTTTTTTTTTTTTTTTGGGGGGGGGGGGTGTCTTACATGTTTTTAAAGCCAAAATTAAAACGGATAAATCACTGTTTTTCTTGAGAGACTCGCAAAAATGTATTTTTCTCAGCTTTCTAGAAAAAAAAGTGGTCTTTTTTGTGCAACCAGGCTCTATTCAGCTTAAGATATATCAAGAATGGAATAGAGAGTCTCCTCTTTCCTGTGAGCTGTTTGGTGTTTTCAGAGTCATAGTACAAAATATTCTCTGGGTCTTGAAATATTACTGAAAATGCCCCAAAACGCTGGCACCTGGCACTGACCATTTTATAAAAGGGCTGGCACTCAATGAGTTAAAGGTACATTGTGCAGGAATTACTCTCATCTAGCGTTGTGGTTGTATATCACAAGCAACTCAAACGTATTTTTCATGCTGCATTCATGTGAAATTGGGCAGACGGCAGACGGACGACAGCTGCTGCACATAACGGCATAAACAAGCCTCTGTGTAAACAAGTGGTCTGTCAGCACCAGGCAAAACAATACACGTGACAATATGTTGTCATGGTGATGTCGTATTATTTACCTGACCCACGTTTTACTGGCTTTCTCTCGACTTCTGTGACTAAAATTACAGTACATCTGGTTTGTTACCGACGGCCGTCTGCCCGACTGCACCTGAATGCAGCATCAGTGTAACGCTCCATTCCTCCTCACTGCGTTACCGCGGTGACTTTTCACAGACGTGAGTTTCCGTGGTTTCCTACCGTCACGCTGCCACTTGACGTAAAAACATGGCGACACGACATGGCAGCCAGCACCAAGCTTACCCGCTCAAATATATGAATGATATGAACGGCAAATTCAGAGCCTTTGCGCCCTCACTGTCTCTTCCATACTGTATGTAGTCTCTGTTCTGCTGTCAACTTTTGATAGTGCATACAGTACAAGTCTTGAGACAGATCTAAATTTCATTGGGATTTTAGTAATGTCTCTTGAAGTTTTGGTCATATGGAGCAGTCCAAACTAAAGACTCAGTCCCTCTCTATTTGCTCTCACAAAGGCAGCATGAAGAAATGCTTGCTGTTAGCAGCTAGTGCTAATTGTTATTGCTGTGAGATCGGATCATTTATAATACTGCTCTTGATGCAACTTCAAATCAATACAGTATGACGATTTTTTCAAACTCTTACCTCAAATATGATTTAAGGTGCTTATCGGCTTTCTTTTTCTGAGCCATGCACTCTTCATACTCAGCAATGTTTTGACCTGTGTTGCCGTCATCACTCTCTGGTAGCGACCGATAAGACCCAATCAGGAGATGAGGTGGGTGTCGGCATCATCATTTCCAAAGGTCTCAGTTTCTGTCTGTCCATAACGCTACAACTACAACAGCAACATATTCAAAAATTATCATTTCAAGTGTTTGACAACTCTCTAAAGTGCACAAAGGCATGCATGTAGCAAAAGTGATGCATTTTAAAACTAAAACATATTAGTGTGGGTGTAGGTCAGAGTTTGCACTTCTCCGGCTTTGTTGTGAGTAAATGCTGACTAATGTTAGCTGGATGCGAAGGAGGCACATGACTGAACCTGTGGAAGTATGCCTTTAAGGGAATAATTCATGAACACAGGCACTGGGGAATGTATTGACCAGTAAGAAGTTGATGTGTGGCTCTAAATCTCAGTTTGGGTACTTTTTTCAGTTACTTTCCTCAGAGATGCATGCAAATGAATAAAGAACATTGTAGCAAGAGAAAGGGATGACATGAGAGCTTGGATGTGAGATGAGATGTCAGGTGGACTAAATGATCTATGAGTTAGGCCAGAGAAAAGAATGCATGCTGTGTGAAAATTCAGACTTGACACAGCCTTTCTGAAAATGTTGCTTATACTTGTGCAGCCAGAATGATTAAGGGATGAGAATGTGGGTGCAGACTGGAACCTTTTCACATGGCTTTTTTTTTTTTTTTTTTTACATTCTAGCAGCCTTCACCTTAAACTATACTCACACTGACCATTTGCAGAATATGCTCAAATGCACTGGGGCACTAATGTATGTTAGACTCGAAATGCTCATGAAATGGTTTTCATATTTTCTCTAACATGATTGGGTCTATTCAGTTAAATGACGTGAATAAATATCCTCCATTCATTTTTATTTAGTGATTACTAATCAATTTAAAGTAACTTCATTACGCTCATGGAAAAACAGGCAGACAGATGGAGCATGTATCATATTGATTCCCCCCCTCTCCTTTTTTATGATATTGTTACTCTGCAGCAGAGTCAAATTTCATTACACCCTGTGGATCCATATAACAGCACAAACTCATCTTGGTGTCACTAATAAAGTGATTACTTAGACGGAGAAAAGGTCTAAAATGCTTTTTCATGGCTTCTGGGTGATAATTCCCTGAAGTATTGGGGAAATATGAGTGACTATAGTGTCAGGGAAGAATGGGAGGGGGGCTGTGCTGTTTCAGCAGGCTTTATAGCTCACTGACCTTTTAAAGAAAACGATTGTTGTTCTGTTAGATCATGTACTCCATAGATGCCCAGTTCTCGCCTGTTCCTTTATAATGCATTATTGATTTTATTTTATTTTTTAGCTTTATTACTCTATTTAAAGGCCAAAAAAACATGCATTTCTACTGTGGGAAAGGATGGACATGAAAAATGAGTGATTATCAGTTCTATCAAGCTTTGATGATTTACAGTGCATTTTTATTGTCGTGTAGAACAGAGCAGACAGTAATTGACACTGGTTGATAACACATTGACTGAGAGTGTTGCTGCCGCTGAATTAGGATGTTGTGAAATGTGCCTGTGTTGGATTTAGAACATCTGGATTTTCTTCCTGGTTAATTTCCGTTTTTTTACAACCTGGACCTTATTTCTAGCATAAAATACAATCATTTTACTCACCCAGACAACTTTGGTGTCATTTGGAGTTGTTTTGACGAAATTAGCCCCAGTGGAGCGGCGCGTATATCCGTATAATACGAGGACACGGGGCACGCAATGCAGCCTCTAAATAACACATTATCTGCCGCAAAACTCGTTCATTTCACCAATATTTTGTTATGATACACTAGTGCTATTCCCCTCCGAGCCCGTGGTGGCATGTTATCAACATCAGGGGTCTCTAGGTTGACTACGAACCTCTGATCTGGATGATGTCATCTCCGACCGCTGACCGGCGCGGCTAACTTGCTACCGCTAATGCTATGGTTCGTTTCTGCGTGTTTCTGACTTGTCAGAACAAAATGAACAGCTGGATGACGGTCAGCTTCCACAGGCTTCCTCTCCTCAACCTGGACTCACTAAAGCTAGTTGAGCTGAAAATGGACCCGAATGCCGAAGTGGAATGATTATTATCAGAATGAGCTGGGCAGCGGTCGGAGATGACATCATCCAGATCAGAGGTTAGTAGGTCAACCTAGAGACCCCGGATGTTGATAACATGCCACCACGGGCTCGGAGGGTAATAGCACTAGTGTATCATAACAAAATATTGGTGAAATGAACGAGTTTTGCGGCGGATAATGTGTTATTTAGAGGCTGCATTGCGTGCCCCGTGCTCTCGCATTATACGGATATACACGCCGCTCCACTGGGGCTAATTTCGTTAAAACAACTCCAAATGACACCAAAGTTGTCTGGGTGAGTAAAATGATCGTATTTTATGCTAGAAATAAGGTCCAGGTTGTAAAAAATGGAAATTATCCTTTAATAGACCTGGTCATTATAGATTTAAATGTGTCTCTTTTTGTTTATTATTTTTTTGGTCTTTTTTCTTTAACATTCAACCCATACTCTTCTTTTGAACAGATCTTCTTGGGGAAGCAGCCTGCACTATTTGCTCTACTTTACCAGCTCTGCTGTGTCTTCTTGTTTGATTGTTAATGGATTCTCCAGAGGGTCCTCCCACACACACATGTACACACTCACTCACAATACACTTGCACACACATACTCACAGTCTCTTACTCTTAAACAAAATGATTGATTCCCGTGCTTTATGATGCTTTAAAAAAGTTATTTATAAATTAAAATGATGTTCCACTGTACCAGTTTCAGCTAGCCTCTCACCAATCAAAAGCTCCCTACCATCACTTTAAAACCACCACAGAGACCCATTCCTTTAGACAGCAATATAGGGAACGTCTGAAAATGCAGGAATATGTATCTTGAGATCTCTTTTGAAGAAGATAAGGCCAAACTTAACATATTCATCAAAATGATGAGTAAACAAAACACAATTTGAACACTGGATACAGTAAATACAACCAGGGGTGCAAACTTGTCACCTTTTGGCGAAATTTGCCGTTTTGGATCCCAAATGGGTCATTTGTGTAATTCGTGTAAATCCGCAATAAAAATACACCTTCTGGTGGACAAGTGGTGGACTCTTCTGTCCAGCAATACACACCTGAAACACCTGAAACTTTTCATACAAACTAGCCAACGTGACTGCCACAGTTGTTAGATTTAATCAATGAGACCAACATGAATCTCCTATAAAGAGTTTAACCAGCCAGCGGTAAACCCAGGGCTGTACAGTGCAACATCTAAACATGCCTGTGCTAATTTAAAAAAATGTTGTAACAACATTTTAGCAATTCTATTTATTTATTTATTCCTGACCAGTGGCGGCTGGTGCTAAAATAAATGGGGGGGGGCGTCAGATAAATAAGATAATAAAGAGCATTGCTAACTTGACATCCAGCAGTAAACAGCAGTCAGCAGCGGATCAGCTGATCTCTCCCTCCGTACAAACTCTCCATTCTGATCCAGCTCCACTGGACTTTCAAAGTAAAGGTTACGCAGCTGAAAATTAGTTAGGCTAAATAGTGAAACAGCGGCGCCTTTATAGCCGATTTTAGGATGAAACTCTGAACATAACCTGGTCGGGACCAGGTTATGAGCTAAGCATAAGTTACCATGGTGATCTAGCCGGGTTAAAAGAGAGCCACCTTTGTAGTGCAGGAGAGCCTGGCTTTAGACTCAACATACCTCGCTAACTCACTGGCTTCACAGTACAGCCCTCAGCTGAGTTTGGCATGACACAGACGGGAGAAGCGTCGTGTAACTCCTTCCACGGCCACTTGCCTGCTGCAGGATTTTGAAGTCAGGTTGCTCCTTTATCCTTTTTTTTTTTCTTACTACAGCGAACGCCTCGTGAAAGGATTATTTCATAAAGAAACAACTGATTTTTCTTTTGCTGCGGCCGCCATTGTCTCCTGTCCTGTTGTTGTTGTGTGTCTGCTCCGTGTGCACGCGGGTGCGTCTGTAACTGTTTGAGTGACAGGCGGCTCCGCTGCCAGGGGAGTGACTTTGATTGACAGGTAGCCTATCATGAATCAATCCGATTGGATGAAGAAATGACCCAAACGCACTGATTGGCCACGGGCGCAGAGAGCTGCGCCCGGAGGAGAATCTTGAAGTGACCAATTAGAGACCAGCATGAAGTCACATGGAAGCCAAAAGTTTAAGAGCCCACATACACACTCATTAGGCCGGCGCCCCTCGCTATTGAAATGTATGAAACAACCCAGAATAAACCCAATATGGAATGGAAAGGCTTACAAATGTCAAAGTAAAACCCATTGTATGAGTGAACACTGAACAGATATGGTAATTACTTTTTATTATGTTATTTATGTTTACTATGTCTACACTTTTTTCCTGAAATTTTGATGGGGGCGGCGCCCTAGCGCCCCCTATTGACCGGCCGCCACTGTTCCTGACAGGAACAAATCACTAAATGCAAAATATACAAAACATTTGATTAGATTTATACACATTGCTTGAAATTAAATTTTCTGTCTGGAAAACTGGATTTCATCTTGGGATTTAATTATTATTTTGTCCTCATTTGCCAAAGGTCTGGACTCACTTATTATTGCAGTTTATCATTGAAGTTTTCCAATCAGACAAAGTGATAAACAACAAGTCACATTCTGGGTAGAATGGACTAAACCCACATTGCACTTTTACCCTTCAATTTTGAGGCTGTATTTGTGCCTCCTTTTTTTTATCCAACTTTGAGTTCTTCCATGATGAAAATGTTATGAAGTTGGCATACTAGCACTGCATGTTATGCTACTGTAAGTTTTAATATACATTTCATTAACCATTTCATTAGCTGGCAAGAGTAGATATATAATTCACACAGAATCAGTTTTTTAAACTCGTGAAGAGGAGTATTTTATGGCAATTTTAATATTAGCTGTCTGCTAGATGCTGGCATGTTACAGACTTTGCTCTTTGCCTCTTTGTTTGGGAGTTGGATGTGTGTCAGCGAAAGTGCTAGACCTGCTGTTGGTATCTTGGTAGAAAGTGGGTCTTTGACATAGTGCTGAGAATAGATGTCCAAGTAACAGGGGCCTCATTTTTCAAAGCATGCAAGTTCTAAATCTGTGAGACCCGCCTGTATGGACAAGAGAGCTGATATTAATCAAATATACAGTATATAACACTTTATGCATGGGACAGTGATAGATATTCCCTATTATAGAACCATCTGCTTGTGTACAAACAGGCTCATTTACATACAGAAACTCCCACAATTTGCCATACCACGTGGTCTTTTTAAAAGGATGTTGTTTATCCTTTAAAAATGACCAATGAAAACGAAACTGGACGAGTGAGAAAGAAATAACAACCGTGAAGAAAAATTGGGTTGAGGCAGGGCTGGACTCATCCCAGACACAACACAGTGGGCCCTAGTTTCTTGGCGCAGCGCAGGGGGCGCAAGGTAGCGCAGCCGGTCTAATGCAAGTTTCGACCAGCGCAGCCTAGTGCAAAGTCAGATTGGAAGATTGGCAGATCGCGCTGCGCTGAGATAGGCGTGGCCGCGCAGCAGGGGGAGGCGTCACAGATTCAGCTTGGTGCAGTGGAAGTTTTGTGCGAAAATGTCCCGCCGAGGTTGCGCTGAAAGCTCGCCACCTCCAACCAGGTCTACTCTCAGCGCAGGGCGGAGCGCAGCAGGTGCAGTGGAAGTTTTGCTGACTGACCTGCAGTGCACACACGTCACCAAGACCTCACAGGCAGATCTCCACAGTTCCAGACACATTTCAATGCAATAAATATCCACAATAACCACTATTTAATGCAACTAATGGAATCAACACGTGAATTTATATCTATATAGATTGTCCCGTCACATCTGAAGTCAGATCAAAGCAGAGATCAAAGGCTGTCAGCGCGTAAAGGAAACTCCACCTGAATTAACACAGCAGGGACGAACTGGCACTGAAAAGCAGCTGTGGATGTCCCAAGCAGGACTGAGGGTGGATGACTGCATGTCGCTGCCGTGTTGAGATACCACTCTGCCCTTGTGATGATCTCTTTATTTATTTATTTACTTATTAATTCATTAGCGCGAGCGACCGCATCACGCAGCCGTATTGAAAAACAAAACACAATCTTCATCTCTCTTAGTCCACCACAACAGCCTTGGTATCAGATAGTCAGTATATAGCCTACTACAGTATACTCAGCATCTCTATCACAGAAAAAAAAGAGACGGACAGAGAGAGAGAGCGAGAGAGAGAGGACAGAGAGAGAGAGAGAGAGCGTCCTTTCGCTGATTTCATCCCTGTTACGCATGGTGTTTGTTCATGTTGTGATTAGTGTACACCTCTCATCTTGCTTACACAGGGTTTGAATAAATGTGAGTTTCTTTAATTTATTAGTTGTTGTTTCTTACATTGGGCAGCCATTCTCAGTGTATCAGATCAATCCTGGTTAAGTATATTAGTAAACTCATTATTCGGCCACTCTGAGCTCGGACCTCCGGACCAAAACAGCTGTTTCCTCCTGGGAGAGGTTCGGCCTCTGGCGTCGCTGTCTCCTCCGTCCATGTCAAAGTATAAAATGACAAACTTGCAGCGCGCATCGCCCGCCGCGCAGTTAAAGGTGAGGAGAGGAGCTCATTTGATTGGTGAAGATCTGACTCGGCTGTGTTAATCCCACTTCTCCTCCTCCTGTCTCCCTCCCGCCCTCTCTCCTCCCTCTTCGCCGTTTGCGCCGGGAGGAGGGACGAGGGGAGGGATTGCGCTGGTCTAAGTCTGACTGCGCGTCCCACCAAACTTGCGAAATGGACCTGGACCACACCCCGTTGACGTGGCGAAGCTGCCCTGAGGTTAGACTTCGCCCGGTCTACGAGACTAGGGCCCAGTCTGTTGATGTTGATGTTGATGTTGCCCACCACCATACTGGATCTTGAAAGATTTTGAGCTCAACTTGGACAGGGGAATAAAAAAAACTGTTTTCTTTATGGTAACAGGGCAAACCAGAGTAGATGACAAGTTGTATTTCTCTACATTTATCTACCCACAATTAAACTCAACAAGCAAAAAACAAGTCTATCGATAGTCTAATTTACTTTCTACTCAACATAATTTTTTTCTCTTATTTTTACATATTTCACTAATCACCCTCCTTACACATTTACATTACTCTACATTTGATTAACTTTAAAAATGTAATTTCACATCTAATTTAATCACCACCTTGTCTCGTGTGCCTTCCATTTCACTCTCTCTTTTATTCCTCCTAAAGTCTGTCAGTTTGTTGATTAAATATAACACACCATGCAAATGCAGGTATTAGTATTATTTGCATATTATGTACACATGCTCATCTGTGTATTGACTTCAATGTCAACAAGTCATTAAAACACAATAAAGAAGAAGCATAACACAACATTTTAACATCTAAAGTATCTTATAGTTCCATACTTTGAAAGTCCTTTAACTGGTGTGTAGAAAGTGATAATTAGTTATTATTATGTTACCCTGCTGTTGTAAGCACGGCCCCCAGACCATTTGCACAGATGCAGCATATGCTCCATGGTGCTTGAGGGGAAATGAATTATGGCTTTAAGACTTTGTTAGATTCAACAAAGGCAGAGTGAGGTCACTTCACTTTCTTTCTATGCTTAGCCCATTTTCTGCATTAATATCAGTGCAGAGTGCACATCAGTCAGACCAGCGCTTTTCAAACTTTACCATCCCAAAGCTGTAATGGTGTGCCGTGTGACAAAAACAGTAAGGAACCACTACACTACCTAGCTAAAGAGCTCCCTCCTCTCCACACAACTGTACTTGCATTTTTGATCAACAATATCATATTATTCCCAAAGGCTTTAATGCATGATCAGAAAAAAAAAGATTAAACTTGGGGGTATTTCTTATTATTATTATTCTTAATACCAGATAGATGTGAGGCTCTTCATAAAACATTTGATACCCTGGATGCACAGGCCCAATGTCTGATGGTTTTTGTTATTCCATTTTCACACTCTTATCAGAGTAAGAGCCTAGGAAGAAATGGATTATGCCAGCTCTCTTATTATAGTCAATGGACAAATGCAATGGGCCACTGTACCCACTTTATGTGACAGGTGTTGTTGTTTGTGGAGTTGTTGCATTTTAGTGTCCCAATGTTGTGATTGACCAAAACAAATGCCCGCTGTGCCATATTACAAGCACAGCCGAGGTACAGCCACATCACAGCTTCTAAAACCAAGATAAATATAAATATACTGTAAAAAACAAACACCGAAAAAAAAGATACAGAAAAACATAACAATGTTGTGTACATGTTGTGATTTGAAATGCATTCACATTTGAACAGACAAGAATAAATTGATGAATTTGACTCATGTGGAAAGGAGTGCTTACACACAAAACTGTATGTGTACAGTCAGCTGAAATGATGCCTCGGGCCTGGTACCAGTAAGCACAAATGAAATTGCCGGTGGAAATACACACTATTACAGGATAATGCTGAATAATCAGAGGAAGCAGCTTGATCTCATACGGCCCAACCAGTAGACACAAACTGACGAAACAAACTCAAAGTTTACACCTTTTGACTTTTCCCGGGTCACCTTAAAGCTTCTGTGATACATTCTGCCGAAATAAAGTTTGCATTATCCACGTTTCATTTGCAGTTTTCAGAGATACATGATGTATTTCATCACAAGGCATTGGCTTTAACTGCAGCCTAGCTTAATGGGGGGCCTAATGAATCGTTCAAAGAGATAATGTCCTATCTCTCTCCATCTGTCATAGCTTTTAAGTGTAGGTATACTGCAGTGGCAAGGCCCATTCTGGACAATTACACAGGCTAGGACTTGGATTGAAGCTTCAATGGCAAGAAATCAAAAGTCAACCAAAAATTTTCATTGATTCATTTTATTCCCAAATTAATAAGAATACATAAATGTTTAAACAAACAACCCATCAAAACAAAGCAATGTGTCCCTACTGAACGCCAAACAAAAAAAAAATGTGTTGGCCCCCCAGTGAACTGTGTTGGCGCATGGCCGAACCAAGTTGCAGACCCCTGCCCTTCAGCCAGGATACAATTTGGCACTGTGTTCTGGCATTACAAAAGTGCACTTATTGGCCTGATTGGGTCTGATAGGCACACTTTGTAAAGCCAAAACTGCTTCACCTTGGGTCTAGTTTTAATTAAATTTCATTTCTGTGTGTTTAAATCGTGGTGGGGGGGTGCTATTCATTTCTCAAAACTATGTGAGGTCCAAAGACACACTGACAATTTCTTTTTGCTCCCCAGCATTTGCTTTATCGCACATAAACCATGGTAACAAGCCCCTCTTTTTCTTTTTCTCTCCACCTGATGCTGTTTTTCAAGTGCATTTCAATCCCAAGAGAATACTGAAATGGTGTTGACCTAATTTTCATGAGAGGATTTGTAAAATGGGGCTAGGACTGGATTCTTCTGCCTGTGTTAATCTTGTAGTGTGGGTTAATGCCGCCCTTAGTCGATTTTGACCTGTGACCATACCTTATTATTTTCCTATGTTCTCAGTGTTTGAACCATAAATCTACGTATACACACACAAGCCTCATATACAGAGAAAACAATACCCTCAAGTGAACTCATACAGGACAATACTGTACATCACCTTGTGGTGAGAGGAGGTTCCTGCCACATTTATTGGGCTAAAGTAGGAGAAAAAAATATCCTGTTTTCCATCATCCTTTACTAATACAGAATAAGACGCAGTTACTGACATCACTTTAATTCACTAAAACACAGCTGTGCTCCAGCTTGGAGTGAGACAGCTGAGCGTGCATGAAAGGGCAAAAAGTTTTCATTCTGCAGCTGTATCACATCTGAACATTTAAGAGACCATTTGTATAGTTGTTCGACTTAGAATTATCATTTGGATAGGATCTCATTTTTCTGAACCACGAAACTGTCAGACAGAGACAGACAGAACAAATAGAGCAGATCAGTGACTTTCACTTGGAGTTCTACCAGTTTGGTGAACTTAGTTGCAGTAACAGTTATAGAAACAGTCTTATTTCGCCACAATGTGTAAATGCACTTCATCAGGAATGCGCTTCATCAGGAATACCTGTAGTGGTTTTCTATTTATGGGATATTTCAATCAGCCAATCAAGTGGCAGCAGTGCAGTCAGACGTTTCAGAGTGGGGGAAATGTTGTCTCAGTGACTTTGGCTGTGGTAGGATTGTTGATGCCAGACAGGCTGGTTTGAGTATTTCTGAAATAGTTATCTCCAGGGATTCTCACACACAACAGTCTCTAGAGTTTAACTCAGAATAGTGTGAAGAGAAAAACATCCAGTAAGTATCAGTTCTGCAGACAGAAACACCTTGTTGACGAGACAGGTCAGAGGAGTGTGGTCAGACAGACAGGCTACGGCAACTCAGATGACCACTCTTAACAACTGCGGAGAGCAGAAAAGCATCTCAGTATGAACAACACGTAAAACCAGAGGACCATATCAGGCTCCACAGAAATCTGAGGCTGCAGTGGGCACACACTCACCAAAACTGGACAGTTGACACACGTCCGAAGAATCCAGATTTCTCGCATATTTTTTTTTATGGCCCCAATTTACCAGCTTCTAATGCCTACTTCCAGCATGATAACACACCATGCCACGAAACAAAAGTCTCCTCATACTGGAACAAACATGGAACACCTTGGGGATGTGTTAGGACGGGAGATTGGCAGCATGTGCAGCTGACAAATGTGCAGAAAATTATGCGATGGAATCATGTCAACATGGAGCAGAGTCTCGGAGGAATTTGTCCAACATCTTGTGGAATCCATGCCATGAAGAATCGAGTCTGTTCTGAGAGCAAAGGGAGGCCCGACTCAGCGGTGCTCCTGATAAAATGCTCGCAGATATATTTGGAGTTGCACTAAATACGCTGTATTTTCAAGTCGCCAACTTGCACATGTAGATAAAAAACATTTAGCTGTTGAATGACAAGCATTCCTCATAAACATCACAAGACTAAGGCAAAGACCATTAAGATGCAAATATTTAGATATTCACGCTTTGCCACCTTCATTTTTCTTTTCATCTCTTCCCTGTACTGCCACTAACCGCTCCCTCCTCCAACTGCTCCCCTTTGTGCTTAGCTATAGAGACACCACATAACCGAGTGTAATCATGTGTGATCAACATAAATGAAGCATGTGAAAACTCACACCACTAAGTATGTGAAAATCAGCCCAAGGATGTGTGTTGTTTGCAGTGAAACTGGAGCTGTCAAATAGTTTAACCTTACAACAGTCTTGGCTCGCAGCACAGTCAAAGTCAAGAAACAGTCTGAGGCACAGCACTGAGCCTGGCCTTAAGTAGGACAAGAGAGCTCTTCGGGCTGGTGCTGAAATTGAAACAATCCCTCCAGGAATTTGCAAATTTGCAACCATAAGATTTTTTTTTTTTTCAATCCACACTATCACAAATATTGCAAGAATTTGCAGTTTTTGTAAATCAACACAGCTCCTGCTTGAGTCCCTTGCATAATTCAGTAAAGTTTAGTTTCCACACACCACTGCGGTTTTCATGCAAGTGTATTGAGAGATTTATCACTGAATATGTAATCATGTCCAATGTTCTGCTATATGTCATATTTATCTCCTTACATTTTCCTCAGAGTAATTTCTTGTCAAGCTATAGAAATATTGAGAATCCTGAGGGGAACAGAGTGTTTAGGTTTTCTTTTTTTTATGTAATTCAGTTTTAATTGCAAAAATTATTCATGAACCAGTGTTGGTGGTTCATGCTATATCCAACCAAACAACCATTACTGAGAGGTTTTGATTTTCTTTTACATATTGCATGTAAGAACATGCTGTCTGTATGGTATATGTCATGTATGCAGGAGTCACGAGTTGGATTACATTTGACAGTCACATTTAATACAACATGCGACCATTTGGTGAACAGAAATGGGTCAGCATTGAAATTTTAATATCCTTGCTGACTTCTCACTCACAGGACACTTGGTAAATGAGTACACTAAACTGTTACTGGATGAAGATACTTTTTTTCTCATTGAACTCACATATTTTGAAGCAATTTGAGATTTTTGCTACACAGGGAAATACATTTGAAAAAATAAAAACATGTTTACCTTGAATTGCTGTACTTACTGTCACTTAACAGAATTATGATGCATGAGGTGTAGGTTACAGTAGAGTTGATGGTTCTCTTTTCACAAATTCTCTGGATGTTTAATATTATTATGGGCACTTTTAATGGACTCGATGGACTAAAGCAGAAATTGCTTTTGAAATTGCATTTTCAGCCCAACCAGCACATTTTAGAAAAGAAAAAATCATAAAAGTGTTTGCCAGTGGAAGAAGCTTTCCTTTGAAAACGCCTGCAGTGTTGCTGCAGTGGTGCATCTGACATCGGTAACGGGAGAGACTACAAAAGATCAGAGTGGAGAGAAACTCATCAAAAAGATAATTTACCAAAGAATAATAGTTATATATCTCTGTATCAGAAGTTCTGTTCTTTTCAACACATGCCATAATTTGCATCTCCAGAAAATTTGAATGTTTTCTGTGTACTCATCTCATAATCGGTTTGTACACTTCCCCCCTCATCTTGTGAGGATGGAGCAGCACCGAGTGAGAAGCAGGTGTATTTGGAGTGCATCTTTTAGTGTATATAATTATTTTCTTTAAAAAAAACACTCCTACAGTAAGGGAAACAAATGTAGCTGACACTGCAGTGCATGTTTTGTTGTGGTGATTTTAGTTTGCGTGGTCTGGTTTTATATTAGGTAGGCTATATAATTTAACCTATAGATATCTATTTACAGTATGGAGGTAATTTTGGTACAGAATAATAATACACATTGGTACATGAATGACATGTGGTATAGATACAGTAATCTCCATGTGCATTTGCAGTGCTGCCATTGATTTTCAAATCCTTCATAGTTTGTGTACAGTACAGACAGCTGCATGTAAGCAGTGAACAAGTCAAGCCTGACTAGACTGCAGACCTGGTGTTGATTTGCCAGAAGCCTAAATAATTTGTAATCCAAATGGGCATATTGGAGCCCTGGAAGATTGTTTACCCCACAAGGCATGACTAAAAAGTCCTGACATCTGACATGTGTGGTCTCAGAGTCTTTCATTTGGACAAGTAGTTTAGTCTGTGAGTCCTAACTCGGCATTCTTTTTATTTTTGTATTTTGCAACATTTTTCATTCCAGTTTCTGTCGTAATCACAAATAATCTTCACAATGTGGCACTGCTTTAGACTGTTTTATTCAGCAAATCTCAGTGAGGGAAAAAAAAATATGTATAACATTACACCAAAGACAATGCATTCACACAAAGCATTAGCCACAGATACACACAAAGACACTAATCATGTGGGAGGAATATGTTTTTGACTTTAAGTTGGTGTCCATTACGGAAGCTACACACACACACACACACACACACACACACACACACACACTGCGGAACCAGTCTTTCCCAGTTCAAGGATGGTACAAGGAACCATTTAAGCTAACATGCTGTCATCTGTAATCATATTTGCAGTTTGAATTCAAATAAGGATAATGAATAGCTTGACAACTTGGAGAGCTCGGGGTTGTATAGAAACACACGTGTGTAGTTGCTTTTAAATAGCAGAGATTACATTCAATTATAACTTTTTTTTCATCCAATTCTCAACAGTGAGTGCTCTGGCTACCCTGGGAATGATTCAAATAGCATTAAATCAAATGGTTCAAGGGTACAAAAGCAGCAGGGTGAATGCTGCGGGTGTCATCATAATCAGGTGTAGTAGTATGGAGTCGTATGTGTATTCCATTCGTAAATGACAGACTAGCTCAGTATTTGTAATATTTCAATTTGTCTTTTATAAACATTTAAATGAGCAGCCTGACAACATTGATGTTGTCTGGCATAAAAGTACAAGGTGAGATTTTAAATTACTGATTAAAACTTGAGAAAACTTCAAATTAAACATGGTGACAGCCAGGCATCCCTGCCTCTCCTTTGTATGGACTTGATATCATTTAAAAGAAGTTGAGGTTGAGGGAAGCTCCTGCACAGGGTGTTAGTGTGTACTGCACAAATGCTTATCTATCTTCCATATAAAACATAAGGCCCAGTTGACCAAATGCCTCCCAGTTTATGCCTTTGTAGGACGTTTCCAGAAGCCTCATAATGAACACTTTAATATGAGTCTTGCAAATGAGGGGCATTTTATTCAGAACACACCTACAGTGGAGTCACACTTTACAATAATTACAGAAATCCCAAAAAAGGTCTCTCTTAGTTTACATTGCATATAAATCCAGTTTTCTCACATAATACTGTTATCATGCCTCTTCCTAGTCTTTCTCTCTGTACCCATGCAACAAGCTGTTTCAATGATACGAACATGCCACTGCTCAGGCATACTGAATATAGTGGGGCATAAATTATTCTGCCCTGCAGGCGTGCAGCTCCTGAGTTACAGTGCATATGGAGCAGATAGGATTAAATGAACCGTATAAGGGAGACGAGCTTGCTCCGTGTGTGTATTTACACTAGATAGTTCTATATTTTACATATGAACGTTTTACCTTGAAAAACAGATTAGTAGAGTATAAAGCAAAGCTCACAAAGCCTGATTGTATGTATGTGTGTGTGCGTGTGTGCATGCCATTTTTCATTGCATGTATTACATATAAGAAAAACTAACATGCTAAAAAAATAAATAATAATAATTGTTAGCAATGGCCCTGGGTTTACATGTATATTGTGTTATTTGGGAGGTGGTGCAGTGGTCAGATAGTACAGGAAAAACCAAAGGGGAGAAGGTCGTGATATTGGATGGGTTTAGGGTGTGTACTTTCATCACCAGGGGCTTTGTTCTTTGCTGAGTTCTAGATATATAATCATCATTGGCCCCTAACCTTTTTCAACAAGGTTCAGTAAGATCATGAAAACCACAAGTATTTGGAAAATAGCTGCATAAAAACTACATAAAAAATGTGGCAGACACAATTTTTAGAAATTATTTAATAGAAATTTGCATATGACAGATGAAATCATTTCTATTATTCTGGTTTTTTGATCCATTGGTATCTTTTGACGTCAAGTATTCATAGTATAATGTTCACCATTGTCCCTTAGGTTTCATCCATAGGATGTTCATATCATCAGACTTGAGTGCATTAGGTCTATCCTAAACTTTTTTTCTTTTTCTTTCAAAGCACAAGCATGTGAGCCTGGAGCTCATTGCTCTATTTTGCTGTAATGGCCATAGGACTTGTCACTAAGAGTAGACCAGAGTCTTGGGCAACCCAGAGAGCCTGCAGCCAAATAAGGACCATGGGTAAACAGGCAAAGTGAGAAGGGGGAGAGAGAGAGAGGGAGAGCGGGAGAGCTAGGGGGCCAGCGGAGCAAAGAGCAAAGGAAAAGGAAGCGACAGTGGGTTAGGGAGAAGCTGCACTTCTGGCAACCTACCTTGGGGTGAGTGCAGTGAAATAGGAGGTCTAATTAATGGCTTTAAGAGGGCAGCTCTCATAGAAACTCCCTGTGGGTGATTACTCACCCCTGGGCTGTAGCCTGCTCACAGATAGCCTATGTCCACACGTGGCCCTTAAACATAGTCACACATGCAAGCATCATCAAAACTCTCTTTTGCTCATCTCATTAATCACAGTGCTGGCTTCATTAGCAATATGAGGCATCAAATGCAAGCAATTGTGAAGTGAAGCATTTCTGTTGTTTCTTAAATTAAAACTGTGCTTATTTGCTCTGGGGTGGAATGAATAAGTCTCACCCTCTTAATTGTGGAAAGCATGCACAGTTAAACTATCAATGAATACGACACTCATTAAAGCAGAATGTTGAGGCTTCCCCCGGGCATTTAGAAAAATACTTTTAATCTTTTAAAGAAGATAAATGATGCTCAGTAACAGCTTAAAAATAAACAAATCTAAACAATGGGGAAAGTTTGGTATTTTTAGCTCTCATGCATCATTTGCCTATCTGCTGGTTAGGGAGAGCTTCTCTGGTAGAGATTAGTAAAGACAAATGACAACTGAACTTCTCCTCTCCTGGCTCCTTGTACATCCAAGGGAATTTGCTAGGTGGGGCTTTGTTTCAGTCTCATCTTTTGGTTTGCAGTGCATCTGTGAGAATCTCTGTGCTCATTACAAAATCTGCTCTGAATGGGAAATGAGCAAAGAGTAAGAGTCGAAGGAAAACATTCAGGTCCGTATAGTAAAATTTCTAACTTGACAAAATTAGTGATACATACACGGGGCAGATAGGGAATGTGCTGAAATAATGAATCTGTCATGTTCTACTACCTCACTGTAATTACTGGTGCATGCAAGTAAGCCAATAGAATCGCAGTCGTCTTTTACATCAACTGGCAAGAGATAAAACTTCCACAGGCTCTGTCTGTCATATCAGCTGCTCAGATGATTCACACAGTGGAAATAACTCTTCTTGTGCAGAGTTAACAAAATTTGTTGTTGGAAACACATTTTAACAACAAATTCATGTGGTGTTTCTCCCTAGCACTATTACAGAGAAGAACAAGAAGAAAGGTCATTGATTCATTGAGTTAAATGGTTTGGCCAAAACACTTTGGCCCACAGTTCAAACTGGCAGAGTTTGATGTTTTGGCGGTGGGTGCTACTCGGTTATGCATGCATGCATGCATGTATGTGCAGCATAGTATATAGTCTATTTTGCATGCTATGTGCAAAACACTGGGGGATGTGAAATGCAGTATAAATCAGAGGGTATGGTTATGTATCATTACCCTCTCAGTAGCATTGCTCATCTCAGACCTTTTAACAGCTATGCTAGTCACAGTGGTGCACAACAACAAAAAAGGCTTGCTGAGAGGAAAGGAGAGGCCAGAGAGGCTTTTCAAGGAAAACCATTTTTGTGTTGGAGGCTCAGAAAGACACTGAGGGAGCCTCATCATCAGAAATGTGCAACCAAATGCAGGCAAAACATACAGACATTAGAGATATCTTTAGTTTATGTTTATGTGAGTTTTCCATCCCACACAAATGTAGGCATACAATTAAAACTACAGCAATTTTCAGTTTTTTTTTACTGTTGATAATTATGTTAATGTGTACTGTGTGAATTTACTGACATTGGTCTTTGTTTGTGGGCCATTAAAGTAAAGCAATTATTGTTGTAAAGTGCAAGGTAAAAAAATGCGTCTGAATGTATGGAATATTTATTATTTAACCATTACATGTATATATGCATGCATTATTGTAAGATAACATTGCGCAGTGGAATGTTGTCAGAAACTCAGGGTGGAGATTAGAGCCATTCAGAGTGTCGGTAGGAGGCTGAGTTTGTTCTTTTTTTGTAACAAACAGAAAAACAGAAACAGCTGTACAGTTAGAGTATCTGTCTGCGGGTCAGGCTTAATCCTCTCCACAGAAAGTAAGACATGGGGGCAGTCTTAATGCATGTGTTGTGTGTGTGTTTGCACACTGTGTGAAATACTAGGCAAAATGATTCTATTATGGCTTAGTGCTTTAATGGAGCACTGATATGGAAGTTGTTTTACCCTTTCTAGTATTTTCAGAAGCACTCAGTACCTCAAAATAGTCAGTTATAAAAATGTTTTTATGTGTTACCGCCTAAAAGACTATCTGTATTAACCAGGAACTTGCCAACCTGTCAAGCTGTTAGAAACAGAAGAACAGTGTGAGGAGCCATTTAACCTCTGGTTCTTTTCCCATAGTGCGAATCACACTTAAAGCACTTCTGCAACTTAAAGGTATCAGGCCTAAACACAACTTCAGTGTAGAAGTTAACTACGTCTCCCAAGGTGCCTTTTGGCAAGAAATTTCCAATCCCAGAGTTTAAACTTTTTTTTTATGTGTGCCGCTAATGGCAGGCAGAAGCTACAGATTGTGCTTTCGAGTAAATTGATTTTACAATCTGCAGCATGAACCAGTTCACTTGTAATTTTTGGGTCACTCTCAGATTCAGCCACTATGGTGTCATCTCTGATCCAAAATGCAGCAGTGAAGTGTTCTTGCCTTCTGGCAGCCGAGGCTCATCTGCAATGTTAAAATAACAGAACAAAATATGACTTCTCAAAAATAGATTCAAACTGTTGGTGTTAGCATGGTGCTATAGGGTTGTTACATTATCCATGAACGGCCCTGCATTCCTTTGTGAAGTAACATTGAGGACATCATCTTTAGGAGCATATTGAAATGGAATAGACACACACATGGAAGCAGCAGCAGCAGCAGCAGCTCCTCCTGCTCACGTCTGTTTCCTCTGTGGCAGCGAAACGCATAACATGAGTCAGCAAGTGACTATTGTGGGCTATATAGGCTCACTGGGCAGTTTGGGCTTGACTAACTGCTCTATAGATGAAGAAGGGGGAACTCTGCAGCTTAATAACATTAAGGCTAAATAACCTGTAATAAAACTCTCTTTTTATGTGACACACTCACTCTGTTATACAACACAAGGGCTCGTACTCACTCCTTTTAAAAAGAGCATCTGTTGTGAATAAACAAATATGGCTGTTGAATATAAAACAATGTCAGTTTACGTAAAGGAGAAACAAAATTATATGCAAGCCAATATTGTACTGTACTGTATATCATATATAAACTAAGACAACTTTTTGAAGTGTCAAAGTCTCCATTAGACATTGTCCCTTCAATGTAGGACTATTTGATATGGATAATTCCTCACATTATCCATCTGCTATTCCCATCTTGAGGGAAAAAAACAGACTGAGCATCAAAAATGAATGAATGAAAATTATACATTTAACTTAGTTTTAGGCAATAATATACTGAAGACACATGAAAATGATTTTGGGTATCAATTCAAAGTTGAGATGCCCTGGCCTCATTTTTAAAAGAAAACCACTTGAGTTGGTAAGTCATGATCTGATCTTTTTTTTTTTCCTTTTTTTTTTTTATCTTTGTGAACGGACATTTAAGTGTGGAATGGCGAAGTAAGAGAGAATGAGAATGGTCTGTCAGTGTTGATCTGAGGTCACACCAAGTTATTAACCCCTCCACTTGAATCACTCTGTCACGGGTAAACAGCCAGGAGTAAATAATAGCCCTCCTCCCCGCCCTCCTCCCCGCTCACCTCTGACCGGCTGACATCTGCTTGGACAAACTTCCAGCTGCCCCCCCACCCCCCTTAACATCACACATAGGCATTCCTCTGAAATAATACACAGTCATGAGATTGTAGCGTGGAGGTCCCATGGGTTGTTTGTCTTCAGGATGAGCATCCATAAATCGCATCCTCTCTATTACAGTGGCTGTCCATACAGCATCTGACATCCTAACCAAGGGCCCTCCTGAGACACCTTCAAAAAATGATTGATCATGAAATATGGATACAGCTAAAACGATGTGCGTTGTTAAATAGCTATTGGATGAGAAGAGAGAATGATGTCATGCTTCCACTTAGGACCATTAAAAATGTAATGCATATCAAAGTATTCCATTTCAATAAAAAATATTGTAATGTTTCCTTAAAAAATGCATCAGCGTCACTCATCTTCCCCAAGCTAATGGTATCTGGAATGACATGAAGCATTAACATTAAATATTCTAGTTAGTAGGCATTTTCATCCAAAGCTCCTCACCATTGTTTTTATTTAATTAATTCTAACGTCTTTTTAGTCGCTATTCTAAAATGACCTTTATGTGAAAGCGTAGTGACAGATGTACAAATTTGAATGTATTTACCTGACACTAACAGTGTGCCAGTATAAACGTGTAACCCAAGTCAGTAATTGCTTCTTCTCTGAGGAAAGCTGTCTCTCATATAAAACTCCAGTCAGTGTGACAACCACTCTCAGTCAAGGATGATATCCAAGTTTTAGTGCACATAGAGGAGATTTGGTAGCATGTTTATAGCTATTGCTTTTGTCTCATAAGTTCCTTGAGATGGTGCTATTGTTCATCCCACACCTACCTGCTAAATTTTACACGCTGTCATGTGACATCTGAGCCAAAAGCTTAAATGTCAGAAGCAGCTGTGCAGGAGGGAAGTGGGAGAGGAATTAACATAGCCTTCATAAAGTCTGTGTTCTGGCTGTCATGTCCTCTTCTTTCTGGCAGAACTGTCATCGCAGACAGGCAGAAGAGCTTTAACTCGGTTAGGCTTCCTTGGCTCTGAGTACAGAAGTTGCTATTCCTTTGCATGGCTGAATTCTGAATTTGTTTTTACGTGTACATTTTTTATGAGTATTTGTTCACGGTGCTTTGTGTAAGAGCGTGTGTAGAGCGGGGTGAGGTGAGGTGGAGGCACTATAATCAAGCATTGATTCAAATACAAGCATACATAATGGATGTTTTTGACTCTGGCAGTTTAGAGCATATATGCTGTGAGAGAAATTAAGAGTGAAAATGCTGGATTGAGACACAGTTAAATGCAGTTTTCCAAATAATTGATGAACGATGCAGTACAGGCCCAGGCACGTTAGACCTGAAGCCATGAAAGCTGATGTCTCATGGCTGAAGCATGACAAAGTGGGAGAAACCTGTGCACGTTTAGTGTCTGTGCTTCACAACAGTCAGAAGTAAACAACACTCCAAAACAAGCCAACGACGGAGAAACAGCTCCAATATGAGACTTATTGATTCTCCATATTGATCTTAAAGCTGAGCCTGAAGTGATGGATGTTTGACAGGAAAATAAGAATGTAGAAAGAGAGAGGAAAGGGTATGAAGAAGATATCTGAAATTTCCTCGCTGAGATTTACTTAGATTATCCTGATCCATCCCATATTTCATTTGATTCCATTTCACTTTTTCTGTCTTTTAAATGCAGTCTGAGGAAGAAGCAGCAATGGAGAGGTGAGGGAGGGTACTGCCGTGACTGTGCAGTGCAAATGTAGTGCGGGAGCTATATAACTGATAAACACAGCCATCTCAATTGTGCTCACTGAAGCAGTGTGATGATAACTGGATCATAACCAGATGATCTGGCTGTGTTACAAATGATCCACCCTCATTTGGAGATGCAGAGGCCTGGCCAAAATGGCTCTTTAGCTTTTGAACATCTCACATCTTTCCTTTTTCCATCCAATTATTATGTTAATTGATGCATGGGCTGCTTAATACTCCTGAAATGCTGTGAAAACACTGATGCCCAGTGTCCTAAGGTAAGAATAACAGTAAAAAAAAAAAAAAAAAAGGATCAGTAGAGACAAGCTGTGCTCTGTCTGCTCAGGGATGGATGTTGATAATTTCATGCTAACTCCTCTGGTCCCATGATTTTCCCCCTGTAGCTCAGGTCATGTAATAGGATCCTGTGAGCTCAGCAGCATTAAAGCAATCACTGGGTGGATATATTTTTGATCTAACACTGTTTCCTACACTGTATATATTTATTGACAATCAAGTACATTATGTCATCTTGCAACAAAGAGAGGAAATAGTGATATTTATATAAACATTTGAACATGATATAACGCATGAGGTGTTTTTTATGCAGCTGTGTATCGTCAGTTGTGTATTACAGAGCCATGTTACTGTGGTGTGAAAGGCTTTTAGGTCTCTGGTAGATCTTTATTAGCCAGACAGTCAGACAAAAAGGTTATAGTGGAATATGAAAGCTTGCTCCAACACTGTGTGGGCATAATACAGGTTACACATCTCTTTCCCTGCTTATAGAGGCCAGCTATGTTATCTGTCTCTCATCGTTAAGTGACGTATATCATTTCGCCGGTACATACGACTCACTATGGTACTTTCACATGATAATATATTTTTGATTGATGTTTCCTTTGCATTACCATTTCAATATTTTACAGATGACCACACAGACATGGGTATACTTAGATGTGACACAATGAGTTCTTCATGCAGCTTGCCTATCTAACACTAACAATTGATAGTCGGAAGTCTTTAATCGCTGTGCTTGCCGCTTTCTCTCACAGAGCCACACCGCAACACACATACAGACACACACCAGGCATTAACGTGTTTCTGGGATGATACAATCCCAAGTCGACAGCTCTAAGTGGGTGAGTTTGCACCTGGCATTAAAAATGAGTCTCCACGTACGTCTCGAGTGACCACTTGTGATCGGATCTCAACTCCTTACTCTATATGCAAATGAACACATATATCATTTCTGTGGGCGAGCGTTGTTGTTTTTAGCCACTCTGACTATGACAGACGGGCCCATTGTCGGTGTTACAACCCTTGGACTGTTTTGAAGTAGCTGCTATCTCTCTGTCGCCTACACCAGGTATTGCCCCTTCCTCAAACTGCATGCAGCTACTCAACTCACCAATTAGTGAACGATATAAGGGGGGACCCAGTCAGTGTCAGTAATGGCAGCTTGAGAGCGGTCTGCTGTTTGATTCCTTGTTGTGGAAAGAGGGTGCGAAAATATCTGACGTACTTACATTTTTTTTTTTTTTGTGCCTTGACTTTTTTTTTAGTTTATGTGAAATCAGCACTTTTAGTTACTTGTTGTGGTGATTTACTGTGTGGTTAAGTTTCATCATAAAAAACCCTTGTTATTGTTATTGTTTTTTACTTACCGGTACATTATTCTGCCTCCAACTTTTTTTCTTCCCTCCCAGTTACAGTAGCTGTTCATTTTTGCTCTTTCCTCTCATCTCCTGGTTCCTAATTGGGAAACATAACAGTCGGTGTGTGTGTGTGTGTGTGTGTGTGAGAGGGGGAAAAAAGAGAGAGCGATAGACAGGGAAAAGAGTGCGGAGTGGAGTGGGGCAAGGAGGGGCTGGGCAAATCAAAGTACTATGCACAGCTCCACAATGAAAACTGGTTTTAGCTAAAAGTTAAAAAAAAAAAAAAAAAGGAGGAGGAGGAAAAGAAAAAATCAATATGTGGCAGTCAATGTTGCTACAAATGGATCAATGTATGGGAAATGATGTGAGAAGCATAACAATATTTGCTAGAGCAGGACAAATAGGTCTGTGACAGAGGATGTCATTTGAGGCGTTGAATTTATCTCTCTGTGCACTTTTATCATTATCTGTGCACTTTGTGGCTTTTCCAATTTTTATTTTCTTATTAGGTCAGGCCATTGCTTCTAAAATCAGTGCTCTTCATCAGTCTGCCCAAAACAGTGATATTATCATCGAGAGCCAGCGCTGTCTGCCTGACAAATCATGGCTTATTTCTTAATCAGCACCCTGCTGCTGAAAAAAAGTTCTCCACTTTTCCATTTTCAAATGAGTTGTCAGAAATTAACAATGGGTATTGGGCACATTAATGAAGAGAGGAATTACTTGATTGATTAGACAATTTTATGGGATTAAATAAGAGACCATTTTAGTTTGTCATCCAGTGATATAACTTGTTGAGGTTGAGGTCTTTAAATCTGTTCACACACTCACTTATTACACCATACTGAAATTGTGACCCGCCTCTCAGTACAGTATGTCTCAGCATTAGGACCTTGTGATAAAAAAAAACAATTACGTCACTAGCTTCATTGATAGTAGCAGCTCAGAGATGCTCGTGTGAGACAGCACAAAAGTGAGAATCCATTGTGTTTTGTAACGAGTGAGACTTGCAGAAATGAGACTTGTGTGTTATTTCAGTGGAACCTTTCACAGTGGGAGGAAATTTCTAATCCCCTCCTGCTCACTTTGAGCAAAAATGTGGATACATGTCATCATCAATCATGAATAACACTGCATTAAAAGCAACAGTTGTGTGTGAACGATTCATTCATCCTCAGACAAGATCCAGAGAGGCAAAGACACTATGGAAGAAAAAGGGCTGATATTACTTATAGCTGGTAGCGATAATACAACACTGAATCCTTTTTCTCCCTTTTCTTTCAATCACCTATTCTTCCCTTCCCACCCTTCCTCCTCCATATCAGGTATATTGCAAAATCCAAGATTTCCAACAGTTGCCGCTGGGAGACGCAACCAGCTTTCACAGCAGGGTTCACACCTTTAAATGCATTCTCATTTACAGTCAATAAGTTGTGAGTCATAATATAAAACCATTGAGGACATCTTCCTCTGGCACATATCAAGCTTTTATCTTTAAAAGACTGCAAATGGTATGTCTTTATAATCTTGTGCCGTTTAATTTCATATTGCGTCATTGATTTTTATGCTGTTAAACCAGAACAGTGCACAGTAGCAGAGATAGGGAGTAATTTAGAAAAGAGATTAAAAGACTAAGAATAAGCATATGGGCAGCAAAGTCAGTTTAAGTATCAATTTGCCACATGTTGCCATATTTTCCAGAAGCAGAGTGGAAATTCCCTGCTTAAATTGTAGCATTCACATAGGAGAGTGAGTGTTTTTGATATTTCTCAGCAGTTAAGTCCTCTCTCGTGTGATGATGCAGAACCTTCTAAGCAACATGTTTTCACTTGTGATCTCTCGCAAAGTCGAGATTTCTTGATTTATATTGTGCAGACACTGTAAAGGAGTCAGGCTCATTATATTTCACACAGATCCTTTAAAACAGAAATGTTTTGATCTGCCTTGATATTGATCTTGGGCATCAGATTGCAGCATCCGTCTGGGTAATTAAAACAGCTTCTGTTAAGGTAGACCGTTAAGGTTAGGCAATTCAAACTTAGGTTGTAGCTTTTAGATAAAGTTTTTGGTGTTTTTTTATTTTTATTTTTTTTAATAAAAGATATGTATGCAGGTATAACAAAAAACCACACAATAAAGACACTTAACCTTCCTCATCTTTCCACATTTAGATATGATGAATACGACCACCTACAGTACCGCTGGGTGGTATCATGTGACTGACAGGGCCAAGAACATTCACATCATTTACGTCAATATTTTTTCTGTTTTCTCTTTCCCGCATGTGCTGTTTGTTTTGAACCCTGCAATCCCCTTTATAGGTAAGTGTATTTTTCAGCTTCCCTTCTGTTTATTTATCTACCTCTCTGTCCATGCAGGCATCTGCCAAAATACTGTATGACTCATTGTTTTATTATTTTGTAAACTGGCACTGTGTCATGCATGGGTAAAAACGGAAAACTTATGAGCTTGTGGTGTGGTAACATTTTATGCAACAGTCAGTCCCTGAAAGCAATTTAACTACAGTACATACACAGTCCTTGTGTGGTATTTGTGAACCACCATTATGACCAAACAACATTAAACAAAAATAGATAACACTGCTTCCTTTATATAAATTATTCTCGCAGAGATTTTACAGTACTAGAGGCAACTCATACAGTACACCGTGCCAATTTCCACTTGGATGGTCACATTTTCCTACAGTAAAAAAGGAAGAAAAAAAAAGAAAAAAAATTTGCTCTCAGAATAATTTGAAAATGTTGTAATCACATAACATTTCAACAATGGGGGACTTAACCAACATGACCTGAATGCTGTTGCATTCCTGAAGCAGACAGCTGTTATTTTCTTGAGATGTTTTGCACTTCAAAAGAAAATAAGCTTTCCTTTTGGAGAATTATTTAGGAAGAATTCAGCAGTCCACTAACCTCTGTATTTAAAAGCTCTATTTCTTCGAGGGTTGAAGCTCCATCTCTTCAAGAGGGCTTGAGGGCTCAGTCTCGCAACTGAGCTCATCATCTTTTGGGGATCCCAGGAGATGCAAAAGGCTTCTTGGAAAAAAATCCTTGTTTAACTGCAGATAAAATGCAAAATAAAACTGTACAAAACTAACAGATAATAATGTAAATTTCACAAAAAAAAGTGTGAGTTGTGAGTTTCTTTTTCTCACACGTCACTAGACTTGACTAACTGACGGAGGGATTTCAGAGAAAACATTTTTATACAGCATTCACAAAATTCACCTGTGCACAATCAACAACCCTTACAACACCTGCAAAATAGTAATGTGTTTTGTTGGTTTCAAAGGTGGGTATGTGTTAAAACAATGATAGCATCACTTCACTGTGGGAAATTTGTGTACTTCAACACGTCTAGTGGGAAACCCTTCTTCAGTCACTGATTTTCTCCTCTGCTGTAAGATAATATTTCTAAGCTACATAAAAATCCTCCTCCTAACTCCTAACAGTCCTTCAACTTAAGCTGCGAACAGAGGAGTACTAGTTTAAATCTACAAAGGCAAGGCACCCCACACATAATGACTGACTCCCACAAATGGATGGTTTAGTGTTGCAGTCAGACAGGTTTACATAGCAGGAACTGTTGCAAAGTGATGATACACAGCTCTTGACCACTGCTTCCGTTTTGAACGCAAAATCTAAACAAATACTCATTGTATTGGCAGAGATAAACCCATTTGTCCCCATAGTGAGGATCTCCTTCACTCTGTCTGTTTCAAACAGACCCAGTTTCTGTCTTTTAGGCTCTAGTCCTCACGCAAACTTAAGAGCTTTTCCGCTGTTTTGCTAACCCTTCTGGCCTTGTGCATTTGTTTTCAACAAAGCTGGCAAGAAAGAAACCTGTGGAGTGGTGGATAACGTTATTTATCATACGCGTTACGATGTGTATATTTGCGTAGTCTTGTCTGTCGTAAACAAGAGATTATGGGTTATAGGGCGCATTTGCTGGGACACCGGGTTGACGGCACTGATCTTGCAAGGTTGGTTTCTCGACCAGTTCTCAACGGGCCTGAAAAATACAACCCGAACCGACCCGACCCGTAGGTTTTTAAGCCCGGACCCAACGGAGCCCGACACACCAGCATTACTTATCTGCCCGAACTGCCCCCTCACCCCCCCCAAAAAAGTGGCGTGCTTTCTTTGCAGCTCGTCTTCTGGCTCACGTCATCTGGCTCCTCCGGTACCGGCCCGCTAACGGGTGGGACATACTGCTGTAGCTTACATTTGCCGTTTGATCAGCGGGCAGCGGGCGCAATTGATTAAGTTTCAGCCACGGGAACGGTGTGCCTTTGTGGAGATTTATCCCCCAACCAGTGTGCATGCTGTTGTCGCACCGCAGCTGCCAGCTGTGGAGTAGCTATTGTCCGCATTTTCCGGCAGTAATGTTTCAGTCGTTCTGCCCACAGCAGCACAGGATGCAGAGTGGGATGTTTTGTCTGAGACTCACACGTGAACAAACAACAATTTACACCAGAAATATTTTTTATGAGAGAGAAAAAAAGGAAGCCTGGGGTCCGACCTGACCTGAGTCATTTTCATATTTTTTGGACCCAAACCCGGCCCAAACCCGTGGGTCCGGTCTTTACGTGAAAGGCAGAGAGACTCAATTCTCTCTCGTAACAAGTTCACCACAATGCATCACAATTACTCTGAGGTTGTTTAATTAAGGTAAAAATGTAGCATATTTAAGGTAAAAATATTGCATAGTTCTTCTTTAAGGCTATACTGTACCAACTTACAGATGTAAGTGTTATGTTGACAACTATGTGTTAAAGCAGAAGTGAGTGATATATTTGTGTTAATATAAGTCTTAAATAGTTATATCTTCCAACAGCAATCACTTACATAGAGTGTTTGGACTGAAACACGGGTCTCTCAGTCCCTCTGCTCTGCTCTGAGCCGAAGAGAAAACATTTATCGTATCCTACAGTTTTTATCCAATGAGGAGAGAGAACGGCATGCAGGGCTGTGTGTGCAGCCAAGGAACGCCGTGAATGTGGTGACGTAGCGACGAGGACTGTTATGGTGCGTTCAAGGAAACTCGTATTTTTCCGACCGTGAAGTGGTACCAGTTCGATCTGGTACGAGTTCACCGGTCGGAAGTTACGAGTGGCCGTTATAGTGACTTTCACCGGTAAAACAGGTCGGAAAAACACGAGTGGGTTGCCTGGAACGCTACAAAGTCGTAAGTTGTGACTTGAAGCTGTAATTTACGATTTCAAAAGCCTGCCTGGAACGCAGCATTAGCGAAAACGACCGGATCACTCACTTCTGCTTTAAAGCAGATATCAGCTTCACGGCCGTTTCGGCTAATGCTGCGTTCAAGGCAGGCTTTTGAAACCGTAAGTTACAGCTTCAAGTCACAACTACGACATGGTAGCGTTCCAGGTAACCCGTAGCTCGTGTTTTTACCATCCTGTTGTCTGTGAAAGTTCCCTATAACGGCCACTCGTAACTTCCGACCCGTGAACTCGTACCAGATCGAACTGGTATGACTTCACAGGAAGGAAAAACACAAAGTACGAGTTTCTTTGAACGCACCATGAGTTAGCAGCCCCCGCCCTTGTCAGGCATCAATTGGTCCTCGTGCTACGTCACCACATTCACGCGCATCCCTTGGCTGCACACACAGCCCTTCATGCCGTTCTCTCTCCTCATTGGATAACACTTGTATCCCACAAGGAAAATTTTCTCCTCGGGTTACAGCAGAGCAGAGTGACGGAGAGACTCGTGTTTAGGCTGAAATACTTCATGTAAGTGATTGCTGACGGAAAATAGGACTATTTAGGACTTATATTAACAAAAACATTCCACTGATATCTGCTTTAAGTTTATAAATTTGCAAACATGTTATCATTTTAACTAGTATGTTACACAACAACCAAACATGTTGTTGTCTCATTAAGAGGGATTTATTAAAAGTTTGTACATATGTAATTTGTACCATACTACATATGCTAAATATCATATCAATATCACAACTATGCTCAGATGTGGCTGTAACTCCTAGTTGAGCAGGGGAAATCTGTAGGCTACTATCATGCAGAAACTGACAGAGACTGTGAATCTGGAGCTGACATTAATGCTAGTAATGGCACACACACCCCTCCCTCCAACAAAGGAATCACCTGTCTGTTTGCATTCAGTGTACCCCAATGGCTCATTTTGTCTTAATCCATTCAAATTGAAAATGTGCACCGGAGAGTTACAAATCGTGTGATAGAAGACATACAAAGAATGAGCTAACGCGATAAAGGTTAGTCAGGTTCGTCGGCTGTGTTCAGCGCTCTGGATTTTAATAACATGGTAGAGGATTATGTACAGAGAAATGAAAAGAAAAAAGCTAAGGTGGTTTCAGGTAAGAAGGCTCACTCTGCTGCTGCTGCTGCTGCTGCTGCTGCTGCTTAGTGGCTGGTCTAATGAGAAGTGCAGCAGTCAAGCTTCATGATCAATGCTTCGCTGTTTGAGAAGCACATGTAGCACATGTGTCTCATTGTTAGGATTGGCGGTTGGTTGCAACTCCCAGCTATTTAAGTCTGAGAGAAGTGACACACTAATGGCTTTAGATGTAAAATCCCACATTTTATTATGATTTTCAAAGTAAAAGACTGACAGTGTGTGGTAAAAACTGACAGAGAACATGTTGTTGGATCTTCTTAGATGTTCCACTGCAGCTGCTTTAATTTTGCATATTAAATCCTGTGTTGACATACAGGTATCTAGAATAGTAAATAGTAACAGTTTTTTTCATCCAGGCCTCTTGTGTTTTATCACAGTAGCATCTAACCAAATATCCACTGCAGCAAGGTAAATATTGCAGTTGTGTGGTGGGTATAAGAAAAGTTAGAATTTGTGGGCTTCATTACTATTGATTACTATTCTGTTGCTGCAGGGCTTGAAAGCAGAGTTTGTTTCTTGGTACTACAAGGTTAGGCACTTAGTTATTTATATTTGAAATGTAAGCAATAGGAAAACAAGATGAGGCGCTTGCACAAGTAATAGAGCTTCATCTTGCTCAGGATTTACCCTACCCAGGGGGCTAATTTAAACTAGTTACATAATACCTGTTAAAAGGTGCAGTTTAAACATCAAGACATTCTCTCTAAACAGACAGAGCAAACAAGTCATTCTCTTTTGATCAACATTTTAAAAGTCGATGTTGGAGTTGATTGAAAATGAGTGTCACAATTTGTTTGAATATTTATATATTTGTTTATTAAATCATATCTTGTTGCTGAATCAATACATGCTAGTTCATTTTAATATAGTTACATTTTGCATATATAATCAAGAAAAATGTTTCCTTCCCTAGGGATAGAGCTGCACAACATGTGTGTCAGTATTCTCATTGCCATGAGCAATAGTCACGTATCAGGAGTTGCAACGTCAAGTCAGGGAAATTATTTAAACATTTCATGCTGTGACTTGCATGCTGTTGCTACTGAGTGAAATGGAGGCTCTGCAGGCACACCAATCACCACTGACTTGAAAATGAGCAAGTAACAGGAATAACTGCATCACTTATATGGAGCTCTTTTGGCTACAGGGAGAGTGAAACACATACTGGTCAACTGGTTAAAATGCCCCTGTGTTTTCAAATCACAATGTATCATAGAAAATAAATATTGCTGTGTCAGGAGTGGATTACATAGATCAGAGCTTGGGTTACATACTGTAATTTATAAAGATGAACCAATAGGCAAGTTATGTTTGAATTTGTGTTCCGTTAAACATAGAGTTAGAAGACTGACAGTTTGCAGTGCACCAGTGGAAGTAAATGAATTATAGTCAGTGTGTTTGACGGTTAATGTCTCTTCTCATACACCTGATACATACTGGGAGTCATCTGATATTCCCCCCATGGAAGATCATTCAGAGTCAATGCTGTGAATTGGTGAGTCAGAGTAGCGAGATTGCCATGAATCCCATTTGGTTACTTATTGTTTAGACACTCCATCACAATCCTTACAGGGACTTTGAATAGCTTATCCTTCTTCTATTATATTCAGTGGATATCAATCTCCCATGCTGGGGCCAAGTCTAAAGTAAAGAAATATACAGCCTGCCAAAGCCTATCAGTCTATAGATTCAATCGAAGGGGGCCCTGAATAGTATCCCTGTAGATTTGAGGCAGCTTTTTCTCTTTTTGTATGCAGGGGGTCCCACAGGGGTGGTGTGTATTGAGTTTGTTTTGAAAGCAATGCTTCCATTAGATTGGAGTCAGTCATCTGGTTCAGTGCTGGCAGAATGCTGGTTTCAGCGTCGCTCACTGGACAAGAAGCATTGCACCATTCAAAAGGTGCTTGAACTTCAAATCCTCACCTAAAACAGTGAATCAGTCACCACTGGCACCTGTTTTTCTATTACAGTACAGGTTGTAATTTTATAAAGTATGGCGTTTCGTGATGACATGACTTTTATCAGTATTGTTGCCCGAAGGCTGCCTCTTGCCCTTTTCCTTGTGCTTTTGCAATCTAAGTAATATATAAATGAGGGTATGATTTAATCTGCAATTTTTTATGTGAAATACAGTAGTTTGATCCTAACTAACACCTCATCTCCACTAGTCTGTGCTGTAGAAGAGGGATAAGGGTGAACTGGGTCCCAGCTGCCTGTCCTTCTTTGATATAATAATCAGAGTGCATGATGTGGTGTTTGAGCCGGGGAATAAACACATTAATAAACATTATGCCATAATAACAAATTCAAAGATGCTTATTTCTTTCAGTCAGTCTCTAATTAAAATCACTTTTTGTCAGTGTTTTGTATCCATTATTTTAAATTTCTGACCTTTTTTTTCTCCCATTGACAGACAGTCAGTCTCCTGATGAACTTGTGCATTATAAAAACAGATTAAGCCTCCGTCTTTGTGTTGTTGATTTGCATTGCATATATAATGGATTAGTCAAACCGAATGGACTACTCATGGTCTCTTACGGCCCATCTGATCCGTCTGGCCATTCAGGCTTCTTTTGCATAGACAGTTCAGACCAAATTGTTTTCATATGCCAAATGCAAGCTTATTCAGTGCAGTCCTTGTAACTTCAATGGATTTATACGACCCAGAATAGCTGGCTTATGCAAATTGTGCATCCATATTCACAAAAGATATCAAAACAAATTATGATACTGAAGTGCTATTACTGAAACAAACAAATGAATGAATGAATCAATCAATGAATGAGTCAATGCAGATGCATAGCATAATGACCACAGTATAGGGCTCTGTGACCATGTCAGCCCTGACTCATGGTCAAGGTCTGGATCATAATTTTCAAGAGCTACCTCTACAACCTTCTCCCTTAATCCCTCTCTTTAAAAAAAAAAGAAAAAAAAAAAGGCACCACTGTAAATTTGGCACATTCTGAGTCAGCATGAAGGCAAAGCCATGAAACAAAAATGGGAACACTCTTCTTCCCACCACAACCTTTTCCACAAGCTCTGAGGTGCCTAAAGATTTGTCTTCTATCAGATGTCTGTAATAGGTGCAATAACATAAAAAGATGAACAATATAAATTTCAATTATGAGCCTTTCAGGGTCTCACACAAGCTGTGCAGTGAACCAGACCCTTTTGTGCCATACAGCACACTGTGTATTGTCTTATGAGCAATGAGCAAATCATCCATCTATAACATTTTATCTATCTACCATATCTGTCTTCTTGTCTGTCTGTTTCTCTGCAGTCGATGCATAGTGTCACCTTTTGTTGTGAGGACAAAGAGAGTCTGGGCACCATCCCAGGGCAATTGACAGTTATGCACAAGTCTTTATTTATAAGCAGTTCGGTTAGTGGCTTATTCACTTATTATGATAATTAGTACGGTATTTACTTTGACTTAAGGGGTAGGGAAGAATTTAATTAATTTTTAACCCTGGGTGGTCCAATTTAGTTAATTTTGTGAAATTCTTCAGACAATGGAAAAGAGAAAAATATAGAAATACAGGTGCACTTGTTGTGGTAAATGCAGTTACAGATTATATTGACATGATATGGATGGTTGACTGATGTAAAACTCCACTTCTTGATACAGTAAGTGACATAAATTAGCACAAATTTCAGTATGCTCAGCAAAGCCATGTTTTCTGCCTCTAGCTTGTGTACTTTTGTCCGTTTGAGCAGTTTTTTGGTGATTTGCTCCAACCAGGCAATGTACAGTACCAACTGTACAGACATAGCTGTAAATAAAGCAGAAATGGATGTTGTGTGAGAGTGTTTCTATGCATGATTCTAACAGCTCAGTTTATGTCTGGACTAAACTCCCGTCCTTCAGTCTTTCTCTGTTTCCCTCTTGTATGTTCTTGAAGTAGAGAAGTGTGAATTTGTGAAACGTTTTTGAAGTCATGTTGTAGATGGGTCAGACTGCACCATACTGGCAGAATTAGCTCCTGATTGTGTCTCAGTGCTGCCAACGATTGACTTTTAACCTCTCAGAGCACAGATTTGTCAAACTGTGTTGGGAATAATCTAAAAATGGAACCACTCTCCTAATATCCTGTATCTGTATACTTTAGGATGTAATTCTTTGTGACTGTCCTCAGTCCTTTAGTGATGTGAATCATAAGCAGCATTTAAATACAAAAATACTATTTTCTAATTCTTTCCCTTTGACCTGTGATGCAAAAAAAGGAAGTGTAGGTAAGGTTTTCTGAGAGGGCACTGCAATAAATGGTCTCTTCCTTTATTCCAATCCCTGCTGTGACCACCTTTTTGCTCAATCTATAATTAAACTCAGACTTAAAAGCCAAGTGCTGTGCAAATGACCTGAGGGTGATGCTGACTTTTTGTTGCACTTTAAGTGGGCATTTATTAATACATGTCTGTGTTTTCACAGTTTTCAAAACACATTTTTATAAAAGACTTTTAACTTCAAGGCGCACTTTTCCCTTGGAGGCCCAGGAAACCAGAAAGACGCCATGCCCATTGCATGAGAGCCACTTCTACTTTAATTAGAGAACTTGGCTTTATTTATTTATGAGGCATTCAAGGGAGCATTCTCCACAGTGCATAATTTCCTCTGGAAGTGATCTGTAATTAAAAATATGTATCACACCTCTTAGTGTAAAATTGTAAAGAGCAGTAGAGGTCCTCCACTAACCAGAGGTTACACTCCACATACATGCATGCTTCAGGGAGTTGTGACAGGGAGGGGCCGACATAAAGCTTACAAATCTTTGCCTCTCCTCATTAATACCTGATTTCGGCCGACAAACTCTCTTGATGTACAGTAATTGCTAGTCCCTGTAGGGGATTTCTTTTATTCACCTGAAAATCAGACGAGCTCATAAAAGGCTAACATTCTTACACGAATCTCACAAATACTTTAGTAAGCTTTCTCACCTTGTTAGAGGAAACACAGGAACTGGATCAAATTGAAAGGAAGGGGATTCAGAGGCTCCCAGGTTGTGGTAAAATGTTGAGCTTGCTCATATTGCCATTTCTCAACAGAGAAAAAAAAAAACATTCATAGGAAAAGCCATAAAAGCCTTGTTTAAATTGCTCCTTAGGCTGCTTGGAGGATTCTTCCCTTGTTGCCATTTTTAGATGTGTAGATGTGTTGATCCGTTTTCCTTCTTCTCATAGCTGTGGAGAAAAATGTTTCCTGCTTATGTATGATGGAACGGCTCCACATTTTTTTTTTTTTTAGTTACAATTATAAAACAGGAACTCAGAGCCTTGTAGAGGCTCTGAGTATAGTAGAGCCTTGTAGAATGAAGTGATATATAAAAACGTACATTATCCAGAAGGAACAGAAGACAGTCGGTGCGGCTAAATGAAGTCAGGGAGGTAGATGGTCCCAAAGTAGTTTCTCTGTAACTACTGCTGAATACTGAATCATATGATGTGGATATGCTATAAAACCTTTGCTCCAAACATAACTTGTGCGTTAATGCAGTTTTCTGTTTTTTTTTTAATTAGACATACCTAGAGTGGTTGGTTCACGAAAGCAATAAGTTCAGATCTGGCTCTGTAAGTAGCCTATTAGCATCTATGTTGAAAATGTCTTCCCATGGTTTTATACTTACTGTGGTTTTACAGTTTGAATTACTAATACAAAAAAAAAAAGAAATTGGCTGAAAGGAGCATTAAACTAGAGGGAAAGTAACATAACCTAGAAGTACAGCATTCAAAAATGTTTTCTCTAGTGCTATACAGTACAGTACTTGTGCCACAATGCTACAAATGCTTGCAGGTTTCAGTGCTGTCATATAACTCGAATGTGTTTAGCATGAACTTGTTATTGTCAACAAGAAGAGAAGTGAAGACTTTTTGTCTGTTGGTACAGTAATTGTTTTGTTTTGTTTTTCTCTGTGTCACATGAAGAGCAGCCTTTTAATTGGAGTTATTAATCCAGCTGGCCTGCAGCAATGCCTAGACTTTCTTGTCTTTAAAGAGCAAATTATTATAATGAGTATAATCAACTGTGTATCACCAGGCTATATCAGGCCGTCAGTGTCACTGACCAGTAATGGTTTTCTTCTCAATGTGGACGAGAGAACAAAAAAAAAAGTGTGTGCGAGGACAACTTCTGACAAATGATGTTATTTGAGGTGAGACAGTGGGACATCCTTGTGTGGCCCAAAGGTAAACATTGTGTCCATCATGTCAAGCGCACTTCTCAGATACATACACTAAATCTTTACAGTCATTTGCATAAATGTGTAGCAGTTGACTTTGCACTGTGATTGGTGGTTTCTTAGAGTATAGTGGGAAATAACCATGCACGTATTTACAACTGTTTGATTTGCTTATGAAAGCCTCTTTCAGCATATTGCAATGTAGGGCGGGAGAGAGAGAGAGGGAGAGGCCAGGAATAGCTACTACTACTACTAATAATAATAACAACTTTATTTGTATAGCGCTTTTTATACATGGCCATGCAACTCAAAGTGCTTTACGTTTAGAGACAAGAGGAGAGAGAGAGAAAAGAGAATAAAATAAAATAAGTACATGAGAATAAACAATACATGTCAATTATTATAAATTGAGAGGGCTGTGGTGTCAAGATATGTTTTCAATTCCTTTTTGAAGGTGTTCAGGGAGGCGGCTTGTTTGATGTGGGGGGGTAGGGTATTCCAGAGCTTGGGTCCGTAGATAGCAAAGGCTGCTTCTCCAGTTTGTTTGTGGTTTGCTTTGGGGACAACTACTGCCAGATGTTGCAGATCTCAGAGGTCTTTGTGGTTGGTAAGGGGTTAGGAGTTCGGTTAGATATGGGGGTGCCATCCCATTTAAGACCTTGTAGACTAGAAGGAGGACGTGAACATGACACAGGAAGCCAGTGTAGGTTGGCTAGGACCGGGGTGATGTGGTGTCTTTTTTTGTGTTTTGAATGAGTTGTAGTTTCTTACTAACTGTTGATTGTTATAGCAAAAAGAGTCTTATTAATACCTCTAGGTGTAATTGTGTTATCAATAATGACAGCAGCAGTAATAGCATTACTTTATATATAAAACTCATAATATAGACACGGCATCATATGTAATGCTTTGATCATTATCATTGTATCTACTTTATACACGAGTTAACTTTAACCATTTGTTTTTGAAGACCTTCTCCTCAAACTATCTCTGGTAAAGTGACAAACAAACAAAGTATGATGTTTTTTTCTTCTCTTGGACACATCACCGAGGGCAAAAATCCTCAGTACCTGAGGGGGAAAAAAATGTTTTTTTGTTTTTTCGTCTTATTTTTCATCATATGAGTGGTCAAGCTGAGTAATGGCTGCTACAGTTCTCAAACAAGTCTCCTGCAAAGTCAATAACAAATCAGGTTTTATAAGGTTTTTTTTTTTTTTTCAAATACTATGCTTTGAATGTCAGGGATGGATTTAGCACTCTTAGCTTGTATGCTTTTTTCCCCACTTCTGTGTGATCAAGCTTGTTTTGTACTAGTTTGTTTATCTTCAGGATCTCTTCTCCCATTCATTCCTTTATCATCTCACCTGCACTGTGTGTGTACAGTATGTGGCAGACACTGTTTGGCACTGTTTTCTCTTATTAATCGGAAACATTTGTGTTTAGTCAGCATAGAATTACTTGTTTATTCGTAGTCTGAATTCATTCTTTCATATTCCTTGGTAAACTGTGTTATCATGTCTGTTATGTTGACGGAAAATTCTGACATATAACAGGATTTGTGCTTTTTTTTTATTGCTATTTATTCATTTTTTTCAATCCATGATCGAAATTACTTTCACTGTTGGATTGCTTCCAGCTAGAATACCAGGTATGCAAATTTGCGTTCCCTATCATCACTACCAAATAATAGCATTTGCTTCAAAGGCCATGAATGACATTTCATTAACAAATGCATTATATATAGTGGTTGACAGCAGACAACAGGAGAATACTGTATGTATGCAGAATATTTCATGTCAACACGTCCCGTCATTGGGGAACTGCTCTACTTTAGAGGTTTCTAAAGCATAATGCACTCAATGGCAGAACCTCTGTGGGAGTGTTGTTCCAACAAACTGATGTAGAAATAACACACTGATCATAAGTGGTTAATGGGGGAGTGCCACTGCAGAAGCAATGTCCAAACAGGATCGGTAGGAGGTATCCAGGAACAGGCTTCAGGATATGACTATTGCTTATTTACTGCACAGCTTCCCACTGACACACACATCAGGACAGACCTGAAGAAATATCAAAGTAAAACATTTAATAAGGTCAAGATGTTGAGGCATGTTTATATAATAGTAATAAATTAAATTTTAAAAGATGAGAAGTCCACTGGTTTAAAATTCTAGGATTTAGGCATTTTGATGGCAGATTTTTTTTTTCTTTCTTTCTGGCTCATTTTGCATTGCACCACCCCCATATGTATGCACAGAGGAAATCATTTTTTCATTCAAGATATTCAAGGTGAATGAATAATCAGAGTCTGACTGTTTGAACGTTGTATTAACCAAGTCTAGCTATGCAGCTTTGTGCAAATACAACTTCTGTACATTAGCTGTGACTTTCCAACATTACCGACTCAACGATTCAACAACTCTTTGTTTCCGCAAATGCCAGCTTTACTATCATTCACAGACAAAGTAAAAGTCCATGTTTCATTCTTAATAAAACACACAGGGCTCAGTTACTGGCCCTTCCCTCAGTAATACATCATGTTAACTGGAGAATGAAAGAAGAATAATGGTAGTGCCTGTTGCTGCCACAAATCTGGGGATTCATCAGTGAAAGCCAAGATGAATAGGCTGCCCCACCTGACTTCAAATTTCTCTGTGATGGAGACACTTTTATCCACTCGCTTTCTTTTGGCTTGGAATCTGCTTTGTATTTTTAACTCGTCCCTGCAAGCCAAGTGGAACTCAACAACACAGCCTTTTATAATCATGTTGGATGTGATGAGTAGGCTTACTTGCATAAAGTCTTTAAAGAACCAGGCCACCGGTAGCAGTAGACTATTTCACTGTATTTAGGTAAAACAAAATGCACACATTTACCAGAGCCTCATGTGGTCTGTGAGCCTGTGGTATCCAAATATAGCTTGGCACCTTTACTGGCCCGCTGAGGATAATTCAGCATCATAACACTCTGAAAGATGTACAAAAAGAGACTTAAAGTGTCACACCAGGCCATCGTACAGCCACATGCAGAGACTATCAAAATGACATTTCGATTGATCTATGGAACCTTTATCATTCATTCAGAACTGTCAAAAAAGTTAACATACAGTTCAAAAACCTATTCCATGGCTTCACCACTTTCTTCATCTTTCTGTCTCACTCAAAATATTCTCTCAAGAGCCCAATGTGATATATTTATGAAGTGCACCTAACTGTGAGCCTCCACACTTCCAGTGATGACTGTAGCTTTGTGTTGAAATATAAATGCTCATTTAAGGTAATTAGGCTTTGATAATTACTTGTCTATCTGTTAAACACTTAGCAAAGTGCTCAGTATCAGAAGACAGATTGTTGTTTCTTTTGTGTGCGTATATAGCCAGAGCTAATATATTCTGACCATTGACCATATCATTTACATCACAGCCATGCTTCTATGGCTGTTAAAGTTTCCCTCACACTCTGAGAGAAAGAGGCAGAAGGGTCTTGGTGTGGCTTTAATCCTGCCTTGGCAACCAATTTCACAAACATCACTTTTTGTGTGTTTGTTTTTAAAAAATCAAAAAAAAAAAAACTGTCACACTGTTTTCTTTCCCTCTCCTTGACTTCACGCTTGTGTTCATTGCAATTAAGACGAGAGCGCTCGGGCGTATAGATGAGGGGACTAAATATTTAATTAATAGGATGGTACATATACACACTTTGAGTGCATACTGATTAGTTTGTTTATTGAATACTGCTTTTTAATTCGAAGAGTTTCAGGCCTCGTTTGGATGTGAATTACAGTAACACGGGCAAGATATGGCAAGAAAGACTTTTGGTAATGTCCTCTTTCTTTGCCTTTTAATATTTAGATGACATTTAAGAAAGGGAGATTTCGTGCTCTGTCATTTCCCCGGTCATCAAATGTGACAGGATGTGAGTGAGCCAGAGAGGGGTTAATGTCATGACCATCTTCTGAAATCCACTGAAACCATTGCATGTCTTCTTTATGTCATCAAACCATCATAACAAGAGGAACAGTTGAACCCATACATCTGCTGTAATTACATTTGACAAAGTATTATCAGCACTCTACTTGATAGAAACAAAAATAGATAAATCATAAGGTAATTTCTGATCGCTCAAGGAAATAATAACAAAAAACACATCTTTTTTCAGGCCATTGTAATTGCATACAGAAAAACATCATCCTTTATATACTATTTTGCCTGAGGAAAAAACATAAATTAACGTTTCAAGTTTGCTGACATTACTGACTAGTTTGGTGTTGGTTTATTTTATTTTATTTTTCATAGTTTTTCTTCTGAACCATGAAGGTGAAATTGCACTGCTTCACTTTTACTTGGTGTGACACCAGGATTTGCTCACAGACAGCAATCAATGTGGAGTGTTCCACAGCTGAAAACCCTGCAGATAAACACAATAAGACAGGCTGATGCACACTGATGGGATTACTCTGTTGTCGCCATGGTGAACATGGCCTCATTAGATGTGACCTTCTCTTGGTCCAGAACAAAGGCCTTCAGAGAGATTATAAGACATTGGTTTGTGCTACTTAGTTTTTAGGCTGTAACTGTATTTTTAAACATTTTTCCTGTCAGTTGTAATGTTTTAATGGGATGAGTTTGGAGGAGGGCTGGTGTTTCCAACACAAACCCAGAGCCCTTGTTTTCCCCTTCAAATGCCACTACATCAAATCAAGCCACCTAAATATAAAAAAACTATCTTGTCAGCTACAAAGTACAAAGATTTAATTTTTCATTTTGTCCACAATGCCACTGTAGATATCAATATGCAATCAGTCCGTTTGTGTAGCAAAAGAGAGAACTGTGGTGTTGTTGTAGAACAGGCATATAAAGTCTGATAATAGGAGGCTGTTTTTCCAACATGAAACTATGAAAAGTCAGCAATCATGTCTGCCGCTCCTTTTATACCAATTGTTTGGAAAGAAGATTTAATCACCACAATTTGAGTAAAGTCCAACACCTGAAAAGCCAAATTTGCATATTTGTTCGAGAGTTTTCAGGGAGCTATTGCTTTCTTTTTATTTGTACTATTTCTGAAGCTAAACAGGTGCTTCAACATTAAAAGTCAGGTGAATTGGACTCTGAATTGGCTATAGGTGCAGATGAGTGATTATTCCAATTCAGAGTATTTTCCTGGCAAATTTGTGATTTTCTCATCGAAGTTCAAATTTGTGCTCAACTCATCAATTGTCCTTTCCACAACACCATCCTTCATGTGTGCCCATGTTGATGAATTTCCACCCACCACCAACACACACACACACACACACACACACACACACACACACACACACACACACACACACACACACACACACACACACACACACACATACTGTACATATTGGAAGGAAGCACGCAGTTTTGCACCAGAAGTAGGGTCTTTCCAGCCATGCAATAAAATGACATGGATAGAGATCAGGAAGCAAGTGAAGGCTGTTAGATCCAGCAGAGAACCAGGCACAGTTAAAAGAAAGCAGTTTGATTTGAAACTTTTCACTTAAAAGCAAGGTTGTACGCCAAGCCCCAGGAGGAAGCTGCCAGTGTGCTCTCCCACACCAAGCACATCAACGCTCTCATTAAAGATGTGTTGTCTGTAGCGTCACTTGAGATGGGAGCACGAACATCATTCCTGGCAATTTACTGGCCTATAATTGGTTGGCAATTTCTCTGGAGTCCATATTTTGTAGGACAGGAGAATGTTAGCCTTTTGAAAATCTTGTAGTTTCATAACACACAGAAAATCCACAAGTCACTAATTGGAATAGCATTTATATCAACTAAATGTAATTTTTTTTAATCAGGGTTGGCAATTCAAGATTTCTGATGGGTTTCTCAGTTGATTTTGAAATTCCCAGGATAATGCTGTCATGGTACCATTACAGACAGTTGATGTCTCCATTTTATTTATTTATTGGCTGCTAGTCTAGATTAGGTTATACCATTACTAAATCATATGTAAAGTCTGTAATGTTCAGGATAAATTTTACTAAGAAAAAAGGGTCACACTTTACTTGAAGGTCTCATCATAAGAGTGACATGTCACAGTCATGAACATGCCATACACATTATGTCAATGTCATAACACCCGGGTTTGTAGAGTTAGGGTTAACTGAATGACACTTAATAACAACGTTATGACATTGACATAATGTTTATCACATGTTCATGACTGTGACATGTCACTCTTATGATGAGACCTTCAAGTAAAGTGTTACCGAAAAAACAAACACAACCATTGAGTCTGATGTTTGGGTCGAGGTGAAGACGTGGATCTGCAACTTCAGTAAGCTCAGTGGTCCATTAAGACATCAATGGCTGACTCCTGATTTTTTTAGTTTTAAAAGGCCACATACTTTTGATATTAGCATTGCAGCAAATCGTTTTCATCATTATATGAAAGGGTTACTATACGACCAAAAGTAGTTTTGAACAAAATCTGAGCAGATACACAATGCCATGAGTGTAATGAAATCTTAATATTTACAGTTTTATTTCAAAAATGTTAAAGTTTCCATCCCTTTTTGGTATTGTCAGAAACAATCAAAGCTCACTGAATGAAAATATCTGACATCTTCGAACTTAACAACTCTGATATGCCAGCTTGCAAGGTTTACATAAACCTGAACAATAGGCGTTTCATTCAAATAGATATTTCGTGAAATTATGTCAAAATCCTTGAACTTAAAAATTCTCCTTCACTTATTGGGTGTTTTTTTTCCACACCCAGACTGAAGTATAAATTGCTGTGATACAGACGGTGAGATGTGCTCTTTTTCCGCACAGTGCTAATTTGTAGTTACCGTACTCGTGTTTAAAAGGGAACAGCAAAATAGGAGATTGAAACAAGCAGTCTGGCTTTGAACGAAACTGCTCTCATGTATGTTTATTATTTTTCTTCTCCTTCTACTGTCTGTGATTTGTTATTTCATGGTTTTTTGTGGCCTTTTGGTCAGGTTGTTGCAAGCTTTAAGCTATTTCACTCTTAAGTAGGAAAATAGAGTACAACTGCAAAACAATCAAGGTCAAGCTAATGTGAGAAATGTAAATCATTTAACATTTTGGGGATAATATGCCTCCACAGTGGTTTTCACAGTGATATCTGATGCCTGCAAGTTATTTTTGTACAACAGTGATATAGTTAGTAAGTAAAAATCAGCTCTGGTTTGTCATTTTAACAGCATTTATCTTACAAAAGAAATGCTTGTTTTTTGTTGCCAAGGCAACTGGTCTGAGCCCTTTCTTTCTTTCTTTCTTTCTTTCTTTCTTTCTTTCTTTCTTTCTTTCTTTCTTTCTTTCTTTCTTTCCGCACTGGGGTCAAACACAAGATTGTATCAGCATGCTGGATGGCACAGAGGATTTGGACTCTATTTGATTCAGAAGACTGGGAGGATCAATTTCAACCTGGCCGGCTCACTGCTTGGGTAGCTTCTCTGGCTGCCAGTTCAGGGCTCTGACCTGGATTACAATGCCCAATCAATGGGACTCAAAGCAAGCAAGACATAGAAACTCAGTGCTTTAGCATACACTCGTGCTTTCTTGTGCTCAAATCTGGCTCATCTTTCATTGCCAATTTCAAATTTCGAATGCGTATTCTCCCGTGCTTGGTCTGATTCCCCTGTCGGATGGTGGACCATCAGTGTGCATACATTGCACATGCACACATGCAAAATCTCATATTGTCTTTATGGTGGTATGGGATTTGCCCACAGGGAATGTATAGCCTCTTTGTTTAATACTAAAGTTAAAAGGATTGCCCCACACCTCAGTGTGTCTGCATTAACATTAGCAAGAGAGCAGTTGGAATCCTCCAACCATATGTCAGTGTGACAGAATTTGTTGTTTGGTGCATCAAGTGGTCCATTACTAGAGATAATATTTTTTTTTAGGTAGTACATAGTATGCATAGTAATCATGTCTCATTCTCTCTCCTTATGTTCTGCTGTGCACCCTGATGACTTTCAACTGCTCCTCCCATACTGTAGGTAAGTCAACGTTTGTCTATCTATCTATCTATCTATCTATCTATCTATCTATCTATCTATCTATCTATCTATCTATCTATCTATCTATCTATCTATCTATCTATCTATCTATCTATCTAATCATGTACCTTTGATAGCAGATAACTATTTGATGGTAGTATGGTGATTCATTCATTTGTTCTCTTCCTCTGAACTGCAGTGTTGCATATACAGTAAGTTTACATTGTGGAAATGTCCTCCCAGGAAATCTAAAAGGAATGATATTACTGCAGACAATTTCCAACGGAAATTTGTGTTGTAGTCTAGTGTTATGGCAAATGCAGTTGCCCTTGGTGTAATAGCTCCTTTCAGAACAGCTGTGCTGCCCAGTCAGAACTTGTAATTGGAAAGGCAAATGCAAACCCCAGCTGTTTGATTAAAGTGAAAGGAGCCAGGTGAACGACTATTGTCCAGGTTTATCCTTGTAGCTACATTTAAAAACAAACTGGATGATTAGAATATGTTTGATGGTAAGGTCAATAAGGCACTGTGCCAAACTCAACCAGTAGTTCATGAATCTTGCAATTTGTTTGCAGCTTTTGCAATAGCAATTGCATCTCCTACAGTGGTTTGCACTGTATGGTTCTGGGTTTGATCACCAAGCCTGGACCTTTCCTGTGCCTGCTTGGGTTCTCTCCATGTTCTGGTGACCTGTCCAGGATTTACTCTGCCCTTTGTCCCTTGTATGGATAATGGTCTCCCACAGTATGGTGTTACATGCACTGTTTACTGAGGTGATTTATCACCACCTGTTATTATGTTAAAGATTGTGTTGCTCATATACCAGTGTTGCAGTTTAAAATTGAAAGAAATTCAGCTGCCGTGGCTTTATTTGGGCATTTGGTCTTGGCTCTCACTGTTTTGGTTTTGAGACTTTGCTACTCAAGGCAACATTGCAGGTAGTTTCTTCTGACAGATATAGCAGCAATCTGTGTATTCAGTAGACACATTAGACATTGTTGACAAGGATCCAACTCAAAAATGACTGCCAAAATAACATCAACAAAAAACCTACATTAAGTTATTTCAATGATAGAACAAAAATGCTCCTAAAACAACAATATCAGTTGTTATATGTGACATTTAACATACACACTGCATAATGTACTCCCATGTTAACATGCTAAAGAGAGTCAAAAATGTCAGTGTCACTTTGTTCATGTGTGCTGTATATTCCACTGCTGCATCACTATCATGAGCATTGTAAACCCTGCCACTCACACATCGGGTCTGTGTAAAAGATCTGAGGGTTCAGGTAGTGTCGAGTGCCTGTGGATGGATGGATGGGTGCTTTGAGACAGACAGCCATGCATTATGGTGCCTTGGTTTTGGAGTGTTAGAGTGAAGTGTGTCAGCACAACAGCAACCACTCGGAGCTGCTCGTGCAATCCTTGACAGCAGACATGCTTGCTTTCATGCATATGCGCACATGTATGCACACAAAACAAATACAGCTACCCTCTCGGCTTGCTGACAAGTCGGGTGAAGTTGATGGCAGCAAAAGATTTTTGGGGAAAACAATTTGCAGAATTTATTTAAAACCAACTGAGGAAAAAAACATTGGCCATAGCCAGCGAAGAAGAGGGGTGAACACCCCTAGACAATATGTAGAAAATATAGCACAGGGTAAGGCAGACAAAGAAAGAGTCAGAGAGATGTTTTTCATTTTCCAATTCCATGTTACCCACAAAAAAATAAGAATTTCCAGGCATTCAAAGCTCAGGCTGCAGGTGCTTTCTTATACTGTTAAACTTTCCCATCACATACCCCTTCTCCTTAAATAGGACAAAGGAGAAAGAAAGCAACACAAGGAGAGGGAGGTTCAAGGACAGAAAGGGGAAATGTGATTGATCTAAAGGATCTAAAGGGAGATGTGTCTGGCCAGGCTCTCAACCAAACCCCTCCCCACCACCAGCCCTGTTACAGCCCATAGATCCAGCCGTCCTACCTAAGTCAGGGTGATGGAGGACCTTGTCTGCCTCTGTGCTGCAACGAGAAAAGAGAGGGGGAGAGTGCAATTGTACAGGCAGTTCTGGACAACTCTGGGAGTCGCCTGACACAGACAGTAACCTAACAAAGTTGAGGTTTCAAGGCCAGGACTAATAATACCAGATTTATTTTACTTCATATTTGAATGCATTGCATTGATTGGGGCTTTAAGTGCAAATATTATTAAAGTTAGAAGTAGTTTCTGAGCTAAATAATAATGTGTTCCATGAAAAACCATTTCAAATATTGGAGTAAAAGGCCTTAAACATGTCACTTTGGACCGATTAAATATCTACCACAATCCCCCTAGCCAGTGCAATTAGTATCATGTTACCATTTCACCATTTAATGAGACAGCACAAATAGATTATGCTTAACATCTATCCTTGAAATACACAAACCTGCTCCACCCTCACGGAAATAATAGACCAAGTCCACTGATTCATCCCCCCTCCCTCTGGCAGCTCAAATCTATGAAATACAGCCAAAGTGGTTTGCCCTCCCACCACAGGCCATACATCTTGGGGGATTCAAGCAGAATCATTTACTGCCAGAACAAGGGTGGATGTAACCATGAGTGGGAGTGGATGAGCAGGGGGTGGCAGAATGTGTTCTTGGGCTGCAAAGGGGGCACTGTGACTTAACTCATTTAGTGCCCTTCTCAAAATGAATGTGGCCATTTTTGCTCTGCATGGGGTAAGAATCCATTGTGATGTCCAAGACCCCCCCGAGTGACTTTGTGAGTGGAGTTCTTTACTAAGTGAGTGATTAGCAGGAGAGGGTGCTTTAAGAATTAATGGCTGCCAACTGAAACAAAGGGACAGAGAAGGTGACCAAAAGGGCTTACTTGCTGGCAGAGAAGCAATAATTAGGGATGTAAGAAAAGTGAATGAATGAGTGACATTCTCTAAAGTGTAGAAGGTCAGAGGAGGATAGTTTTTTTTTGCCGGTGGATGATGGCTTCCTGAAGAAGAGAGGGGCACCTCATTGTTAAGGTGAAGAGATGATTTGGTCTGGCCCTGGATCCACTCCAGTGTGCCTTCTGGCCGTCTCTGAGGGAAGAGGATACTCTGAAAACTGCTGGCCAACCTGTGGACAACCCTGGCATCACTAATGAACCTGGCGGGTCTGACTGTAACCCAGGCAACAGGCTAGTCACCACCACATGCTCCAGAGATTGTTTACAAAATGATAGCCTAAGTGTCTGAGGTAGGAGTGTGCTGCTGAATGAGACAAATTAGCCTCAGCTGAATTGACGGGGGCTTTATGACACAAAGGTACTGAGTTTAGTCTTCAATGGTTTGTATTTGTTTATTTATTCACTTTTAAATGGCTCCTTTGCTGCATTTAAAGCAAAAACACAGGGGAATCATAAATTACCTCAAAATAAATTTAAACTCCGGTGTTTCTTGCTCTCCCCTGGGCTTTTTTTCCTTCTCCTTATTGTCATATTTGTTATCCGCCTTTATGATCCATTATTGTAAGACTGCATGTCCTTGTGTTTTCAAATTTGATGGAATTTTTATCCAAGCACTACAAGGACTGCAGAGCTGACTAGCAGAAACATGATATTTGCTGTGCATTTCAGGCTACATTTAGTTGTGCTGTGCCAACATTTAATGATTAACATGATTGAGAAGTATTTCCTTAAGTATAGCATGGCATAACCTTTCTGTTGTCTGTAACCGCAAGCCGCTTTTCAATAATTATCTAATAAATCACAAACAATTATAGCCAACCAATGTGAACTAGTCATGCTAGGTTAATTCTGTAGCGAACTTGAAAACCATAGAGGTGCAGTGGGGGAGTGATTGGCTGCTTGCATCCCCACTGAAACCTTATTTCATGCCACACACATTTAAATATGTCAGTCAGCTTGATGTTTCTTTTTTTTTTAAAGCCACTACCTTTGTGCATATCGAGTCACTGTGTGAGCTTCCATCTGGAGGAGGGGGCTTGTCATGCTTTACATGTGTTTCTAGGCAGCTGATTACCAGCTACAATCAGGTCAACACGTACTAACTACCTGCTAATTCTCACTTCTCCTCCTGATATACAACAAAGTTACACCAGGAGTTCTGCACACTTCAGTGAAAATGACTTGAAACTAAAGCTACAGCCAAGTCAGGTGCAAATTCAACACTGCTGTATCCAGCAGCATAACAAAATATGTCCTGATTCTCTATCAAACTAATATACTTGTGTTTAAAAAGAGGAAATTCATTCATCAATAATAGATGGGCCCTGTGTTCTCTAATGCCAATCCATGCAGGGAAACACATCCACTGACAAAGTAAAACACATTGTGTTTTCTATTTTTGAAAAAGTGATTATGCCACAAGCCTTTTGACATTTTGTATGACTTTTCTACCATTGTCTCCAGCTGACAAAAAAAAAAAAAAAATCTAGAGAATTCTACGCAAACGGAAGTTATAGGCAATATAAATAACAAGAACATACGGGTACTGTAAAGTAAAGGGAATTACACATTTGATGGTGTGAAGGAGTGACCAGCTGTCAGAATTAATAGTTAGAGATAGCTTCATTGCTAATGGAGAAATGAAATACCTGGTACTGGCAAATTAGCAATTTATACTGAAATATTACTTGCTGTCAGTCAGTGGCCTGAATGTAGGCTGTGGGTGTGCATTGTTTCACTGAGTCCATCAGTTCATAATTGTTATTGCAGATTGTTAACAACCGGAAGGCGGTGGGAGGTTCAGGAGAACATAATGTAAAACAGCGCATAGCCTCTGGTGTCAGCTTCGCAGCTCTGGTTTGGTAACTTTAGTCTCATCACCCTTTTTTCATTGTTAAGGTGCACTACAGTCTTAGATCTTGCATCACTTGACAATACACCCTGGGGGTAGGGCACATCAGTAATTTGGTCATGTAGGGAGCAGAGGTGTGTTGGTAGGGGGTTAACTATGAGCTCCGTTTCTTTGTGGAGCCATTTGGGAGGTAAGGATTAGCTCGACTCTCTGGGTGCCCTGCAGCCTAACACAGCCTCAGTGATCGGTTGATGAAACTTTCAGGGCTAAAAATATACTCCTTTCCAACACTAACAAGCCATGAATGATGTTTCAAGCATCAATACAAAAAGAGGTATTTAACAGCAGACATGTGGCTAATTTGCACACGTCCTCCAGTTCCAGTAGCTTGAAGGCATTGTAGCTTATGCTATACACATCTCATCTTTCTTTAAAATGACGACTACAAAGTTCCTGATGGAGACAGTCATATTTAATAGGTTTTTCACTGTTGTTTGCATTTTTTCTTTCCTCAGTTTGTTGCTATCATTTGTGATCTTTGTTTGAGTGCTATCAGAACTAGACTTTAACAATCTAAAACTAAGACCAAGCTCTTTCCTTCACATTACACAAAGTGATGTGACCAATTAAACAGAACTGTAAAAATTGTTAATAATGCAACAGTTACTTTGAGTGGATATTGCATCACAATAGAAGGATATATTGATGGAAAGGGAATAAATTATGTTGCTAAACATTTTTAATTTTGCGACATTTCTTTTAGAGGAATCTTAACATTTTAAAAACCAGCCTATTTTTAGGCCTTTTCTCGAAAATTGCATATCTATAATAAAATGAGTATATCTCTGCAACCACAAGGTCTATTTGAATACTTTTGGTGTCATAGTAAAGGGAAAATGTGGTTAATGAACACAGCGTGATAGTTGGTATTTTCATAGTTCATCAAAATAGGCCTAGAGTTGTACTGTGTACTATCTTGTAGCTTTGTAAATATTGTATAAAAGCTATTTTTTGTCAATTATACAGTAACTATCTTAGGCTTGTAATGTCACTGTCATTACTCGTATTGTTCTACTCACAGCCATTAAGATATTGTTTGTTGATGGAAATTGTAATATATTTTGTCACAGTTTTTTGTTCACAGGATCACATTTGGAATTATTGTTTAGTAATACATTTTCCTCAGTCACAGTCATTGTTAGACAAACCTGCAAAAGAAACCAAATCAAGTTTTTATACTTGTCTCATGAATCATCATGAACCACTTTCCTCTAGTGTACTGTAAGAAATAATTTTGTCCACCAGTCTTCCTACTTTATAGGTGTTACCTTAATTGTTTTAGAATTTTGGATTGTTTTAGAATTTTGGGAAAAGATTGATATCCACTTGGTATTTATTTTTGACATTGCTCTTCTTCATCTTATTTCACAAGCATTTATGTTTTGTAATCTAAGGACTCGGTAAACCACAGTCTTCTGCCACCACCTGATATATTTCTCAACTGAGGGTCCAAGGAGCAATCTGGATAGGCAGATTGTGGAGCTCGGGTGGTTTAAACTGGCATAGCACCCTCCTTCCATGCCACCATCGCCCGCAACAGTGCCAGATTCTCCCTTCAAGCTCTCTCAAGCTCACTGAATTATTGGCTTGAGGCTTAGGTGCAGACCCTGATTTAGGAGGCTTTTGTCTATGCAACACACCCATGAATATAAATATCATTATCTGCTGACATCAGGACACAAGGCAGATTAAAAAACGATTATCTGGCTTGTTGTTATTGTTTCAGGCAAGAGATTTAAACTAAAATTTTAAGATGAGAGAGCTGAAATAATTTACATCCAGCTGTGCTGTTTGTTTACATGTCTTGGGGTATCATGGGTCTAGTTAGGGTGTGTGTTCATGAGTTCTTTTAGAATCTCAGTAATTGCCATCCTTCTTTATGTTCATGGCTGCAGCATTAAAATAATGACAACAGGTCTCTCATTGCCCACAAAAGGCTCAAGATACACATCTGAATTTGTATCAGTGGGGTAAGACAAAACCTTAATGTATGCAACCCATAGCACAGCCTTTGAAGAGAAGTGTATATTATGTAACCCATATAACCACACTTGCCGACACTACGCAGCGCTGATATAATCTGATCATGAATAACCAAAGAGTTGTTCAGACCCACTTTGGACCCGGTGGTAAGAATTGAAGCTCTCTTGCTCTGCCTTTCTGTTGCCGTTTTCTTTCTCAACTTTGTCATGCACGCCATCAGGTCTGTCACAGAGAGACAGGTGACAAAGGTAATCTCGCAGCCTTTGACAGGGTGTCAGCAGTGCAGGCAAAGCCCTTTAAACACAGCCCGTCTAAGTTAATGGCACACTCTGAAGGGAGAAAATGGATAGCCTGGGAGAGAGAGGGGTGTGTTGACAGCCTAAAGCACAAGGACACACATGAGCCATTGTATGATTCTGATTTGGATTGTTCTGACAGGGTGCACAGCAGGTATCACGTATATTGCTCTCCTGACTGCTGAAAAGAAACTTAAGCTTTCATGCTCATTTCCTAAAACAGTGTTTTTTTGTCAAAACGTCTTTTTTTCTGTTACATGACACCACAATGTTTTGAGGGGGAAAAAGGACTGCTGTGCATGTGTCTATGCCTGCATGTGTGCTCATGTCATACCCCTAACCTCCCAAACAATTTCCATAGCCACATACTGAGTTTAAACAAGTCGGTGCAAAGTACTGTGACTTTGCCCCTCGGGCATTCTATTTATTTGTTTATTTATCTACATTCTTTTCTCGTGTTCCTGGCAGGGGCTTGGGAGGGTAATTACTGGTGTGGAACAGCAGGAGAAGAAGCCAATTTAAGTGTGGGCACCAGTGAGGTGTGAGGCCGGCCCCAAGAGGCTCCGGCTCCTCACCTGTTCCATTTAGACCTAGAAGAGAAGAGGGGCCACTGGGGCAAGCCACAGTATGGGATTAGACACAGCATTTGGACACACACACACACACACACACACACACACACACACACACACACACACACACACACACACACACACACACACACACACACACACACACACACACACACACACACAACTATATCTCCCTGTCTCTCCCTCACCAAAATCAATAAAACAATGACATGGGCGCAAACATAAGCGAGAATATATTTTATATTGTCCCATGAAGATAGCTTAAAGTCATTATCCCACCATGCAACCAGAAAATTTAACTCATTACACTGTAAACCCTGGTAAAGCAAAGAAAAAGTATTTGAAAACTGCTTTTTTCTCTGTAAAGCTGAGCATCATAACAGCTTCAATGTTTAACGTACTGAACCACTTACATCAAAAGCAATGATGGTAATTTCAGCCTTTTAAATCAAAAGAAATATAAAGAGTAGGTATTGTGTTGAGGGAAGAAAAAGGACAGAGAGACAGGCTCCAACTTACAGTATGTGAATGGGATTTTTAGAAAGAAAAACTTCAACACACCTGTTACAAGTGTCTTCAGAAGCTTTGGGCAAGGCCACAGAAATTGTTTGTCCCTCCCCCCAGCAATACAACAACTCCTCTGGATTCTGGAAACGCGATTGGTCTACCATCATAGCTCCATTTCAATACCCGCTGTGAAAGCCCCACTGTAATCTTTTTTGGGTGACACACTGCACATATTAAAACTATTGACCCCTCTCTCATGGAATCCAGGAGAAGGCTTCCAACATGCACAGTTAGCACCAAGGCTGTAGCCAGAACCATTTTAAAGGGGCCTCAGGCAACAAAGATGATAGATAGATAGATAGATAGATAGATAGATAGATAGATAGATAGATAGATAGATAGATAGATAGATAGATAGATAGATAGATAGATAGATAGATAGATAGATAGATAGATAGATAGATAGATAGATAGATAGATAGATATTACAGTAATATCACATTTCATTAAAGCAGAAGTAAGCGATCCGGTCGTTTCGGCTAATGCTGCGTTCCAGGCAGGCTTTTGAACACGAAAAACACGAGTTACGGGCTGCCTTGAACGCACCATAACAGTCCTCGTCCCGACGTCACCACATTCACGGCATCCCTTGGCTGCACACACAGCCCTGCATGCCGTTCTCTCTCCTCATTGGATAAAAATTGTAGGATACGAGAAAAGTTTTCTCCTCGGCTCAGAGCAGAGCAGAGTGACTGACAGACCGTGTTTCGGTCCAAACACTCTATGTAAGTGATTGCTGTCGGAAGATATAACTATTTAAGACTTATATTAACACAAATATTCCGCTTACTTCTGCTTTAAGATAATATAAATGGAACTAGTGACAATTATCAGTTCTGTGTCTTCCATCCAGATGTTCTCATTATGTCACATAAAAAACAAATGGTATGATTCAGATTTTGGATATTGGAAGTCACCAATCCTGTATTTGCCATGAACAAACCTAGCCAAGCTCTTTCTCCCTCTCTCTCTCTGACGCACACACACACACACACTTACTCTTGGGCATGCAAACAACCATATGGCCATGGGGCCCATATGTAAGCTGTCTATATGGCCTCTTCCATGCTTCAGTGGTCCTGAATTGGACAATCTTTCTCTGTTTTTTCTTTTGTTCTATGACACTCAGGCCAGTACTGTCCAAGGTCTGCCGAGTGCTGACTGAGCTAACCGTTGTTGTTGTTTATACCTCGACTCCTCAGTGCTCATCTGAGGTCAGTTTTATCTCCTGCATTTAAGAGTTGCCTCAGGCCTTGTGTGAGTGCACGTACAGTGCAAGCTTCCTTAGTAATCCAACCTTTCATATCTCGTCTTTTGATGTTGGAAGTTTTACCGGTTTTGACACTGGCACCTATAGAAAGTAGCCTTACTATCTCAATTGTCATTCCTCATTAGCAACCCTTAAATGAACTGTTGTCACATCTCTACACTTGAATCTGTGAACGCTGTCACACAATTTGTCAAAGTTACACATACTCGACGGGTATGCATGGGTTAGACTGCAATCCTGATTGAAATTGACTCTTCTCCCTTTCCTGACTATACCAATACTTCTGCTTTAATTGCACTCATATATTGGTGTGTCATGGTAATCACATTACATTTGACTACCAAATCACCTCAGAGCCTGCGCTCATCCATATTCCCCGATACCCCAAAAGTGACATTAATCAATCAGCTGATCCATACTCAACCACGGTCTGTAAAGCTCTGCCTCATTCATCTCAGTCTTGTGTCTGTGTCTGTCTGGAACCTCCCCACCACCACCACCACCACCACCACCACACCACCTGGCCCTTTTTCTCTATCAAACTCTTTCCTTTGCTTCATCTTTTGTCTCTCCTCTGCATCTTGCTGTTATCGTTACCTTACCAGTGTTGCTCATGTGGGGTTCTCTGTATAGGCTGCACGCCTGTACTTCTGATTTTCTGATGCCATATGATGTTACATCCAACTGGGACTAGTCCTCAAAACTCCTCTAGCTTTTTGTTTTTCATCCTTTGATGTGCGTGTTTGTTTTGTTTTTTTCTCCAAATCTGAAATGCTAACTTGCACCATTGTCATGATGGTTTTCCCTTTTTTTTTTTTTTAAACATATTTTTTCTCCTGCCTTTCATCTTCACTTGCTGCAGTGATAATAAGAGCAACCGAGGGACATCTCTCACCATATGTATATACCCGTGCTGAAAATGTTGGAATTGTTGTTTTGGAATAACAAGATTTACCATCTCACTGTCCCCATACACAGAACCTATAGATCTATTTTATGTGAAACTTTTCGCACTCCTTGGCTATATCCAATCCTCACCCATGGCAGTGTTTGTGTTTTCTGTCGCCACTTTGTGTTGATAAGCAAATTCTATTGAATGTAATTAAATTTCTGTCACTGTCTCTTTCCCGCTGGCCAATTTTAGAAAACATGCCAGGAAACTAGTATCAGGCCTGTTTCAAATTTCATGTGGCAACTCTAAGAAAGGTGCAGAATGATGTATCACTCATTGTGGTCTGCATGAAAATAAATGTAATGTTTCTACGTGAATCAACTGAATTACATTAATAGTAAATCATTTAACAGTTATATATTTTCTCCAGATTTATACAATGAATGGTTTGGAACAGAAGTAATGGCACTGAACCTGAAAGCACAAAACCCACATGTACAGAGATGTTAAGATAGGGAAAGAAATATCTGTGAATGTGATCATATCCAATTTCAACTTTCAGCCCAGATCTTCTTCAGCCAGCTGATCTCATTTGACACTTCATCTGATATGTTATTTCAACCTATTGCAACATCTGCTTAGAACATTATTGCTCTAGATCATCTCTATAATTGGAGCTCCTCTACCTCTCTTAATCCCTCTTGGGCAGGGTGCTAGACAAGTTCCCATGTCCTGAAACTGAACAGAAATTAGACATTTTTTATCTGAAAAACTTAATATCAGTACAAACAAGAAAATATACTGTGTGATTTCTGTAACACATTGTTGCCAGATGACAGAGTATGCCTTTTAAAAAAATCAAATCAAATCAAATAAACTTTACTGTCCCGACAGGGGAATTTTTGTTGGGCATATATCGCTGCAGGCACATGTGGAGACACAGTGGAAACAGTGTTAAAAGGGGGGAGAGAATAGAGCATTGGCATCGGAGACATGATCATCGTTCAGTTGGTGCAAGTTGCTTTACGTAGGAATCATGATAGTAATAATAATAATGATAATAATAATAATAATAATAGTAGTAGGCTAAAATAAAATAAAAGTTACAGTTGCACCTGCCCCAAAGGAGTAGTAATTTAAATCCAAATAAAAAATGAAAATAAGAACCAAATTATCATAGTTCCAATTAACAGCTTAGTGCTGCCAGGAAGGTGCCATATACAATCAACATACAAAATCTGCTACAGTCCAGTGGTGAAACTCCTCAGAAAACTTGAAAAGATGACTCAGATATGCACAGCAGCACACAGTGCAGTCATTAGTGTATAAAATCTTGAACATCAATAATTGGTCCAGGGTGGTATTCTTTGATGTTCTATATCAAACTATTGACCTTGTTTGTACCAAGGCAAAGATCCAGAGCAACTCGTGCACATCCCTGCCCACTACTGTATTTTACTTAAAGCCCCGTCGTCCTCTGCACCATGTTTGTAATAATATTATTGCAGCCATATGAGTCACGCCATATGGCCCTAAGTAATTCATGTTGTTGCTTGTAAATATGTCGTTTTTAATCTGACCTGTATATTCTGTTGAACCATGAGAATTGATTTGGTTTGTTTTTCTTGATGTGACAGTACACATACACATGTCCGCAGAGGAATACTGTACATGGTAAAGCAATATACGTATTGCATCTGGACTTGTTTCTTCTAAGGCTAAATTTGAAAACTCTCATTATCTGTATTTTATGACATTCAGTGGAGAGAAGGCGAGCAGTACACTCACACGGACCCTTTGAGAATTAAAGAATATGTGTCTGTCTGAGCAGTAGAGGAAAAAATACAGAAGGAGGGTTGAGTCAGAGGAAGAGCTGAAATTATAGGAAGGAGAGGATACTGCAGATCTCGCCAGTGGATGGAGAGATGCTGAAAGAAAAGTATCAAAGAAGGTGAAGTAAATGGGTGAGCAAAAGGTGGAGACAGAGACAGAGAGTGAGGTCTGATGCTGCAGACTGCTTGCTGGTGGATCTCTGTCCTTCCCTACCTCTTTAATCATTTCTTTTTTCTTTTTTTGTGGAACTGGCCTTGAGCCCTATGTGATGCTGCTCACCTTTACTCAAACAGGTCAGTCAGACAGACAGCCACTGATGAAAGCTAAGCTCAGGGAATCACTGAAAGAGAGCAAGATCAGCATTCACAGCTCATACGAGGAGGGGGAGGGGGCGAAACAATTTCTTGTGACTTGTCATCTTGCCATCAGTGAAAGACATGCTAATGAAGTTGTGCGCCGTCACTGGATGTTATCACTTCAAATATGTTTCCAGTCAAGCGAAAGTGCCTTTCATGGTGTTTGTTACATTTATTTGGTGAGAATAGCATCCAGCATGTGTTTTGATTTCTTTTCTATGCTCCATTTCACGGTTCCAAACACATGTTTGAAGCTGCCACAATGATTTTAGGCAGTGTCACCCTGCAGTTTTTTTCTGCCTCTCTTCTCCTCATGACACTTTACTTGACATATGGAGCCTCTCTTTCTTTTTCTATGAAATTGCAACAAAGCAAGGTTAGAGCAAGAATTTTACACACAAGCCCTGTCAGCTGGAATCCAACAACAACAACAACAAAAATGCTGATTTAAGGAACAGGTGAGAAGAGGTGCATGGTTGGGATGTAAAAGCTTTACTTAAAGGCTAGGTAGACAGCAGGTCTTGGAGTAGTGAAGTTGAGAGGGAAAGCAGGTATCTTTCTGTTGATTCCATTGCTCTTTGTTTATCTTCCCGTGTCATCAATTTCTTCTTTTTTTCCACTTTGTACAAAAAAATAATATGAAATTCTTACAGCAAAGACTCAGCAGTTCCCTATACAGCACAGTGTCCCAGGCTCACAGCCTCCCAGAGCGAAGAAATACAGTGGGAGCCACATAGAAATTCCCCTGCCATGCTGCTGCCATGCTGTTCCCATGCTGTTCCCATGAGAGTTCCAGCAGAGCTCCAGCAAAGTCCCAGCAGCTGGAGTGACCCCCTCCTTTTCCTGGGTGTGACTAGTTTTTACTGGAACTCCACCCATTCAATGAAATACATGACATGACCAGGAGATGGCGCTTCTCTCACAGAACAGTACATATCGCCAGAGGCGGCATTTAAAGTGCCGCCCACTGGTGGTGAGTGGAAATTCACATAATTCATAGAACCACGAGTACATGTTTGATTTAAGAAGTGAAATTATAACAGACCTAGCTACTGGAGATGCGCTGGCCACTGTTTTATCTGGAAATAAATTGTTGTAGCTAATAATACCTTCTGTCAATTTTTTTATCACAATTTATTTACTGTGAATCTACATTTAAATAGGAAAAAACTAAGGGAGTGATGAAAGCCTTTTTAAGATGTTTGCAGTTGCAGGTATTCAGTGCATGCCTTCGACCAGGGAATTAGCATTATCATTGCTCAATCTTTTGTTTGCCCTAATGGGCCGCCTATTGGTCACCCATTGTCACACAAATCGCACAGAGCCTGCAATGGAGCTGGCTGTTCAACTTTGAAGGAGGACCGGGGGAGGGGAGGTAAGGCTAGCTGGACCAGACTCTCTCCTGAGCAACAACACACTCCAAACCCCTGAACATTCACACCTGCTCCAGAGCATTACCATCTCCAAGCATCCCCCACCGATTTGACTATGAATTGATTAGAAAATGAGCAGGTATTTCCTTAGAAGGTCCTGCTTTAAACATTTTTATTTTCATGATTATCTTACATTATTATCTATCTTACAAAAAATGTTGTAATTTTGCATATGGAGTCAGTGCTGGAATTTCATTTAACTCTGTACTTCCTCTGGATTGAATTTATTAATTAAATGTATTGATTTTTCACTATAATTTACTAGTTATAGCACTAGCCTATACTGTCAATCCCCCTATAAACCCCATTCCGATTTGATATCACAACTTCACAAACTTGAAGACACCTGCTGCACCTAGTCTAATCTTTGTATGACTGAATTATTCTGCATAAGACCCTGACTAATACTCATAGTAATGCTGCATTAGCATCAAAACAAAGTAGGCTAAATAAAAAATGATCATACACTTAGTCTAAGAAAAAAAGTGGAAAAGTCAGGGGCCCACTTTAGTATTCTTTCAGGGGCCCCAGAATTTCTAGCAACGGCCCTGATTATCTGACTAAACTTGCTTATTTCACTCAATGTACCGGCGGATCAGCTGGTGTGCAGTGCGCGCGCTGTATAGTCTACTATGGTCTCTCTCTCGCCCTCTCTCCATCGCGCTGTACGTCTTCACAAGACACAGGTCGACGTGTGTGGGGTGAGATGGAAATAAGAGCAGAGCGCACCTTCGCTCTCATGTTGAGTTCCATATTAAGACAGGTGCGTCAGTGCCAGTAGATCATCGCGGAATCGCGCGTCAGGCATTTGGCTCTCCTAATGGGAATGGCTGGTTTGACGTGACTTTATCATTAAAAGTGAGAAAAAAGAGAGAGAGAGAGAGAGAGCGCTGTCAACCACTAGACGCGTCAGGTCAGCATAGCGCAGGGGGAGGGATATTAGTATTCTGTGGTGAAAAATACACTCATTCATGAAATTTTATTGAGAATTTTACAGAGGTGCACAGCGCATGTTTACGGTGTCCGACTGTCCGGCGACTCTGACCCCTACACCGCAGCAGCCAGCAAAGACTTTTACAAAATAAAAGCATGTGAGCAACATGCATTAATGCGCAGTAAAATAAATGTCGGCGTTGATAGTTTAATGAGTTGCCATAACGCAACTTGCACAGCCCTAATAAATACACCAATGTAGCCCGTGGTTCTGAGACGTGACGCGCTGTGGTCACTAGAAATGTATTTATTTATTCGCGGATCGGGAGTGAATGAGCAGGCCAGAGATGCACAGCAGATTTCATGGTTGCCGACTGGCAAAAACTGAAAGAGGGGCTTGTAAATAACTGTTTATATTACAGGTTTCACACAAACAAACAAAAAACATCAAGTAGCCTATGTTAAGTCTCAGCTGTGCCATGGCGATTTAATTTATGAACCTCATAATTATTTCTCTTTCCTCTTGCGGTCACATAGGACCACATTTTACACACACAGTCTCATGCGTGTATATTCACGGACACGTTGGCATGTTGTTTATTTATTGGTTAGGGTTTATTTGCGCACCGTATGCTTCAGTGTTAACATTAAAACCACCACAAGGCAAACATTTAGTAGAATGCAAAATATGTAGACAGGTAAACTGCGACTGATATACATTTTTATTTGTGCTCTGTCGGTGTTTATTTATCTTTGAAGCTACTTATAGATCGCCTGTTTTGGAGGCAATTATAGCAATTGATCTGAGGGAAAAAAGAAAGGAGGAGGAAAAGTGATTGACAGATTAACTCGGGTCAGAATCACTGCTCCTCCCCGTGGACAAACGAGACACTGCAGCTGATTTTCACACGGGCTGCAGAGGGGCGTTAACAGTCGTGGCTGCGTTCGCTACGTCATCGCGGGGGATTAAATTATCGCCACGGGCCAAGCGGGAGCCCGTCACGGACCCGCCACGGACCCATCACGGTCCCACAGTGGTCCCACCAGGGACCAGGGGGAACTTCTAGGTGGCTACATCTGTAGGGGGACGCCAGTTTACATGGGCATAACAGCTGTTTAGGATCCAGTGCACTCTTGTCTACATACTGTATGCTCTTCTCAGGGAACCCTTTTAGTTCCTTGATGATTTATCCTCAGTAGCATTTGGAGGTCATTTGTCCTCTCTGAGGCATATTTTCCAAGAAACACAACACTTATCTAAAATTTAAGGACCACATCTGGCTCCATCTGAGCAAATAATTTACCTTAAAATTATCTAATTAGAATAGCAGAGGTACTGATATTAGCTGCATACATCAGGTAACACAGTGCTAGGGGAACAGATACATACTGAAAATATAAAATGCAACTTTTAAATGCTACATACATGATATATACAAGACTGCAGTCGTTTTATGATTTTGACTGTGTTCTGCCATCTTTGTTTTTATTCTGTTTTGACTTAAGATTAGGGGTGGGTATTGCCAAGGACCTCACGATACGATATACGCATCACGATACTTGAGTCACGATACGATACAATATTGTGATATCCAAACTTTGCGATATATTGCGATATTCTACGATATTCTACATAGTTCACTGAAAAATGTAAAAGGCATTATGCATCTTAAAATCCGAGTTGTATGTACATCAGATGATAGTGATAATTTATGGGACAAACTGAGTCAAAACAATGTCATTCAAATTATCCATGCCATTTTATACAAGTGCAAGTTACAACAACATATTTGCATGTACAACACACTGTCTGAGGTAGCAGTACAGTGACACCTTGCGGAGCAGAGGTGCGGAAGTTGTACTGGATTTACATCTGAAACATGATTTATTATTTGAAAAAAAAATTTGAATTTTTTTTTTTTTGATTTTTTTTTTTTTAGAAAAAAAAAGTATATTTAAATATTGAATATCAATATTGTATCGCGATATAAAGTATCGCGATATATTGCCATATCGATATTTTTGCCCACCCCTACTTAAGATTGTATCCTGTCAGTGTGAGTGAGTATTGCATTACTTGAATGACAAACAGCATGCCGCAAATAAGTCATTAAGGAATAATTGAGCTGAGAAAGAAGTAATTAGAGGAAAATATACTTGTGGCAAGTTACTGTACTGTTTTTCCACAACAAACATTCTTTTTCAATTCAATTCTGTTTTTCAACGGGTGCCAGTGTGCTCAGACCCATTCCCATTTTAAATTTCTTTATTTTATTTTTTTTAAGTTTGTAAACTATTGACCGTTACCTCAATGAGTCCTTTCTGAGACAATTTCTGCTTTCTTTAATTTTCAACTATCTTTAGTTTTCTGGCTGCATTATACTTTTTTTACACTGCCATTGTTCTTTAGAAAAGAAACAGCTCTCAGCATTTAGTACCTTGCCAAATATGTTTTTGATAGATTGTTGAAAATCAGCAACAAATTTATGGGCGGTCAGTCTGGTTGTCCATTGATCTGTTTGACCACTTATTCTGGACCAATATCTAACAGATTGGATGCATACAGTAAATGACTTCCAGACCCATCTCTCATGTTCCAGTAATATTAAAATGTATGATATTTAGTCGACATCTAGCCAGTTGTTGAATATGTTCTCTGGTTTTTATCAGAGGCATCAGCGATTAATCCTAACACTGAACACTATAGTGACAGCCGAGACAGTGCTTTGAGGTGGAAATAAACAAGATAATGCACGTCTGTCTCACTACCTTCCTTGTTGTTCCAGTTGTTATGCTGGATTGTGAACGTTCCTCTGATTTTCAAGGTTGTACATTATCCTGTCACTAAACTATAAATCAGAAAAATCATTGTTATGTGCCTGCTCTGAATTTAGAAGGTGTCCTATATAAACCATCATTAACTGCAGCAACAACTACAGTACCATAGCACCAAAATCTGTTCAGTAATGGGGACAGTGTGGGTGAGTGTAGGTGGCTATTGAAATTATTTTTGAGTCTGTTTTGAACCAGGGTTGCAATAAACACTTCTTTTTTTTTCTTTTAGCATTATAACATCTTAAGATCCACATATAGCAGGGCATGTTTGGGACAGCTTTCATTAATAATTGCATAGTTACCCTATGTGATTCAGAGATAAAGGGTGTCTAATCATTTTTCGCATTATGCTAATACCATGCAGCACATTATGGGAGAGTGATAAAATTCCTGGTAAGCCTTGCTAATCCGCCCTAGTGCTAAAATAATGATTGCTTTTTGTCTGCTGTTGAGAAAGCACTCCACACCATGAGGGTCATATGCTCTCTCTTCCTCTCTCTCTCTCTTGTTCACCCCCCCCCCCAATTCTGCATATTACAACAAAGTCTATTTGTCACTATAAGTGAGCCCTGGGCATTTCTATTAACAAACAGTGTATGGACAGATGTGTTCAGAAACATGCATACACACAAACAGATACAAGAGCTTCTCTTCTGAGATGATCCCCCCCGCGCCGACATCACAGTTGTTGTGAACTTTTACCAGAGGAGTCTGCAGGAGCGCAGAACGAGCCTGTGAAGTGCACGCAGGAGAACAGATTTAACAGTTCTCATATGGTTATTTGTTTGTCTGCCAGTAGACAGTGTGCTGCAGCAAGTAATAATACTTGACAGGGACCCAGGGGCTTGTGTCCTGCTGCAACTCACCATCACCGCCACCCTGGCTGCTGTTTTTGTTAGCTTGATTGTGTTACTTAAAGAACCACTGCTGCATCATTACTCATGTGTTACCGAAGGTAATGGGAAGCAACATTCATTTACTGAATCGCTGTATTTACATGGTTGTTCTGCATGCAAAAAAACAATACAGGAAGGAGGGATGTCGCTTTGCGTTTCTGTAGCTTTAAATGTGGTGAATTCACTCTCTAAAAGCCCAGAGAACTGCTCCAGCTTGATAAGACTTGGTTTGGAGGCGACTGTGTGAGTAAGCAGGCTAGCAGAGAATACAAATTTCCAGCTGAAGCACTTATAAATCCATGTGTGCTCACAGTTTCTCATGTCCGCACTACATCATGGCTATTTGAGCAAACTCAACAAGTCACAGCGGAGCTCCTGTGAATGCGATGGTTTGTTCTATGCGCTGATGCAAATATTACTGTCTTTTTAAAAATGTTATGTAAGGAAAAGTGATAATTAATGACACTGAGATGAGTCATATTTCCTTTTAAAATATGAAGTTACATTTCCAAAATGGATGTCGAGACATTGTGATAGTAGGATAATGATGACATGAATGTCCACAACTACACAATTGATAAAAGACCAGCATAAACACTGATTCTAACTGATGCATAACATCAAAGAGAAGAGTATGTAATCCTAATGTAAATTACTACCCTACAAAAGATGAAAGCACTGCTGTTTCAAGAGAAACGAAGGGGGTATAATCTTGATGTGAATTAGCCCCTGTATACAAATCTGTTCTTCTATGTGGAGGCAGGAAATACATTTTGACTTGTCATTATACTTTCCCTCCATGAGCGCAGCCAACATTATGCATTCCCTGCTCCAACTAAATGCATAATTAAAAATAAGCATATTTCTGCATTTCAAACAATCTCTCTCTCTCTCTCATTTCCACAGCCAGGCAAAAGGAGCACTCTCTGTGTACATTAACCACTGCAGTGTTGTGCAGTAGCTCGTGCACAGATGGATGTGTGTTGCTTTGATAAACATTAGACTGCACGCTATCGATTGCTCTTTACTCTGATTTGATGGCTGAGCAGCATCTTGCTGTGAGGGGGCTGCGCCGTGGGCTAGGACCACAGACATCAGCAGGAATAGAGGCCCCACAGAGAAAACAGGAAGGAATGAGGAAATGGAGAATACTTGCCAACTGGGAAGGCTAAGGGGGCAGACTGTTTAACAGGAGAATGGATAGTCTGATGGTGTGAGGAGTGTAAGGGTACAGCAGCTGGAGATAGAAAAGAAGAAAAAAAAAATCCTTTGATGCAACAACACGCATTAAATGTTTGTTAAATCCCTGACTGGGCTTGGATCCATAAGAATGGACAGATATAAAATATTAGATTTGGGCACAAACATTTACAGTAGAGTGGCAAGCAGTGACTAAGTGGAAATAGGGAAACAACAGAGCCAGATTTCAGGGACTGAAGAAAGAAGAGCAGCATTGCCTCAGCTGCTGGTCGTCTGCCATCCATCAGCTCCCTGCCAGCTGCTGGGTTGGCATGCTCCAGGGGCAAGAGGCAGAGATATGTGTTTGTCGGGTGGAGGAGGGGGGTAGTCATCACTGGTCATTGCTGCCTTTCTTGCCACAGACATCAATAAACCCAGTGATGATGTGTAAGTATATAAGCAGAGAGCCTATAGCTTGAATTTGGCCATGTGTCTGCAGTCCCTCTGTAATTAAGCAGGCTTTTGTGATAGTTTTCACTCTACCCTGACGAAAGATTACTTTACTTTTAATCATAGTTGCTCCAGCAGGACCCCTCAGAGGGCTCTGGAGATGGAGATGTAGAGTGCCATTAGACTGAGGAGCTAAATTAGAGGTTTCAGTGGGCCTGAAAATTCAAGCATTCGCTTAACTGTCCCATGTGAGCTGAAGCCTGAGCCCAGCTAGGCTTTAATTATCCCTCACATACTCATAGTGGCACACTAAAAACCTGATTGCCAAAAATGAACGTGTGCTTTCTTTCATCTGCCTTTGCACCTGACACTAGAGGATTGAGGAAAAGGTATAAGGCGTGTCCGTAAAGTAAATAAAAACTATAATTCAGCTTCCACTTTCAGTTCAGTGCGCCAGAATTAGTTGTTGATCAAAATTACGGAAAAAAAATTCTCTAGAGAGTCACAGTTTTGATGACATTACTTTTCATTGGAGCTTGCCAGTGTCTCACTTGGTGTTCATTGCCCAACGAATGGCTGAAAATGCTGCTCAAAGGTGCTATTTTAAGGCATTTAAAGAATGAGTGACTCTTTCTCTGTAAGGCCACCAGGCTTGGAGTTAAGTACAGCAGAGTTTATTAAACAGTGTGTACAAAAGATTAACCATTCAAACTCGTAATAGATTAATATCCATGCAAGGGCTTGGATTTGTACAAACAGTATAAATAAGAGACATGTACAGTCTGAAAACACCATCACTCCAGACAGTCTTGCAGGTCACAGTAGTCTTTGGCTTGAATAAAAAGTCTAAACTAAATGGAACCCTTAAGTCTCTGCGTTATGAGAATTAAGTCACAGTACTTGGGTTACAAAGTGTTTTTATGTGCCTACACCAGCGACAGCGGTCACTGGTGGCATTATGTTTACAGGTTGTTCGTCACCCTCTGTCTGTCTGTCAGTTTGTCTCATTTTCATGCAACATCGCAAGACCGCCTCAAGGTAATTTCTTTGAATTTGGCGCAACCATTCACTTGGACTCAAAAATGAACTGATTATATTGTCATGATCAAATGTCAAAGGTCGTGTCCCTGTCATCTTGCAATGTCTTGATAATGCCCAGCGGAAATTCCATTATATCTGGCACAACCTTTCAATTGGACTTAAGGATGAGTCAATTAGAATGTGGCTGTCACTGGACATCATATACTCCTGTCATTAAATTCCTTGAAAGGCCTTTACCACATACATGATATAACTTTGGACAGACATGGATTGTAAACTACTGTAGAACTTGACTGGTTAGCCAAGGCCTGCGGCTGTGAGGCAGGAAATCTACAGTAGTTCTTTTCATATGGCCGTGATGTTGAAATCCTTACAAGAAACAGGGTCTGACAAGAGAGAAGGCTTATTTTAGTAAAGCACCACAATTCCTCAACTCATGTGTTTACCAGAATCTAACAAATGTGGTTAACCACTGAACAGAAGTCCTTACAGTAGCACTGACTCAGGGAGCTAAGAAGAAATCAGGCTTTGTGTATCTGCCTCGGTGGCAAGGGGAACAGTTGGGGTAAGGGTAATCAGAGTTTAATGAACTCTCACCAGGGAGTGGCGTGGCTGCCATCACCACAGATATTCCCTCACTCGCAGTGAAAGAGATGCAAGATAAAGGATGCAATTCATTTTAAAGTGACAAGAGTCAATGTCGGGTATTTGCTTTGAATTATTTCTGTTTTAGCTGCTTTTCTGCTGTCCTTGTCATTGTTAGCATTGTTGGATAGATACATATAGAGTGAGAGAGATAGTGTAGAGATACTGTGTCTGTACACATGGGAATGTGTGTCAGCATAGGCAGGTGCAGTGTTCCTGCCTGCCTTATTTATTGTGGGGACTAGTGGTATTTTTGTTCCTGTCAGTACATTTGAGCTGAGTTGACAGTCCAGTTTATCTTCCTCTTTGGCATTATTTATCTGTGATTCAATGGCGACTTTGTACAAAGAAATACAGCAGTTGATATGATGAGACACTTATCCCTCCACTTGCGCCTGTCCCCGCCATGGACAAATACTCACATAGAATGAAATCACAAACAGAGCAGCAAGAAAACAGGGAAGGCAAAAAAAAAAAACATAATTAGGAAAACGATTTGTCTCTCTCTATTTTCCTCTCTGTCTCTTCTAATGTGTCTGTCCGTCTTTCTGTCTCTCCCCTCGTCTCTCTCTCTCATCATCTAATAACTCCAAAATCAAATTGCATTACGCTCCACTTTACTGGTCATTTGGTACCTTCAGGACTGCCTTTTACGCTGGCCAAAGGAGAAAATGGCTAATGACCCATGTTGCATTAATTGAATCATTCCTCTCTGGCCAAATCATTCTGACAATGTGACCACTAAATTCCGTAATTGCTCAGAATGGCATCCTTAATTCTTCTGAGTGTTACTGGTCCTTCTAGGTGGCTGAGCGAGGGCAGTTTGGTGCTGACTTCTTTTTTTTATGTTCTTTCCGAATTGCAGTCAAGAAATATTGCAGATTATTGTTTGTATGAGAAATAACCACTGATATGATTTACCAGTATGCATGTACATACCGGTTTCATATCAGAAACCTGCAGGTCACTGATGAATATGGTATATCATGCGTGCCTAATATTTGTACATATCTCACAAAATAGGTGTAGAAAAGTACTCTAGAGCTTTGGTGTAACTTTTTACATATGTTTCTCTGTTGATGGTTAGTTCATGTTAGCGGTTGAAGCACAAAATTAGGTGTAATGGATTTCCGTGGACACTTCTTCTTCTTCTTCAAGGACTGTGTTGGCATAATGGATAATGTGTGTGGTTGATCAGATTTGATTGGAAGTAGCCTGACAGCATAATCAAACTGCCTATAATAAATCAGGTGGGAGCTCATGCTCAAAAAAAAGTAATTATTGTTTAAAATGTTAAAAAATGTTAAAACATTTAAATCATATTTTAATTCATTCCCTCAACATCGGTCATACATCTAACTTACTCTGTACATCTGTGTATTTATAGTAAGAGTTAATAATGTATACACACATTTAATCTATCTCAGCCTGCAAGGGTGTTGAGTTTGCTCACTTCCTCAGAGTTTGAATGTGTTTACCTGTATATGGATGCAAGTGGGTGTCTGTTAGCCCTGTCATGAACTCATGAGAAAACAATTTATGCTTCCCACACATGAGCACATATGGTATGTGCTGAAGTATGATGTGGACTCCAGTTGGTTACCAGTGTAAATATAACTTGTGTCAGACCTGTTTATGGTAATTTGGTTCTTATTGCTGATAACTGATCTGGTTTGAAAGGCTTAACATGGAGTTTGGCAGACATTTGTTTACATGTTCAGTTCAAGTTAAAAGTTTGGAGGCTACAGTGTCAGTTGTGTGAACGACGTGCACTCAGGGCACGTTGGGAGCTGGCCAGTGAGCTGCCTATCTTTTGTCAGCCACAAAAGGCTGTAGGCCATAAATCACTATAAGAGACAGAAGTGAATGATGTATTCACTTCACACACACAAATCATTTCCATGCTTCAGGGCTAAAATGTAAACACATATAATTCTGTATTCAAGCCAGTGGATGCAAATGACAGGCTGCAAAAGAAGGACAAATATATGATACTTGGAATACATTTCTGAATGCGGCACAGACCTAAAATAGATGTTGTGAAAATTGGAGGTACCTAGAGTGCATATCTCTGTCAGGGCCACACAATCATTATAACTGGTTATTTAATAAAAGAAAAAAATGTTTAAAACTCTGACTTTCGATCTTGATTTCAATCAAAATGCACATAGTGATGGATAGTCACGCTGAGTGACTGATGGAGGCTATCATTTGTTGAGTGTCTATAAATAATTTCTGTGATTATAATTAAAAGTAGGCATGGTGCAAAATTATGCATTTACCAAACTATCCAAAGCAACTTAAAACACATTTGGGAAGCAATTTGGTTTCATTGTCTTGTCTGCTGGACACTTTCACTTGATTTTACATTTACAGTCCTTTATTTCCAATTTCACTATGATTGGAAACTATGTCTCTATATTAATTTTTGTTCATAGTGTGTTCACAGCTCAGGCAATACTAATACAAACTGCAAAATGTTAAGTACTAATCCAATAATTAAAGCCTGCTATAGTTCCTGACAGATTTCTTGATAGCAGTCATGAGCGAAATCACACTGTGGAACTGCAAGACAACTGACATGTCATGTCAAAAATTATTGCTGATTGTTCATGCAAGTAATCAGGCGTCATGACCCTTTCAAACTGCTCATCAAACGACAACCAATTTTCAGCTCAATTTTAAAATGTGACCAATTCATGGGGAAAATCAGACAAAGTGTGTCTGCCATGATCTAAAGAAGAGAGCAAGATGTTTTTTTCTCTAAACTGGATTGGGTCAAGCACCAGAAAACCTCAGTCCCACATTTCCCAAAATGCAACGAGATAGAGACATCTTAGGACAACTGAGCCTCACGTTGCAAGCTTGACCTGTAAAGTTTGATTTGCATTAAAAACAAGTCTGGGGTGTAATAGCTGATGGCTGAAATGCGCGTGTGTGTTCATATTGTAAATGGGTGCCTTTGTCTTCAAGGAATTAAACAATCTAGCCTGTTGCAACATGTAAAGGGCGTTCATGGCCATTGATCAAAGAGCGCTCAACATTAGCTACAGTACAGTACAGTGAATCATTTAGAAATGCATTGATTTTTTTTTTCTTGCATGGCTTTGGTGTTCTTTCTGTACAGTACATTCACAGCATACAAACAATATACTCTGGTTTATATACCAAGTATCAATTGATTGTGCTAATCATCCAAAGGTTCAGCAAAATCTAGTCAACAGAATAAAGAATATCTGATGTCAACATGTAATGTAAACATATTGGGCTCTAATTTCGTGGCACAGCGCAGAGTGGCGCAGTTATTTCGTCCGGCGCAGCACCGTGCAAAGCAAATTTGGTAATTTGGTAGACCGAGGTGCGCCAAGATGGGTGTGGCGGCGCAGCAGGGGGAGGTGTCGACAGATTCAGCTTGGCGCAGTGACAATTTCGTGCCAAACAGCTGCGCCGAAGGTGCACCGAAAGCCCACCAGCTCCAACCTGGTCTACTCTCGCAAGGCGAAGCGCAGCTGGCGCAGTGGTAATTTGGCTGACGGGCACGCAGTGCGCACACGTCACCAAGACCTCACAGGCAGGTTTCCAGAATTGTCAGGCACATTTAAATGCAATAAATAATCACAATAACCACTATTTAATGTAACTATTTGAATCAGCATATAAACTTATATTGGTCTCGATTGTCCTGTCATCTGATGACAGATCAAAGGCTGTTGGAATGCGTAATGGAAACTTAACCTGACTGAATTAACACAGATGAAACCATGGGGACGAACTGACTAAAAAGCAGCAGTGGATGTCCCAAGAGCAGGACAATGAGGGTGGATGACTGCATGTCGCTACTGTGTTGAGACACTTTGCCGTTGTGGTGATCCGCTTTATTCATTTATTTACTTATCGTCACGCGGCCGTAACGAAAACTAAAAACAAACAAACTATCATCTCTCTCAGCCAACCACAAACAGCCTCGGCATCAGATAGTGAGTAGACCTCCCATCTCAGAAAATTCAAAATAATTAAAAAAAAAGAGAGACGCTCGGTGATGCATCCTTTACGAACAGCTGCTTCCGATTTAATTCCTGTATTTGTTTATGTTGTGATCTACAGTACTCATCTTTGTTACAAGGGTTTAAATATTGTGAACATCTGTATTAGTGGGAAAAGGGTCTGTTTTTTGTTTTTTTTGTTGTTGTTTTTTTTACACTGGGCAACGGTTCTCAGTAATTTCAGGGCAAACCTGGGTAACAATATCAGTAACCTCCTCCCAGACTACTTTTGCATCATTAGCCCGTGGAGATCTGTTTGCGTGACCATATATTTGGACACTGTGAGCTTGGACCTCCCAGACCAGAACATCAGTTTCCTCCTGGAAGAGGTCTCCTTCTTCCATGGTGAAATGAAACTTGCACGCCATTTAAAGGCGAGGAAAGGAGCTCATTTGATTGGTGAAAAACGGACTCGGCCACTCCACGCACTCTCTCCTCCCTCTTTGCCACTTGCGCCGGTGGGAGGGCGGAGGCGGGCTTGCACTGCGCCTGCGCCTAGTCTACGAAATTAGAGCCCATTGTGTGCATAAAATAGGAGGATTACAATGCAGCTGTTTAAATTTGAACTAGACTTAATTTTGTATCTTTTTTTTTCTAAACCATAGCCTCACCTAACGCTTGTGTTGTTAGTCATCAGACATGTTTTATACTCTTGGTCTATTTACTTTTGAACAAGTTTAGATTGCACTTAGTAATGAAACACACCACCCACCCTGACAATTAATGGCTGGGGATGCAATGGGTGGGAACCAATAAAAGTTTATGGACTTGTACATGTTGCAGAGGCTGGTTAGTGGCTCTTGCTGGAAACAAGGGCCCATATACTTTAATGAGCTCATTATTACTGGCGTCAGCCATTAGTTTGTGTCATATCTTGTCTTTCATAGAGATGGGTTTAAAAAGGTACAGGCATCTTGGTGTTAACAGGGTTGCAGGTCATGATAACTCAAAGATGGGCTGCTATTTTGTTAATGGAATCAGAGATTGAAAATGTGCAGTGAGTTTCAATAATAGGATATACAAACCATGCCTCTTGTGGCTCATTGGATCATGATTGGGTGAACATCTGTGCATCACAATCACATAAAACATTTGTTTAGGCCAGGTTCACTTGATACAATGGGGAGAGAGAGAGTGATGATACAATAGTTAAAAAATGAATAGTTTTAACAGAGAAATAGCTAATCATCTGCTGTCTCTAGTCTGATATTTTTCACACAGACTAAGATTAAAGTGGTTTTGATCTACTCATCTCAGCAAGAAAGTGGAAAAGAGTGTTTCCCCAAATTTCAAACTATTCCTTGACTTTTCATTGATCACCCCCGCAGCCGTAGAAGCTTCGATTAAAATCGATTTCATGTCCGCGAAGCTTCGATTATCAAAATATGATAATCGGGTCAGCCCTAGTTTGCAGGATGTTTACAGCACTGTTAGAGGGGACCATAGTTTATTATCCCAGACTTGAGATGCCATACATCTCAGGCTACATATCATTTTCCCTGTGTGTTAGTGGATAGTAGCTTTAGTAGTGGATAGACAAAAGAAACATGGGAAAACCAGAGACGAGGTGCATCCTGATCACCCCAACCCCCCACTCTGTCCCATCTAGTGGGACCTCCAACCCCAAACTGCCTCATTTGTCTGACTTGTCACAAAGGAAAGAAAGGTTCAGAGAAAAGGACAAAGAGTTCCAGATATAAGACCTCAGTATGCCTGACCATCTGTCATGAGGCATAAACTCTTCCGTTCAAGATCCTCAATCAAGGTGCCCTGGACCTTGTCGAGTGTGATCTTTTGTCCTTTAAACAAAAACAAGCTTCAATGTGTAGAGTGTTTATAAGCTCACTGTAAATAAGGAACCTGCCTTTTTTCCACAAAATCACAATATGTTTTTTTGTGCTGTTACTGTAATATGAAATAAACTGTTGTTTGTTTCTCGACAGTGTGAGTGATTGATCTGACACCCAAAATAGTTTCACTAATCACTGTTGAATGACCCATGTTGAATGACCCATGTGATGGCTTTGCCATTTTCTGCCAATAATCCTTTAGGATTGGCCATAATACACAGCTATGGGGATGGATCACCTGTGTTGTATTGACTACAAACTGGAAAATAATGGAGGCTATGGAAAAGTTTAAATTAAGTGAGGCGATGACTAGAAATGATGAAACAGTAATCGATTGCATCCTGACTGTTTTCACAGTTCAATCCGAAATTTAAAACCATAGTTCCTCCTCCCAAGCAGCTTTAATTGCATTTGTGGGAATATGGGAAAAACTGTGTGTTGTAAGAAGGAGATTAATTTTTCACTTCCTTTATTTCCAAAGCCATTTGGAAGCCATGAGGGTCTAGCCATTTCAAATTCATGCAAGAGTTATTGTGCTTAGTTCTTTATTTGTAGAAGCCTACAAGTGTTCCTCTGCAGTCCATTTTGTTCCTGGAATTGAGACCAAATGAAACATACCACCCGCCCTTTTGTTAAGGCCCACCCACCTGTTACCAAATACAAAATTAACTGTATTTTAAAGGAATAGTGTAAGTTCAGAGTAGTCCACATGTTCGCTGGAATAAGTTCACTTTCATTCCAGTTTATTTTACAGCCTGAAAAAAGTGCTGAGATGTTTTACGTATAACTGTATGTCTGGAATCACTGGGGTACTGATAATTGGTTTGCTACATAAATTAATACATTAATCTGCAAAATAAATGTGTGATTTGAAAATGAAACACGTGAATTCCTACAAGAGGTTGAATGGCTCAGGCAAAGTGCACAGGACAGATGTCTTTCAAGGCTAATCAGTGGACAACAGTATTGTATTTCTAAGCACTTGCCACTTGAATGACATAGCTGAAGTCGCTGTAACATTTCTGTTGCTATACGTTTTGTCATCCCCTTCTTTGTGTTTGCTCCTTTCCTCTCTCATTTACTTTTCTTTTCCCTCCCCCCCCCCTCTCAAAAAAAGCACATGCACACAGAGATCTGAAAAGTAAAGATGGAAGACTTGGAGGTCTGAAAGTACTGTACGTCCAGAATTCCATTCAGAGCCAAAGCTGCCCATGGATTTCAGTGCCCATCTGTATTTATTTATGCACTTGTTTAGACTTTAATTAGTCAACTGGAGAGCACTGCCAAACACTCAACCCCCCCAGGCAGCCAGGCACAAAACTTGAACAACTATCTAGAATTCCCTGCGGATGCTGACATGTTAGATTGAAAAAGTTGATGTTTGTCTAATCGTGGTGTCTTTGTAGATGAAAAAATATATATGAGGGGCCATACAATACATAATACATTATGGCCTTGTCACAAACACATATTCTCCCTACATACATATATTTTCACTCTCATATTTATACATTTTTACTCTCACATTCATATATTCACTCACATTCATGGACTTTGCCGCTATAAAAGTAAATAAATAAATAAAAAACGAAAGGGGATCGGGTTGACGATCGGCATAAGCCTGTCACAGACGTTTAATAGATCATTTTAATCTTATCAGGTAAATAATTGCAATTCACGAGCGTCTGTTATCAGTCACGAAAAAAAAATCGAAATGCACATCCCTAAAATGAGTGTAACACAAAAGACTTCCACTCAGACTCCGACCCCCCCCCCCCCACACACACACACACTCTCTCTCTCTCTCTCTCTCTCTCTCTCTCTCTCTCTCTCTCTCTCTCTCTCTCTCTCTCTCTCTCTCTCCACCTTCACCCCTATTGACCAGTGTTTGACGGAGAGACCACAGTGTGACTGACCCCCAGCCTATGGCTTTTAACCTGGGACGTTACTTGAGTTTTTAAAAATTTGTTCACCTGGCTTTTTAAGGCATTAATATGTTTTTCTGGAGCATTGAACTTAATTGAAGGGCGGAAATAGCATATAAAAGTATTTCTGGAGTAAAAAAATTCCAGGGGAGACTTGGAGACAATATTCTTCAAGACAAGTATGGATGTGCAGCTTAGTCATGGCCCGCAGAAGGTGCAAAGTTGATTTGTTTTTTCACTCTCTGGTTGTCTAACCTTACCTCAAACATGGTGGTTGGAGTGACAGCTCGTGTGTTTGTGTGACTTTGAGTTTGTGAGATTGTTTTCCTGATGACAGACAGGGAGATGCAGATGCCAACACTACTGTAACATCATAGCCCACCCCCCCAAAAAAATGCACAGACTTTGATTGATGGCCCTTTTGGATTGTGGGTTTGCTCAGATGGGCCCCCATCTGTCTCAGGATCCATGTTGCCTGCACAGTGATCCTCAAAGGAGGGTGATACAACAATTATCATTTGTTAATGTCAGATACCCCCCTTTTTTTTTTTACTTTCTTCCATTGCTTCACACGTTCGATTGTTGTTGTTTTTTCCTCTAAAAATTCACTTCTATATGGCTTGATGTGGTGTTGGCTAAGGTCATTGGCATTCTTTCTTACACCATGCTCCCACTCCCATCTTCATTAGCAACACTGATCCAGGGCCATGACTCACGGCCCCTGCTCAGCTCATTTTATTGTTGCACATAAATACTGTCAGTGAGCTTTGTTCACTTGTAGAAGTTGCCATTAGAGAGGTGGCTCCAGAATGCTCCAACTTTCCTCCTTGAACCAGGTCTAGACAGACAGAACTCCGTGTGCCACTGCAGGTCATGTTATCAGAGAAATAGCCACAGATCTATGGGGATTAGGTTAGAGGCTCCGCCGGCCTTCCCATCAATCATTCATAATTAAGCTAGGAGATATTACCTCTCTCCAGTAAAAGCATTTTTTCCTGCATGCTAACTACTGCATTTACTTGAAGGTCAGACTAAACTAACTTGACACTTGACAATGCTCTTTAAAAAAAAAGAAATACTTGCAAACGCATGTTTCCTAACCCTCCACATTCACAGCCATGGACTCCCAACAGAAAGGGACATTTTACGCTTGTCATTCTTTCAATGGAACAAGATGTAGGTGTTGTATATACATATTTATATTCAAAGGTCTTTTATTTTTAGAATAAGACATGATTGCACATCAAGGACTTAGTGATTATTTGTTCTGACAATGGATCCGACATTTTGGGGTTGATATCTGTCAGCATTTAACATCATTAGGATTGGCTGATCTGATCCGGCTCATCAACTGGCTCCTGCCATGAAACATTTTTGCAGAAAGCTTCTGCAAAACCATTACCTTTCCTCATGTGTTCAAATGTTTTCATCCAAAAATCAACAGTGCTACTACTCGAAACAGTAGCAATTCATTGCTTATTGATTCCATTGTATTTACCAGACATAAGTCTCCCTCTCCTGAATGCCTATCTTCAGCGGTTGTGGAAAAGCTTTAATGATCAGATGATTGAACAGCTATATTTCTATATTTGTCACACACTTAGTAAAATTGCCAACCAGAATGACATTTATTTATTTAATTTGATCTCTATTAGTCATTACACACACACACACACACACACACACATCACAGTTGACATTATTAATCCTTCTTCCCTAACAACAGTTGCTATGCACTTGTTGAATTTGAATCTGACGGTGACCTGTACTGTTATTTTTGTCTTCCATCACACTGCGGACATATGGAAGTATACTGTACCCAAAAAAATCATGCTTCAGATTCAGAACTGTTTCGCTGTGAAAATGGGAGAGGTAAAGGCTGGGTGTATCTTGAGTTCCACTAGTCAACAACATAATCTTGAGTGTGTGCTGGTTTCGACAGAAACACAAACTACCCGGCAGTGCAAGTGGAAAAGGCAGGGTTTTGCTTTAAATGTTATACTTTGATCATTTGTATGATTAGTATAGTACTGTTGTTACTGTAACCATGTTATCACGAACATCCTGTCCTGTTCTCTCAGCAGGCTACCAGTCTTCACTGATCAACAACATAATCCTTCATTATATAATATGATACATTTTGAAAATGTGATTCTTTTGGTCTGAAATTGAACTCCCTTGCTTGCAAATGTGCAATGCATTGTGGACTTTATGATCTCAAACTCCAGTACTGTGTTTGAGAATGTGTTTTGCTCCCCAGTAAACATAAGATGGTGATAAAGCTTAACTCACCTAAGAGCCGTCCAATCAGTCTACCCTGCAGGTGATTCTCTGCACTGAGAAAAACATCATGTCATCTGCTGACTTACCTTTGAAAAAAACAAGAGGTGATCAGCCAGTGTTATGCAGCACAACATATTATAGAGAGCTTTGTTTTCGAAGCTTGTGCAGAAACTGGAGCCAGCGAGCAACTCTGACGGCAATGACTGATGTGTCTTTAAGGCTTATTGAATAAATTCAAGCTCAAAGTGGATATAATTCACTGCACTGCAGACAGTCTAACTGTTGCTATGGTTGTGAGGAATGAAAGTAGGGGATCTGTTTCTTTGTTTTTTTATTCTTTATTTTACTCGCTTTGTTTTTTTTGTTTAGTTTTTTTTATTCAGACCTCCTTCTACGCTCTTACTGCTGGAGGTGACTCTGGAAACATTAGGTATGTGCTGAGAAGAGAGAGAGGGCTTCGCTTTTGCCCTTTTTTGGCAGGTCCTTGAGGCCCAATGTGTGGGTGGTACTGTCAGGAGCTGTTACCTTTTGCATAAATTATGCCTTTGAAAGTTTGATGTCGGTTCACATAACATAAACAGTACTGGTCAGTGCTTCCCTACTGCCACCTACACTGTGCTGGAGAATCCTACATGTCTGGTGTGCAGACCTTTGTTAGTGATATGCCACAAATCCATTTTCTTTATCAATGTATTCCTGTTAAGTGGATTAAAATGGAGTCATTCTTATCACACTGTCATTCACACTTGTAGGGGCTTTAACCTAATTAGTTCACCTGTCTTGCACGGCTTGAGGGGAAACATAACCCTCTTATGATCAAGTATTGTTCTTATGTGAAAACATCCAAATTCAACAGGGTGAAAGACCCATGGTTAGACAGTTATGAGACTTCCTGTTTGGAAGTGTCTCATATCTGCATTAATGATAGCTTTATAATAAAGTACCTTCAGTGGACATGTACATATATACTGTATTATGACAGCACCATACAGGCTCCATTCTGATATACCATATGTGACTACGTATGTACAGATATTTATGAAAAATGAGCTCACATTCATGGTGCGAGGCAATACATATGATGCCGAAATTGTGGAAGATGCAATTTCATGGTTTATACTTTTCACTAGGAATGGTATGAAGAGATAAAGCTGGTGTTAAATGAACTCTTCCCCTATCAATTGTAATGAGAAAGCATGAGAAGTATGTTGATGTCGTCCAGTCCTCTGTGAATGTGTGCATTTGAAAAGGGCACTACACAGAGCATGGCGCCATGGGAGCCGCTGTCAAAGGCACCCATGGTCCAGATGATGAATCATTCTTTCAACCATGACCAATGCTGCCCATTTTCCTCATACAATGGTCCAGTGTTGCAATGGGACTGGGATGTTGACTACATAATGGCATGTAATGTATTATATATTAGAAATAAGGAGGGAACTACTTTCACCCGTCCTCTGTGACATGCAGGGGTCAAGATCATGGGGACTTAGCCCAGAATGGGTGGCTTTTGGATGAAGGCCTGGGGCAACAGTCTGTAGTTGACCTTGAAGGCCTGTAATTCTCTTTTTTATTTACTCCGAACTATCTCTGGATTTGTTCTCAAGTCCAGCAACGCACACAGTGATACAGTGTGTGGACACTTACATTCAAGACTGCAATGTGAATTCATGCCTCCTCAGAATAAATAACTGGGTTTCTACTGTAATTCCCTTCCAATCTTTTATTTGAAGGCAAACATCTTAAAATTGAACTTGATACAAACCATATATACTTGAGTTTTCTCCACAACACTAGCAATACAATTGTTTGACTGAGCATTTACCTTTATTCAGTCCTTTGCTACAAAGATTGCTATAATTGCTTAATCACTAATTAACATACTTCATATATGAAACATGTGTAAATGAGGAAGACAATATTTGCAAGACAACAGAATACATGTGCCAACTGTAAAATCAATTTAAAGCAGAAGTAAGTGATATATTTGTGTTAATATAAGTCTTAAATAGTTATATCTTCCGACAGCAATCACTTACATAGAGTGTTTGGACCGAAACACGGGTCTCTCAGTCCCTCTGCTCTGCTCTGAGCCGAAGAGAAAACATTTATCGTATCCTACAGTTTTTATCCAATGAGGAGAGAGAACGGCATGCAGGGCTGTGTGTGCAGCCAAGGAACGCCGTGAATGTGGCGACGTAGGGACGAGGACTGTTATGGTGCGTTCAAGGAAACTCGTATTTTTCCGACCGTGAAGTGGTACCAGTTCGATCTGGTACGAGTTCACCGGTCGGAAGTTACGAGTGGCCGTTATAGTGACTTTCACCGGTAAAACAGGTCGGAAAAACACGAGTGGGTTGCCTGAAATGCTACAAAGTCGTAAGTTGTGACTTGAAGCTGTAATTTACGATTTCAAAAGCCTGCCTGGAACGCAGCATTAGCGAAAACGACCGGACCACTCACTTCTGCTTTAATATGTTTGGTAAAAAAAAAAAAAGGAAGCAAAAAGGTTTATTTTGTTGCTTGTTTTACTTTTCGAGTAATACAAAAGTAATAATAATGTTAAAAGAAAATACATTAACCAAGTGCATGTTAAACATTGAAAATATTAACAGTTAACAGTAATTTTAAATTTCACCACAGTTTTGAGCTATCTTCTCAATCATACCAACATAATTTGTTTACAATACGCTGTCCAAACTCTGCTTAAATTCAAACAGCATACTAAGGTTGTACCACACCCAGTCCCGGCCCGTGAGCAATCAGTCCTTTATCCAGACTTTACATCCTTTCTCCAGGGCCTGTAGGTTTTTTTTCATTACAGCAAGAGAGTACAGGATATTAGTCTTCCTCAAGGGCCGAGGACTGAACTGTTAGTCACAGAGCTGAGAAGTGTTGGCTATAAGGAGATGATATGTAGCAAGAGAGCTATGTAGCTTAGGGTGGGGTTGTGGGTGAGTAACAGTGAGCTGTAGTGGGATCTGAAGATGAGGCTTAGCACGCTCCAGCGTCAGAGGATTTGAAAAATAAAAAGAAAGAGAGAACACATTTTATTTCAGTTAAGCGAAAAGATAAAAGTGTACTAGTGATGTGATGTTCACTCAGCAGAATCCTGCAAAATGATGCCTATCAAGATACATATCTGGCTAACGTGCTATGTGGCGTGGCTAGAAAATCTTATCAGCAAGCATCAAAACATGTGCAACCACAAGACAGTTCTGTTTTCTTTAAGGGACAACATGTTAAGTTGTGCTTTCTCAGTTTCTTCTGGGAAAGACTATATGATACAGCTTAAAGAGGGACAGAGATATATTTGTAGCTTAAAAAAAACTCCACTTCATCAAATTAATTTAAATATTTAGGACCTTTTGTGCTCATATATCACCTATCACCTCAAATAACACCACACTGCAAATTAATCCAACTCAATGATAATGCAATTGTTTTGAATCTATCACCATTAATTGCATATTAAATAATCAAAATCTGCTGTAAGCAACAATGGTTTATACAGGTCTGTATGCAATTTAATATTCAGTCATTTATACTTAATTAAAAGTGTATCTGAATAATAATAAAAAAATTACTCACCTGTAGTAAAAGATAAGAATGCTAGAGAATTTAAAATAGAGAACAGAAAAAAGTAATTTGGCAACACTAATGATCATTGATTTATTCTAAGTTAGTGTTTTTTTTCTTTTCTTTTGTATATTGTAAATTCTAATTTAATTACGATAGTTTATACAATTAAAAATGTCATGTTGCCCTTTTAATTAAACCCATAACCCTGATCCCTTTTTATCAAATATAAAATTGAGTGACACTCACGCAGCAGTATGCAGCAGCAAAGAGACCATCACTCTAAGAATACGGAGGAGTTTACTTCAGAAGTCAATAAATAAGAAATCTGCCCAGCATTAGTGACAATGGTCAACCTCTCAACAGACTCATGCTATCTCTCACTAAAATGTAAGTGAAATTAGAGCCTCATCTATTCCCATCTTTTTTCTTTTTTTGTCATTGTAGAGAACAGTGTTTTCATCTGTATGCTTTCCAAGCAGCTGGTCTGAGTGTTTATCTTCTTGCCTCACTGAATGTGGGATTTTGTGTGCTTGTGCTCTGTAGGGGGATGGTGGGCAACCTAAAAAAAACGAAAGCACTCAGGATGACCTAAATCAGGAGAGGTGATAACTCAGACAGATAGCTGGAGATTACCCAGGGATCAAGAGGCTCAGTGTCCTCTCAAACAACAATGACTGGAGAGCATATCCCTTCTCACCACCCCCTACTGAGACCTCTATGGCTGGTATAGACTAGACCATGCATGCCAGTGCACCCCATAAAGCAGATTTGTCACATCGCCTTTTGGTTGTTTTCTTGTTTAATGGACAAAGTAGCAACCGGGTTTAAACTGCCCCCCAAAGACAAAACCCCTCTAAGCTCATTTTGTGACTATAAGATGTTTTTGCTGTTGTGGTTTAATGGTCATATACTGTACAATACTCATTGGTCGATTTGATGCTGTGCAAGTATAGAATTATAGGACAGAGTATATAGCATAGCAGCCACCCCACACACACACACACACACACACACCCAACAATCATTTAGTAAATTATTACAGCTATTGAATTACTGCACAGTTTAATGAAATGGCTTTTGTGATTTGATTTTGAATCATGTGTGTCACTGAGGCTACGAGGCTGTGTGAGTGTGGTTGTGTGTGTGACTGCAGGGGTGCATGAGATGGCCTAACCATTAATTCATGATTGATTGATGAGTATCCTACACTGTGGCCAATAACAAGCCCATCTTCTCCTCTCAGTATATCTGTGAGTGTGGGATGTGTTGGTGCGTGGGCTTGTGAAAAAAGGGGGCAAGAGAGGTTGTTCACTGATTACTTTGCGCTTTGCTTCATCCAAGGAAATAAAAAACCATTTGTTCAGGATATTTAGATGCATCTTTTCTATCCACGGTAACTTCACCTTTTACTTCAAAAGGTGCTGGAAAGATATGAGGTTTCTTTATTTATTTATTTTTGCATTTTTCTAACTTTGTAGAAGCGGAGGAAAATACATTAGGTAGCCATTAAAAAAATACAGTACAGCACAACTTGACCTGAGAGAGAAACTCAATGAACATCTGCGCTACAAAAGCATGCCTTGCTGTAGAAACAGGTTATTCTATAATCACCCAGTTACAACATGACCAATTTAACCACACAGATCCAGCCATACAAAACACATTGTGGATGTCTTTATTATCATCCTGTGAATGTTTTTGAGAATGGAGGAAGGGGGTGTCTGGTGTGGGCCCATGCTTGAATGTACAGTAAATTGCACGGGGTGGGGGTGGTGGGGAGGGTGGGGGGCTGGGGCCTCCAGGCGATGGTTGTTCCGGGAACCATCTGGTTGTATTGGATTTTGGCATTGTTCACTCTCTGTCCTCCAAACCTTTAGCACGCTCTCAGTGTTTATTGTTCCTTCACTTGTCGAGGTTATAATCAAGCATTTTTACCATTTACCTCCTTATTTGCATCTTTGCATCTCTGTCTTCTTTTTTGAGAAGAAAATAACATTATATAATTTAATAGTTCTTCAACAAAATTGTGTCAAATATGCAAGATTGTTAGAATAAACCAAGGGAATTCATTTTATTTAAATTCTTAAAAGACATAATTGTTCCCAAACTAGTAAATTTTAAATACCCAACTTTGGCATAGAGATGATTTGCGTTGTGCATCTTTTCGGAGATAACACTGTGTACTACCACAATGGATACTGACATTGAGGTTAAGAAATTGTAGTATACATTATCCTTCCCTATTGTTGTTAGCTCAGACTGGCATAGTGTAGGTGTAGTCCTGTTGTTCTCAGAAATATCTCATTTAAATGAGAGTGGTACATTTGGTGAAATACGTTCTCTTCATCTGTTGATTTTGTTAGGAAGTGGAGAACTTGTCAGTTCCCTTACATTTTTTCCGTCATATTTGTTTTTGGAAATTAGAATTAAATAGGACTCAAGGACTCTAAATATGTAAATATCAGTTACTGAATAACTACTAAGCTGGAAGCATTTCTTTTTAACATCCTGTGAATACAGTTATCTGTGAGGCTCACTTGGTTCTACCCTTTCTCACAATGATTAAAATACTGTATATGGGGCATTCAAAAGAGCAAAACATTAAAGAGGACTATGGCAGCTTCCATAGTTCCTAAAATGTCAAATATTGTAATTTTCATTTTTTACCAACTGTCTGCATCTTCTTTCATACTCTCACATACAACTGCACACACATGCAAGGCCAAACACAAAGCACAGACTGGACCGAATACTTTCTCATCAAACATCCTTCCATTGTCATCGCGGACCCATGGGTTTCATTAGTGCCAGTTTTAAAACAACAGCTCTCATTCCCACTCCCACTCTCGAGTCCCAAATGCCTTCAATGGGGGAGGAAACAACACTTCCCCGAAGGGTACATGCATATAAAATTTCACAAAAAAAACTATAAATTATATTCTCTGCTCTCATTTGATGGGCTCTGAAGAATCACATCACATTGAAATGTGATCAGCCCTGTTGTTGATTTACACATTTTCTTATTTTCCTTTTCTCCACCAAATATAGTTGAGTGGCGCATGTGTGCTTATCACTGCTTATCACCACTGATCTCAAGGGGGGGAAAAAGCTAAACACTCAGGGACTGACTGAAATTAAAGACTCTGCAGTGAACAGGCAAAGCAGGTGATCATACTGGACACATTTCTGGCAGTGAACATTGCTTTTTGAAATTGTGTTCACTGTATCTGAAGGGTTTGGTATGCTACTAACGCACCCAGGGCAGCTTGCTTTTATCCACCCAGCACACCTTGCATGATTTTTAGAAATGCCCTAAGCACCCCGAGTTGAAAAGTGTTCAACTATGTGCCTACATCATCACAGCTTTTCCCGTGTTGTTTAATCAAATAAGAACAGAGTTTGGATTTTATTCTTTTCTTTTTTGTTTTGCTTTTTCAACAACAGACCTGCAGTAATGAGGGAGAGTGAAGAAAGAGCGGTATTGTTTCTATCTGTCCATCCACTGTCTGAGCATGAAGGGGAAATCACAATTAATGGAATCAGATCTGCAGTGTCGTGACTGAACGTGTTTCTCTTTTTTTCCCTTTCAATTAGAATGACATTAATTTATGAAACAGCAAAGTGGACAGGAGCTCACTTTGTGGTTGCCTAGCAACAATAAAAGGACGCGTCCATGGCGCCACCTTTGCTGCTCTTTTTGCTGTAGAAATTAAAACATGTGTTTTGTGAGGGGTTTTTTCCCCCCATCGTTTCTTTTCATCCGGCTGAGTGCCACATGTTGGAAGTTTTCAGCAAGCTTGTAGGGACAGTGTATCTGGAGATATCTGAAGTCCTACCATTGGACAGGGGAGGATGAGCTGGATCCAGGAATCCCAGCCCAGGAGGCTGCCTTGTTCAGTATTCTGCCGATGTGTGATCCTGACCTTACTGTTGCATGTCCTTGGTGCATGCAGAGCGCAGCAAATGCCTTTTTGGGGGATTGCATGCTCCAACCCATTTTAATGTGCCTTTTCATTCTCAGCACACCATCACTAAGCCCCGCAGCAGGGGCTCAGAGCAACCATTTTGATTATGAGAATGATTGAATTAATGCCGCTGAAGTTGACACTTAATGGATTAAGGTGGTCAGAATTGTTCAAACACATGAGGCAGATCTGTTTAAAGACATCCTAAACCCCTTTATTTGTCAGGATAGGTTTAAAAGTGTAACCCGGCTAATCTAGTGCAAAGTCTATCCTGTTGAAAATAAGGTCTAAAACACAACAACAAGCATTGGTTTGATCATAATGTATTGGATATAATGCAGCAAGTACCCTCCTTGGATTGATTCCACATGGTCAACTGCTGCTGGAGCAAAAGTTGTCAATATTAAATGGTTATTGTTTTCTTGAGTTGGAAACAAATGAAAACCTTAGTGGTGTAAAATATTTCCAAATGATACACTAACTGTACTCATACTTACCTACTACAAGAATGGTAAAGCAAGTTTATATTAGTCTTTTTATTTTTTCTGTTATCTTTTCTTTCAAACACAACATCACTGTTTATATTTCATTCAGCAGTTGCATCACTCTCTCATTTCCTGCTAGCTTTCCAGCGGCAGCCATTACAGACTAACCACAGACCTCCAAACTTGTCATTATTGTTTTCACATAGTACTCACTTCAAATTATGTCTTTCTGTGGTTTTCTTGTTGCTTATCATTGTAACCTAGTGTTCACATCACTGAACTTAACATTCTCAGAGGCATTTTCTATTGGTTGATAAACTCTACATGTATCATAGGTGTTTGTTTCCATTTTTTGTCACTTGCATTTTTTATCCCTTTTGCTGCGCTCACACAGTTCAACTGGTTACTTGGGCTCATGACCATGTTAAAATTGGCACAATAGAAGAGCAAGAGTGAAGACAAATAACAAACACCCATTTCTTCTCGAATCACATTTATTTTCTTCTTTGATGATTGTCATTAACATACTTGCTGCAGAACTGGAGCCAATTGGAATTTGTAATGCATTAACTAAAAGCAATATCGCTGTCACAAAACATTAGCTTCAATGATTGTAAATGTATTTTGTTCATTTTCAAAAGTTATTGGATTAATTTTCCATCATAATCTGGATACCCTGCTTGTGCATTAAGAATATCCAAAGCAGCCAAGAGGGATCATAATGACATATTGACTGAAACACAGCCTCAAAATCCAATGTTGTCATTCACTATAAATTTACTGTATATTCCACCTTCCCCAGTCTTCAAATACCATTCACTAACTGGCAACGTCGTCAAAACAGATCTGAACTTATGTGCAATATATCAGATGTGAATGGAAATTACTTAGGAGGAGCACCGATCATTATAGATTTATAGTGAGTAAACAAAAGAAAAAGAAAAAGAAAGGTTAATCTGTCAATGGGAGAATGGAGGGACTAGTTTGTGCTGATATTTAAAATTATGTATTCTGTGGAACTGATTTCCTGACGCGGGCAGTATATTGGAATTTTGAGACAATATCAGTTTTTTCATGAATATTGTACTTATACTGATGTTGAGTCTGTTTTCAATGTCATACTTTACCTAAAGTCATTGCGATTAAGTTGACTGATATGAGTGAGTTGATTGATATGTGCTGACACTGGTATGAATGCTCATTTATCTCCTTCTGTGGGAAATTGGAAAGATGTTTATTTAACCTCGCCTCCAGATATATTGTGAGACTGTTCAGTAAAACAAACGAGCCCACGGAGTCATCTGTGTAGCAACTTATTATGACCCCATAGTTCAGTCTTTATTCAGCGTTGTTGTAATTATGAAAGGAGCCAGGGAAGACATCTGATGACATAGACTCTACCTTGGATCGATGGGTCAACAGAACACATGCCCTTTCACGCAAGAGGCTGCTGTTCAATTCCTGCTTGTTTCTCTTTTCTATGATCTTTCCACAACCTTTATCATGTTGTTATTACTGTAACTATGACAACAAGGATCGTCCAATCATAAGGAAGTAAACTATTTTTAACCCACGATCTTAACCAATGTAACCAAGCCATGAACTGAAATAATAAACTGCATGTTTATTATTGATCATAGTGATGATGGTCAGGTACATCAAAATTGGATTCCATTTTACCCACGGCAACCAAGGTTCTTCTGCCTCCCAAGAAGCACTATTTCAGCACACACTCCTATAGGTCCTATCACATGTTTAGAACAGATTAACCTCCAATGGTTGAACGTGTTCACTCTCACCCCCAATGAATCTAAACTATTTCCCTTCTGAATAAAATAACATCAAAATAGTCAGTAGCTGAACACATGTGGATTGGAAATTCAGTGTCTCTCACATCAACCATATTGCTTTTACAATTTGTGTAAATTTCTCGCTTTATATTACTGTTGAGTTGTTATTATTGTCAGTGTTAGTGTACTATTACCAGTTATGGTACAGTAGTAGTTGTTGTTGGTGTTAGGAATAGTAGCATGCAGTGCTGGTGGTACCCCGTGGAGTGTTTAGGTTGAATCCTTACTATGACAACAGTGGAGAAAGAAGTCAGATCCTCCAAAAATATTGCTGTAGGAAAATTACAAGTTATAGTTGAAACATATAGGCACCCTGGAGAGCTCATCGGTGGATAACATGGATTAGACATATAGCAACATTCAAATTGATTTGTGCAGGCTGTTAAGTCTCCAAGTTGTATCGGTTTACTTATAGATTTAACTTCTCTAAACATTTGAAAGAAACTTATGCAACAGTCAGACGTGTGAGATGACAGGCAGCAATCCTAACAGTCAACCAGTGTCACTTTTCCTCTTAAGTTTGTGTTCAATACGCTGTAAGACTGCACAGGAGCACTGGGGTGTTATAAACTTATATAGACTTGTAGTGTTGTGCTGCTTGGTTGGCAGAATGGGATGCCAGTGTCACCGTTGGCTGTCACAGCTCTTTGTCAGCACAGTCTCCCAATAAAAGGTCGTCTTTCTGCTCTTCCTCTTTTCACTGTCAACCATGATGGCTGTCGCAAGTTAGACATTAAATGCACTGTCAGTTTAACTATGATACTGCAGTCTCTCTGGTCTTTGCAGTGCGAATACACCACTGTATTGTGTCATAGGCCATCTAATCTCACTCCAAGTTTTTGGACTCTCAAATAATCTGCTAGTTTCTAGAAAAAATCAGTGATCTTGAATTACGTTTTTTTTTGTTTACATTTAACAAAACAGTATTTTTAGCTAATCTGTCTTTAGGCTGAAATTTAAATGCATATTGTACATTTTAACACGTTTTTTTTCTCCCTCTCCCTTTTCTCCCCCTCCCTCTCTCTTTTTGCATTCTTTGTGTATCCATTGGTCTCCTGTGATGCATTTAATATGACAGGTAAGTCCATCTGTTGTATTTATTTTGAAGCCTCTGGGCTGGATTAGCTTGTATGCATTCACTGTCACAGTGAGAATGCTTACCAAAATTGGTATTTGCTGCACCAGGGATGCATTTTAGCACAATGGTGTTGTAAACAGTGAACGCGTTCCCTTTTGCTCAGTTGACACTTGGAGAATGGGGCAATTCCATTTATGCAGCCAATCTCATTGGCTACTGGAGAGATGCCAATCTGCTCTTACAGATAGGGAAGAGAGAGGGAGCAAAGAAAGTGGGTAGAATAGCATTTATTCATCCTGACACTGATCAGATAAATGGGAAATGATAAATGCTGTCTATTTTTACTTCCCTTAACCTGTGTTAACTTTTTATTATGCCTCTGTGGCAGCAACAGCAGTGGCCAGAGGCATTAGTGTTAAGGATGCCCGTCTGTATGTCCCATTTTAATGAAAGCCTCAAGGGGTTTCCTTGAAATTTGGTATAAAAGTCTGTTTGAACTCAAGGATGAACTGATTAGATTTTAGGCGGTAAAAGGTCAAAGGTAACTATGATTTCACGAGTGTGACACATTAGAAATGCCTGGAGGGAATTTCATTAAGGTCACTGATTTCGCAAACAAGTTTTTGACTGCCACTCACAAATTTACAGGCTAATTCTGACCTCTCTGTGACATCATAATGTTCTGGCTGTAGTTCTTCACTACATACCGGTATACTATATGAGTCGGGACATACTTGGATTTAAACTGCACTTTGACCGGTTGGCAGGGTCATACAGCTGAGAGGCTGTTTCTGTGTCATATCTTTCAAATGTGTGATCAAAAAAAAGCATGATCAAAGTGTATTTTGGGATTCAGTTTTATTTGAGGTGATCTGACAATGAATAGTGGAACATGATGCAGTGTGCTGATGATTTAGCATGAATGGTAAAGAAGTTGAGCTGATATCTGTCTACTAAACAAAGGACTACACAGTCATCATCTAAGACGAAAGGCTTTGCTTTGAAATCAGTTCCCAGAATGCATTTTTTATTCATTTTCTTCGTGCTTGTTTGACTTCTTTGAAAAGCTGCTGGTGCCCACATGTAACACTGTGAATCTAAATGTCCATTCACTGCTGCTTAGTTTATACTTGCTGAAAAGTCCAGGATGCCCCCGGAATAGTAATTTGGCTGATATTTAAGTTTAAAGACTGTCTGTGAGGATAAAGAATGTTATTCATAAAAATCGAATATGCTGTACCCATTTTTTGTTATTTTCAAACTTCATAACCTTACTGTTTCAGCCACCTGGGGAAGAAGTAGATTAATGGATTTCTTCTTTTGTATTGTTATCGATCGGCAGGAAACACACATACACAAGAATATTGTTCTTCATTAGAACGGCAACAGTAAAATGTGCTTTGAATCAAATTAAACACATTCTTCTTTAACATATTTTACTAGCTTTGGAAAGTCAAAGTGGCACAAAATATTTCACAGCTGGTTTGTAGGAGTTTAATTAAATTTTAGTTTGATCTGGTCTGGACACAATGATATACGCTTCTGGTGCTTTCTGCATTTTTCAAGCGCCTACCCTACAGTACCACATCCTTATACTGAATGCTCCCAGATATTTACATTTACAGTAAAACATGTTAAATTATTGAAATGATTTATTGTTCTTTGCACAGAACAGTCTCCTATGCACACATCCAGTTGCAGAAAGCTCAATCCTGCATTTTATTGATTTCTTTCTCCTTGTGTGGGTGCTGGATCATGTGTTAGACACATGTCTCTAGGCGTCTTATTTAATATGACCATTAACAAGACCACTGACATATGAGGAGAAGGACTTGATTAGGAAAAAAAACCAGAACATTCATGACCTATAAGATCTGAGGTGTGAGGATTTTAGTATATATCATTGTGGATTTGTTGTATGTCCCAAATAATTCCAACAGCGTATATCTGTAAAGGTATGAATAATGATAATAGATGAATAGAAAATCCTTCTTCCAGTCCTGAATAAAGCTTTGTCGTTCAGCCACCGTTAATGCTCTGAATATTAGGCGCTGACCCACATCTGCTCTTATACAGGTTACATGGAGCCCCAGATGCAAGCCCAGCTGTTACTCTGTATTATTTCACTGGCTGACCCCGACGGTTTATGTAAATGCAAGACAAAACATTAGCATAGGCTAATCCAACCTAGCCAGAGCAAGAAAGTTAACTACAATATACACTCCGATATATACGAATAGCTGTAGTAATGATAGTACCAATAATGGCCACCAATTCCCTGTCCCCCTTCCACCCTCTGACTCTGTGTAATGAATATTCAACTGCCAAGCTTGCCCCCATTCTTTAAACAGATTCACCTTCTTTAGCAGTCACTATACTGCTCTTCCTACAGTACCATATCTAGGTAAGAATAATAACTCCTAAGCCATAATTATTAATTCAGTGTTGCTTGAGTATGGTACATGTAAATGAAGCTGTGGGCGTAGAGAGCTATAGGTTGCCTGGAGAGTTAGCCTGCATGGGTAATGAGTGTAATTGTAATGCCCTATGAACCTGTGTCTGTTTTACTGAAGTTATAGTTTATTTCACTTTCATAAGGGGAGGACTTCACGGGGAAAATATGTGCCATCTCAATATGTGTTTTTCGGAAGGGGAGACCTCTCTATTCCCAATTATGTGTGGGTGCAATTTCCATTTGTCGCCCCTTCTCAATTAATCCACAGCTCATCTATAAACACCAGCATCTTGTCAGTGGCCATCAGTGAATTCAGTGCAGTGATATCACATTAAGAACAGTGACAGCAGCAGTTTTTTGTAAGGCAGCTGAGAGAGGAATGGACGAGGAGGGAGAAAATAGTCTGTCAGGGGTTTTGGATTCAAATATAATGTTGATGATGATTAGAATATTGATCCTGATCACCCACCTGTTATAATAAGAAGCAGTGGAAAGAAGCAGTGAAAAGCCACCCACACATTGTCATTAGTCATCACCAGCTCCTTGCAGCCTACTGCAGTACATGCTGCCACCCATGATTTAGCTCTCCATCCAGTTATGAGGGGGTGTTAAGCGTTTATTATGCAGCACTGTCCCAGTCCCAGTGAGAAAGCAAAATGTTGGCCGATCGATACCCCTCACAGGAAGCCAGGTTAATTTATTTTTTAAGGATCTGTTTGCGTCTCTAAGGGCCTCCCCTTGCTGTGGGTTGGGATGCAAGCTACTTCCTAAAGATCTGCAGAGTGATGTTTTGTCTCTGACACACACACACACACACCGCTGCACAGGAAAAGCACTGTACATTGAAGGCAGTCACACTGGCATAAATATGCTTAAACCCGCTTGATAGGCTATACTGTATTTCTCCGTTGTTTTTATGCTGCACAAAACCAATTTTTTTGTGCTTGTTGATTGGTACTACGGCTAAATTGTGTCTGTTGGGATTTCAGCTAGCAGGTATAGTTTAAGTCTTTAGGGCCTCTCTGTTGTTAGTGTTTGACCTTTAGCTGTGACCCACGTCTCGTGTTCAGCACATGCACAATGTCCCACTTTTTACACCCTATACCCCCCACTGCATTTTCTCATTTCATCATTGTGACCTTTACGTTTTGTGTCAGTAACTCTGCCTCCACATCCACCTTTCCTTTGTGACTTCTCATCATAGCAATGCACCCAGAACAGTATACTGTAGCACTAGACATCACATGGCTTCCTGTTCACATGTGCACAGACGTAACTGCGTGTGTACAGTACACATTCACCGCATGCTCAGTTTAGTACACATATGCTGCAAGACAATAGCTTCAGACCTAATAGTATACAAACTGTACATACAACCCATGTACTGTATGTTTTCTGAGTGGCGAGCAGCTGTGACTCTGTAAAGCACAGAGCAAATGTCACGCTCCCTTGCCCAGCTGCAGTTAAAGTGACTCAGAGTCTCACACATTGTTTTCCGACTGAACAGTGATCTGACTTGTGTAGCACAGTCACCACTTCACCATATAGACTGCTTATCATTCTCCAATTAGTAATGGATTTCCATACAGATGAGTTTGCACCTGCATGCAATGCAAGGGAGAGCTGAATACATGTGTTATTACTACAGTATGATCATTTTGGTTACCTCTCATCTGTATTGATTTTTACTAAGCACCATCAATCAAAGCATTTATAATGGATGCTGTCTGAGAGCACATATCTCCCTTCAGGGAATTATCACCCCAGGATTAGGTCAACCAGAGATTTGATCTATTGTCAGTCAGATGAATTGATGTTTTGCTCCAATGTTTCTCTATAGTTACGTCTACCTGTCTTCTGGACACCGAGAGAAAGAGATTGAGAGGGTAAAGGTGCGGAGGGACAGAGATAGCTCGAAGTAGTTTTAACGTCAGCCCTCTGGACTCAAAGCTTTTAAAATATTCAAGGCCATTCTCCATCACCTTTTGCCCTGCTTGCTTGTTTAAGAAAAGAGTGAAATGAAATCAATAGTGGTGCCAGCAACGGCCTCTTTGCCAGGCATCATCCAATATTTATACAAATGAATCTGTGTGAATTGTGTGAACCTGAAATTTACCCTCCAGTTGCATGTTTAACGGGCTGTTGGGAGAGGGTGCATAATCTAGACAGGGCATGAAGATGAAGGGAATAACATAAATCTCTGTCCCCATCGTGATGCTCTGCCGTACATACTGCAGTCATTTGCATTCATATGATATGGCAGGTTATGATTAACAGCTATGTTGAGTCTTAAAGTGGGACGCCCTTGGTACCATAAATAAGAAATGGATCATAAATTCCACAAGGCAACTTCAAGCCATTATCACTCCCTAAAACATGTCTGCTAACAAATAACCACAAAGCTCAAAGCTCAAAGCTTAGCTTGTAACTTGACTACAACATGAAGTGCACACAGACTATCAATTTAATTAACATGAGTTAATCAATGTGTTAATACCTCCGCCCAAAAAAGAAGGTACATTGTGGGTATTGTAGCTCATCTGAACAAAATATAGCTTTGGAAATTGCTCACATTGCACCTTTGCCTTTCATCCTACTTCCTCAGACACTGGTTTGATGTTAATGATTGCTACGGGGGTCCAGATGGCTGAGGTTAGGGTTAATAATTCAGCACTGTTTGAAACGGATACGTGTGAAGACAAACTCCCTGAACACTATTGTGAGCAGAAACTCACATACAGATACACAGACATGTTACAGTTATGGAGAGAAGAAGTGATGAATTCAATAATGATTACATTTTGAAGGATTTTTTTAATGATTTTTAAAATTACACTCATGCTTTGTATTTCTCTAGAAACCTGAATGTTTGTTTACTAACTCTTGCATTATTTGAGGGGTATTATAAGAAAGTGGCTTCAATTAGGTGCACTCAAGTGCAAACACTGAATTCCCTGCATTCACTTCTTATTAATATGGATATTTAGTAGGTGATGAGATTTTACCTGAGAGAAATTAGCTGTGGGAGGAAAAGGAGGTAATTTGATATGTATATCCGGTGGTTCATTTTATGAATTCCTCCAGGATTTGGTGATCATGTGATTACAAGAATTAACACAAATTTAAGCTTGAGCTTGCAATTGTGTCCAATCCCTGCAATATTTACAGAAAATACTGTTGCAATGTTTGACTGTTTCACTCATCACTGCCGTTTTTACTTAAAACTATTTCATTTCAGAACCACTGATAATTAGCCCAGTTCCAATAAAATTAATCCTCAAACCCAGCAAAACATTTTTTTATTGCCTGCGGGGACCTTAAATCCTCTGCACTTCTACGTAGGTGGAGCTTACTCCCAGGCTCTGTATCACCCCCTACAAGGCCCACCAATTTGAAACTCACCAAACCATATCTAACCCTGTGAGCACCAACCAATCTTACCTGTTTTTTTCTGACCCTTTGTTTCATACTGTTCAAAGAAAACCAGAACACAAGCTGTACTTGCAATGTTACTGATAATTTTGAAGATGACTTTTTAATCATACTGGAACTAATTATGTAATGATCATCAGTGAGTTCTTGAAACATTTTTATTCCTGCTGACTTACAAGTTGTAAACATTATCTTAAGTTATCGCAAAATAATACAAAAAATGATGCAAATTGATCCATTGATTTTTTTTTCTTCAGAAAAGCTGCTGCAAATTCATTATATTGATGTTGCCCCTGCTGTGGAAATTGGCAGAATATGGTGTACAATAGGTGAAATGCAGCCACAGTATGAGAATATGCACACTAGAGAGCAGTCTGTTCCCTCTTTCTGCAGTCGTTGTGATCCTCCATCTCCCTCACACCACCTTCCACAACCCCCACCATCCACCCCACAACCCCATCCCCTCACACAACATACTGTTCATGTCAAAGGACCCAGGAAACACAACATCTGTCAGTGCACTAATTTACACAATGAACACCAGAGGATGAAGGATATATATATATATGTGTGTATATATACACCTCAAAATGGCCTTGTATTCAACAAACATTTTACATCACATGAAAACACAGTGAAGAATATTGTATGTGCAAATCTTTCTTGAAGCTGGTGGATCATTTCTTCAATGATTCTGACACTATTTGAATTGTATTTTGATTCAAGTAAGCATGGTGTCGGTGATTGTTGTCTTTAGTGTGCTTGGTTCCGTGAAAGTAGGCATCACTCCTCTGTGAAAGAGGGAGAAGCAATGAGAGGCATAGCTTTAGATCTTTGACACTCTGCTTTCTTTACTTGGATGGTACACAAATAGTGATATAATAATATGAAAAAAATGCTAACCGATTAAAATGAAATAGATCATTTGAATGTTTTCACACATAGGCAATGGGGAGGGGGAAAGAAACTACACTGATAGCGAGCCAACACAGTGAATGATAAAACAACAAACATGAGAGTTAAAACAGAGAAGAGATCTAAAATTCAGACCATGGATTTTACATTTGTGATGAGATGCAGATATCCCTCTGGCCCTTTCTTTTTTTTCTTTTTTGTATTTCATTTTATTATTATATTTTTTTGGTGCGTTGCACTGCAGAGACAATTGCTCTCCAGTCCACAAGCGCAAGGACTGCGTCTATCGTCATTCATCCTCTGACAGGCTTCTCACGTACAAATGAGTTTACTGTGAATAGCAATTCATTTATTTAAACATTTTTTGTAGTTTACAAAAGAAATAGATTATCTTGTATCATTTTTTGTCCACACTTGCACTTCTTCTTTTAACATATTTTACACAGACTTTTATTTTTTACATTTTTAATCCAACTTAAACATGATTTTTTTTTTTATATTTTAAATGCTTGTCAAATATTGTGTTTACCATGATACAAATGGTTTCTTTTTTTTCTTTATTTGTCTTTTATGTGTCCACAGTTTGTTTTTAAACAATAATTAAATGTCCTGAAGTAGAAAGACACATTAAAGCTCAATTATCCATCCATGAGAAAAAAAATCCTCAGTGCCCATGATGTATTCCTCTCTGTGTTTCTGGAGAACCTCAACAGGTCCAAGAGTCAGGTGCCCATTATGCCCCGTGGCCTCAGATCAGCAATAGATAACAGTAGCAGTAAATCCACCTTGAAATAGTCAGCCACATAAAGCACACTCCTTCCACGTCACAGTGAGATGCTGTGTAAAAAGTGTCCAAAAGATCCCTTTATTCCTTCTGTCCTGCAATATTCCCCTCCCCAGTGTATCCAAAAAAAGGGATTTACTGTATATCCAGACAATCACAGGTAAAGACGTACTCACAAAGCAGGGTCACACCTCACATTCCCGAGAAGGTTGTTGTTGACAAGTGCAAGAGCCATATTCATTGATGATTACCAGAGCTCCCTCAATGTGGTTGGGCTTATAGTCAACATAGTACTCCGGAGTAGAAATTGTAGCCATCTGCTGCATGCTTTGCTTTTGCTTCTGCTTACGGCGCTGACTGCTGAAGCATTGCCTCAGTTGTCTTATTCCGGCTGGAAAGCACTTCCATGCCACATACAGCATGAGCACTATGATGAGAAAGGAGAAGATGAGTGCCATGGTGCCAGTCACCACCTTGTGAATCTGCATGGTGCTCTCCAGGTCATCATGGCCCACTGTGACAGTGAAAGAACTGGTCACCACCTCACTACCCTCACCCTCATAAGGGTTGGGAGTAAACGGGCCCAGGAACACAGAGCCACCCTGGGCCAGATCCCTCGTAGAGGCGTACAGGCCTGCTGTAGTTACATCCATCGGGGGATCCTCACATAGCTGAAAAGCATAGACAGCATCCAACACATCCTCGCCCTGTGCGGTGTCAGGGCTTGAACACAGCAGGGAATTGTCACGCTGGCCTCGGAAGGCACTCAGCCAAGAGGCCAAGGCACACACGTTGCGACTGCACTCCCAGTCATTCCCTGCCAGGGTAATGCTGTCCAGAGATGACCATGAATCCAGGATGCGCTGGTCCACAGAGGTCAAACGATTGGAGTCTAGCATTAGCACCTTGAGTTTGGGTGCGCTCTCGAAAACATGTGGCTCAATGTACTCGATCTCATTAGCTGACAGGTCAATCTTCTCTAAAAAATGCCATATCCAGTCCAGGGTGTTGACAACAATTGTGGCACGATTGTTGTGCATGTACAGAGTGCGTAAAGAGATGAGGCGAGGGAAGTGGGCTAGGTTGACTTTAACCAGCTCATTGTGCTCAAGATGCAACTCAGCCAACTTGAAGAGGCCAGCGAAGGAGTTTCGAGCCAGGCTCTGCAGTTGATTGTATCCCAAGTCCAGAAACTGCATGCTCCGGCAGTCTTGAAAAATCCGCACTGGCACAAATTTGAGAGCATTGTAGCGCAAATGCAAATTGGTGAGCTTTCTAAGGCCGTGGAACAGGTCGGGCTCTAGCGCCTGCAGCCTGTTGTATGAGAGGTCCAGGATGCGCAGGTTTGGGAGGGGCCTAAAGGTACCATTTGGCAGAATCTCAATCCGGTTGCTGCTCAGGTCTAACTCCTTGACTCGTCTTAGCTTGTCGAACGCACCCTCCTCTACAATGTCAATGTTGTTGTGATCTAAGTAGAGCCAGGTGAGCTGTGCCAAACCAGCTAGTTGGCCTTCACGCAGCTCGGTCAAGTTGTTCTCTCTCATGGACAGGCCCATGGCACTGCTCAGATTGCGGGGAATGTCTGTGAGGTTGAGCCCCTCGCAGTACAGCAGCTTGCTGTCGCAGCGGCAGAGCCTTGGACAAACCCCCTCCACCAAGGGAACCGTTCTTAGAAAAATGCCCAGTGAACACAGTATCAACCCAGGGGGCTTCTTCAGTGGCCACTTTAAGTACAGTCCAATTAGAAGGAAATCCATTAGCATAAATATCCAGGGATGTGTCTGAGAAAATGTCCATTGAACCACTCTGGATATTGTTTTTTGCACCTTCACATCATATTTATCACATCATATTTAATTAATTTAATAATTGGCTTCGTTACGTTTCTGTCTCTGATCCGTAGGCAGTGATAGTATATTTCTTTAATCGAGCCAACCAAGAGAATTCTTCTCGAAAGTGCAAAGGATAGAGGGCAAGTCTCTGTGCTTATGTCAGATATCAAGCAGTGGGTGGAGAGTAGAGGGGGTGAAAAAAATAAATAAATAAAACTGTCCTCACTTATAGATCTTATTTGAAAAGATTCCTACTCACCCCTATGCAAAAGCTGACAATCTCCATTCAGCGTCTCGCTTTGTGCCCCAACACTAATTATGTGCGAATCTAAAAAAGACCCCACTGTGGTACAAATTCTCCCCCCCTCCCTTTTCTCTTTTCAGTGGACACCAGATCCTTGGCAGGCTTACAATGTCTCAGTTCTCCTCAAGTGAAAGAGCCAGAAAGAGAAGGAATTCAAGTAGCTTTCAGCGAGATGGTAGGAAGTGCAAGTTCCCCTGTCTGTATGCATGAGCTCTGTCTCTTTTGCTCCTCCGCAGTCCTCTGCTGCAATGATCAGAGGGGAGAAGACACAACCAGAGAAAGAGAAGGGAAAAAAAGACCAAGGAAAAATCTCTTTCAATATCTGTCCTGCTCTTTTCTCCTCACCTTCCTGCTTAAGTTTCAGCAGATCTGTCAACACATATTATCGTCCATCTCTGGAAGCAATCACTGACTTGTAAGGTTTAAATCCATTCAAGCGGGTAATCATGCTTTCATTGACGGATGTAAGGGAAAAAAAGAAGAGGATTTAAAGCGGTGAACCCTGTTCACTGTTTTCTTGTGTAACAGTATTCCTTGTCATCTCAGTGGCTCATCTCGGTTAAGAAGCGGCTCGCATCCCCCCGGCAGTTTGCAGGTTTCGTTCACTCCCTCGCTCTCCGGGTGTTTTCTCAGCCAGCTGGAAGAGGCTGCTGAAGGCTGGTGCTGGTAAGCAGGCAGGGGCGGTAAATGTGGGAAGCAAAGGAGCGCGCAATCCCTTGCAGCAGACCAGTACACTGACAGCGCATGCAGAAGCACCTTCTGTTCACTGAGTGTCGTAAGCCACTCACAATTCAGAGTGCTCGCTCTCTTTCCCTCACTCTCTTGCTCTCTTTCCCTTGATCGCTCACTCACTTGTTCGTGCTGTTCCCCTCCTCTTCCTCTCCCTCTCTCTCTCTCTCTCTCTCTTGCTCTGTCTCTCTCTTTCTCCCCTTCCCTCCTCACTTTTCTCTTGCTGTGTTTTTCTCTGTGCCTGAGAAATTTACATATTCAGAATGGGCTGGGCTTAAACCAGGAGCTTTAATGAAACTCCCCTCTCTCGCTCTGCCCCCCACCCCCCTTCTATCTCTCTTGCTCTCTCTCTCTCTCTTTCTCTCTCCCTCCCCCTCCCTCCCTCTCTCCTTCGCTGACTGTAATGAATTGGGCCATATCATGTCTGCCTCCTTTGACGTTGCTGTGAGAAAGCATTTTTTCTTATTTCAAAGTTGCAAAAAAATAGAAAAATCGTTCATCCTGTGAACAAAAGGGTGCCCTACATAAGTTCCACCCCTACAGCAAAGAACCATTTGCATGCAGTTTAACAATCATGTCCACATATAGGAGAACGGAAGAAGACCCTGGAAGAAATATTATACCTCAAATTAACCATATTCTCTCTTGTGATCAAAACTATACCCCACAGAACATGGAGGAAATTCATATAATTAAAGTAATAATTGTATAATTTAAACATATTCATCATGTATGTCTTATGATTTCAATTATGACTTTGTGTAATGACTCACTGTCAGTCTATTGATATTCATTGTTTAGCCTTGCTAACAATAAAGGCTAGAGTGTAATGAGTCAAGACTAGAGTATGACATTCCTCATTTGATCAAACTGTCCTGTAGCCAGGCATTCTATGTCAGTGTCAATTACGGTTATGCTATCCATTCTGAATACAAATGTAATTGCTTGCCACATAATATTAGCATAAAGCTATAACGTACATAATATCTTTTTCTTTTTTTTTTAAGGTCCGCTCTTCCTTGTTTTGCATTTCTCTGGGATCAGTCCTAGCACTGTCGCCGTTCTCCCATTAATTTTCAAAGACAATGAGCTGTGACAGTGCCTTACATTCCTCATAGCAGCCAACTTTCTTACCATCTGCTCTTGTTTCCTACCAAAGTTCATTGCATTTTTATGGACAGATGTCATGACTTTGATATGAAGAGGTCTTGCTTTTTACGTCTTAGAATAAGAAACCAAAAATATATGATTATAATGATAAATTAATAATAATAAATTGACTTGTTTTTATCATAATTGTATTTTTCTGTTATTGTCCTGAATATACCTTGTATATAATACATCTGTGTTTTACTGATGTGGACCTGATACGTGTTTGAAGTTGAAAAAAAAAGAAAATGGTTTAATTATGTCCCTTTACAATAGGCTCAGTTACTTGTTTATAGAGCTAAAATAGATATATATCAAATATTAAATATCCTTTGATGGATCAGGACTAACCCCATAATAAACATTTACAGCATGCTGTTATCACCAACAGCGGCAAACATTTTGAAGGTGATCCAGTTGACTGTATTTCATTCTTCATACTGACTCTGAACATTTTTAAACATTTGTAATCTGGGAACACCATCTCAGTATATTAGCTAGCTCAAATAATATTGACAACATGTTAAATAAAAGACCCTGATACATAAATATAATCTCCATTACTATGGAATCGGGTGCCTGTAAAACCATAGTGCTAAACTGAGTGTGGCCAAAAGCCCAGGTGGTTTGTGTTGTGTTTCCGTTTACTGTGCTACTGTGTCTTTAAATATTTTCCACTTTGTGTTGTTGTTCGGCTTGGAGTAGCTAGTTGTTGTGTTTTGTGGTATTAGGGTTAGCTGTAGAATATTTTGCTAATGGAAGGGATTAGCTTCACAGTATTACAGGGAAAATGCAAGATTAGACCATTGTAAGTGCATCTCATCAAACAAAAAATCCCCACCCAGTGGTATAGGTCATTACTACAACAACAATGTAAGTCATTCTGACTGTTACGACTCTATCTGTATTCTAAACCATTGTCTTTTATGCACAGGATTTTAGCTGATACTAAAAAAAAAGGAATTCCTGTTTGAAGCCAAGACACATTCATCTGACCTCTGGATATTTCTAGAACTGGTCACTTAGTTTGAGTTGTGGTGTGTGAGTGTGGAGAATTTAGACCAGAGCTTTGATTCATGTTGTACTGATGGAGAATTGACCAGCTTCCACACCAAATGGAGTTCAAAGTGACAGTGTGCCCCTCTATAATAGTGATGCTGGTTTAAGGTCAGTATAAGATCCTGTACTGGTTACTGGTAAGTCAAAATTTTTTGGAAAGAAGGATGATGATAATTAAATGAGACTCTTTATGAGAAAATACATTATTCCACTGCATGTGGAGTAAAGGCTGGCTTGACAATGTGGTGGGAGTTTGATTTCAATAATTATACAGAGGAAACACAATTACCTAACAGCCCTGCACTTTGTTCTGACCCTGTCTGGCATCCCACAACTTAACCTTAGATACTGCAGCCGCCACCAGGGGCACCACATTCTTATCATCTGTGCCAAAAGAAGTGACAGCTGTTGCACAGATGATACTCTGGTTGAACTACATGTGTGTGAGTATTTGAGCTTATATCTTTTGAGGTACATGGCATGTTGTTTTTATTTTTGTACAGTAAACTAATTTTCAGTCAACAGAAAACACAGTCATTCGGTCACTGTCAGATCAGTCAAAGTAGATAATATGGAATATGATATAAGGAAGAAAGATGGGCCAGCATGTCAAATCTTTAAGCCCACCCAGTTAGCAGATTTGGCATGAAAGTATGCTAGCTCTAGATCCAATTTCCTGTTTCACAAATCTTATTTTGGAGTACTCAGTGAAAGTTTGACATTAACAAAGATGTAGGAGGAAAACAAAAACTGTCCTTCACATCGTGAGGAGTTCTTGAAGTTGAAATCATCTGTGCTTTGCCTCTACTATATTTCCTCCTAGCTGTAATGGATGACTACACCATCAGCTAATGACTTGGTGCACTATAATGACTTGACACAGCGAACAGGAGATGAGAGTATCTAGAGACCATCAGTTTTAAGACTTTAACAGCTTTGGCTCTCTGCTTCGGAGTTAAAGTCAGCACAAGTGTGAGTGAAAGTGTGTGACCGTGTGTGAGTGTGACACACTTGCCCAATGACACGCTCACATGAGCACAGTCATAGAAAACAGATACGACCATATTAGAGATTGATGGTAGCTAAGGGTATGGATTTTCTTTTAATGAATGACCTTTAAATAACCTTTTTTTCTTTTAGCTAACATCATAAGTCTTCAGGTTAGCATTCATGTATGAATGTGACTCATACGCCTTCATATCAAACAACAAATAAATGGGTCGTAAAATAATCCTACTGTGGGTCTTTGTCATTCTGAAACAATAGTTGCGGCTTTGTGAAATGGAGAGAAGGGTTATTTTTATGGTGTCATGCTAAGTATTGGGATGAATATGGTGCAGCAAGTAATTAACAGCTGATAATGATGTTGAACGTTGAACACTAATTTTTGTTTCATTTTAGCATATTTTTCCATCCCTTTACAATTGCGATATTTAAAAAACCACAACACTGACCTTTTTTTAAAGTCAAGATTATTTCATGTTGTTTCTTTCATCATGATTATGTGTTTATTTTGTCAACCAGGAAAGGTGTTGTGTAATATAATAAGAATAATGTATTTTCCATCCACTGAGTGATGCTGCTCCACTTGTTATTTTGCCCTCAGAGAGTAATCGATGTGGCAACAAGTACAACACAGTTTAGTACAGTCAAGTACTGCATATGAAGAAGAATTAAATTAACCTTTCCAGGGCATAGCACAATGAGTAGCACTGATCGGCCATCGGCGTCCTATCTGACCACTGCTTAACCCATCATGAAGCTCGGTGACTTTTTCAGCAGCTGTGAATCAGAAGTTTTGTTGTTGTGCAAACAAACATTCAAATTTTAATTTGGATATCCAAACTCTTTCGCATGATTACATTTCCCCGACTAATTATGTGATCACTTTACTCACGATGTGACATCTTGGATTTTTTTTTATTTTTTGGTAATGAAATGGTTGGAGGTTGTGGTGTATTGCCAGCACATGAATTGATTTGAGGGATCAAAGAAGACTCCGAATTATCAGCATCCATGATTACAGGCCCATTATTTAAATCATTTATTGAATCAGAGGACGTCTGACTGTGTGAGCCCAACAAAACAAGGCAGATGATGACTAATTGGCCCGCTGCAGAGATAATGTTGATGGGCAGCTGGGAAAGGATTGTGGTGGGGGTCGGTGGAGACGCTTGCACTGTGCAGCCGCTGTCAGTGGTGTGGAGAGGAAATGGCATGAGATGACGCTGCATCCGCAATTGAGCACAACCCCCAGCAGATGGAGGTTTCTCTCAGTTTAAAAGGGTCACAAGTGGACAGAGAATTGACATTAATCTCATTCATTTCAGCTTCAGTGTTTATTTTATGTCTTCTTTGGGTTTACGATGACATAATCCCATTATACGTATAATCAGCAACTGAGGATGATCTGAGGAGCAGAAAAATGTACTCAAAGACAAATTGAGATAGCCGTGGGCATGTCTAATTATTACCATCATCACAGATATACATCTTCTAAATAAAAACTGTGAAGACAGGAATTCAGTGAAGGTTTGTTATATGCATTCTAGGTTTGCCACACAAAATACAAAAAAAAAAAATCCACCTCTCTCCATCTTCCTTTGCTTTTACTAACTGCAGCTGCGGTGAATAAAACAGGAAAAACAATACCATCATAATGTTCATTGGAGCATGTGACGGGGGGGACATAGCTGTCGCTGTGGGTTACAATTCCTTGAAGCATGTTTTTGTGTGATGCAAAGTTTGCCTCAGTAAACAGTAAAAAAAAAAATCAATACAGTGCCATCCTTATGATTTGCCTATATGTTCAAGGCTTTAGAGGTGGGTGAAAGCCGGGCTTGTTTTATCGAGAATATAAAGATCAAAGATGCTCTGATATTTTGTACATGGTGATGTGAATGTGAGATTGTGTGCGCAAAGGAAAGGATAAACAGAATTAAGAATCCGTCTGAAAAGGCCAAAATGAGTAAAGTAAAGAGAATATTTATCATCGATAGTGGGAAATAAATTGTGTGCTAGTAAATCTGGGGGTGGCTTTTAGAAGCAGCATGGGCTTAAATCGCTTCTTGTTTTATGTTTCTCTTCCGATACAAAACTAATGCTCTGCACTGTGTAAACCTATAGCAGCCATGATAAAACATGTTATTAACTTCTGTATTGAGCACAAGCATGCCATAGCATGTTTTAAACTTTTGTGTTAGGGTTAGCGCCATCCTTCAGACCTGAGACAAGACAAGAATCACATGCCTTAATGACTACAGACCCGTTGCTCTGACTTCTGTGGTCATGAAGACTTTCGAGCGCCTCATCTTGACCCACCTTAAGGACATTACAGGCGATCTCCTGGATTCCCTACAGTTCGCCTACAGAGCCAACAGATCTGTAGATGACGCCGTAAACATGGCCCTCCAATTCATCCTCCAGCACCTGGACTCCCTAGGATCCTACACCAGGGTACTGTTTGTGGACTTCAACTCTGCTTTCAATACGATCATCCCAGCTCTGCTCCGTGACGAGCTCTCCCAGCTTAATGTGCCTGACTCCATGTGCAGGTGGATTACGGACTTCCTGACAGACAAACGGAGGACATACTTCCTGCGGCAGCTGAAGAAGTTTCACCTCCCTGTGACGACGCTGGTGAACTTCTACACTGCCACCACCGAATCCATCCTCACATCCTCCATGACAGTCTGGTGTGCTGCAGCTACGGCCAGAGACAAGGCCAAACTGCAGTGTGTCATTCACTCTGCTGGGATGGTGATCGGCTGCAGCCTCCCATCTCTGCAGGAGCTGTGCATCCGGACCAGGACCTCACGCCACAAGAACAGTTTCTTCCCCTCTGCAGTCAGCCTAATGAACAATGCCCCAGTTCCCCCTAAATAACCCCAAACCTATGGACAGTCACTCTGCACTACTACTTTTGCACTAGAATATTTTGATTAATTCTATTTTATTTAAATTCTTAATTCTATTTTTATCCCTCCCTTTAAACTATTTTTGGTACCTTTATGTTTGCACCAAGACAAGTTCCTCGTGCTGTAAACTGACCTTTACTGCTCTTGGCAAAAAACTGTTCTGATTCTGATTCTGAGACAGATTGACCCTCTTCCTCTTTGATGGAGTTTTTCAGCGTTGGTCGCAAAAGCAAATCTTTTTAGTTGGTTGGATAAAAAGCATCCCCACTTCAAGGCCAGAACTAACCCTTCTCATTTCAATGAAGACTCCTAAGAAGTGATGGGGACCAGCCTTGGCATGGAGTCTAATGATCACGTTGGCTAAATCTCTACTGCATAATGTTGATTAGTCCTCTGCTTCATGTATTTTCAGTGTCTGGCATATTTTGAACCACTCAGGCACAATAGGTCATGCACCTTGTTGTTATATTAACATATTTAACAAGAACAAGGGAGAAATTGAATAATCTGTCAATCAATGATATTCTCAGTGTTCACTGGTTTTCTTAAAAGCCACATTATGTGACAACTCTCCCTTAGGCTCTGTAATTTTTAGTGTTAATCAAAATTCTGTGGGCCAGGGTCATTTTAGCCGTCCAGTCTCAGCGATCACATTTCTACTCTTGTTCTAATCATCTTAGTTCAGGATTTGATGAATTGCTCGTGCTCTCACGAATGCTCGCCTTCATACCGCAGTTGCACTGAGCCGCTTGGTGTTTTGTGGCCTCCCCGTTGCCTTGAGCATGTTGCCTTTCTCTTTCACCGACTTGGTGTTTTGCCCACAGAACAGCTCTTGAATGTTTTTTGTATTTGTTGCACTATTCTCTGTAAACTCCACTCACTGTAGTATTGAAAGATTTCAGCTGGGTGGTTGCATCTGAGAAGCTGAAACCTCCACATTTGGCACTTACATGTGGTCTCATTCAAATGCTAGGTTAAAGAGTAAATCTGCCTCTTGACTCTTTTCCCTGCTGAGCGACAGCAACCTGGCTGGTTGTATTTACTACCATGCCTTGCATACACATATGCATGACATATAAAGAGATTTAAACTTTTTGACCTCAAGTGTGGAAGTGGTAGTAGAAAAAACAGCAAGAAATGGATCAAACAGTGATGCAAGAAAGGGGCTGGAGAGATGAGCGGGGAGAGACAAGTCGTATAATCAACAAACAAGGACTTAAGAGAGCACAGACAGACAAGATCAGTGAGTATATACAGACAAATGAGTGGGGCAAGTCAAATACCGCACAAAGCACATTGTCAAGAAGTCACAAACAACATAACAAAGACATGCGTGTGTTTGTAAGGCACAGAGGAAGAGAAACAACGCATCACTGACTGACACTGCTGCACACACAGAGTCTGAGTAAAGTATCAGGATTATAAGTAAAAGCACAAAGAAAAATGTCACTGACAGTTGGTTAAAGTGTAGAGAACAGAAGAGAGTCGAGGCACCTGCAGAGAGATACGATATTTTTGTTATATTTAACATTCTTACAGATTGAAATACAACAAGAAATACTGATTGTTGAAGAGACTGAGGCGTGGAGGTGCATCTGTGTACAAATTTGTGTGTGAAAGAGAGAATTAATATGGGTCTAAATTGCTCCCAGGTATGTCCGATGTGAGGTGTTCCCTGTTGAGGGAGCAAGACAGACAGTGATTTTACCACAACACACAACACAGACTCACACTCTGAGTGTTGGATATGCTTTTACACAGAAACAAGATCAGAATTCTTCACCCGCCACCATGGCTTGTAGAAATTTGCAGCTACCTGCCACAGCCAGTTTTTCACCCACATTTGGCGTGTTGTTGTTGTTGTGTGTGGGTTTTCTATGTTTAGTATTTAATTCAATTACATGTTTTAACATTTTTACTTATTTTGTTTCTTTATGCATTTGTGTTCTGGCTCTAATGTTTTTGGCTTCAGAGCCTACATCAAACAGCGCCTTTGACTAGGCTCTGTCTGCCAAAGGAACTTTGTTCTGCTGTCAGATGACGCAGAAATCCCACTGAGAGCCACCAAGCCCGTTTTCAAAACCCAGCTCTCTGGAGCCACATGCCCCCACTTTTGATAGCCCTGACTGCTCTGGCCTATTGCCTCATTCAGAGCCCCAGCAAGCCTCTACATCCTTCATGTGTCCACTGGCTTCTCTCATGTTGGGATGAAGCAGAGCAGAATACAGTGCGCAGAGCAGTCTCTAATGTAAAAGGCTGAAACACATGTACATTTAGAAAATTACTTGTGCCTTTATCCCCGCACTGCAAAGTTAGGTAAAAACACTATAGAAATCTAAATAAAATCCCATTAGTGAGCAGTACTGCAAGGGACAGATAAACCTGACAATACAAGAAAGCTCCTTGTGTTTCACATTTGACGCATCAAGTCGTACATCTTGAACCTTGTACTGAAATGCGCACAAATTACCCACAAATAAAAATGACATGCTATTTGTTCTCGCAGGAACTGTGCAGCAGAAAATCTTTGTTTACTCATTTCTTTAAGAAAGTTTGCCGTTAGAAGTTTGATTTGGGCAAGACACAAGCCTGTGCCGCTCTTTTGATCATCTATAAATAGCACATGAAATAGGCTTCTGATTCTGATCGACTTCCATTAACACTGTTAACATCAAGAGGCAGAATGAAAGCCGATGTTCAGAGGAGAGGTCTGGTGTAAAGGCTGATGCCAAGAACCTCCCTGCTGCTCATTCAGTGTCACAGCTGATGGTGCACTCTGGAGCTCTCTTTCTCCTTCACTGATGTCTCACCTCGATAGTAACTACTACAATCACTAGCTGACAACACAGCACTCACAAAACGTTGGGCTCACTAGATGTTCGGCCAATCAGATGAAAGGGGGCTTTTAAAGAGGTCTGAGCTATTATTGCCTTCTTCAGTCATTATCATGCAACTGAGGGGGCTGCAAAACAGGCTTGAGATACATATGTTACTTTTTGTAAATCATGATGAAAAGCTTCTTTTGGAGTCCAAATATAAAAGTACGTATAGAACTGGCAATAAGATTAATAGCTCCACTTGGCACACAACAGATGATGCTTCATGCTCCAGCAGAGGATCTTCATGCACCATCATTAGGTCCTTTCAATGAATTTTGACATGTACAGTAATGGTAAGAAGGGCACAGTTAATCAAATTAATCATCCCCTTTAGTTGCTTCAGTGTCAGGTCTTGGTGCTGTTCACTGCTATGACCGAATGGGACACAGAACAGAGCCACAGTCAAAGTTACTGTATGTGCAACGCCTGTGCTTAAAATGTCCAAAACAAATTGTAAACTATTTTTGAAAATTCTGGTTGTCATTCTGCCAAGAGGCCCCTTGAATTGTGCCCATGAGGGAAGTCAGTTGGAAATAGTGAAAGCTGCCTTGGTAAACTATAGCAGTTAGCATAAATCCACGTATGACCCGCAGACTGGGGAATTCTTCTGTGTTTTGATTATAAGAAGTGTATGAGACTTAATTGGGAATATAACATTTCATCAAAAACATGTGCATGCAAGGGTCCCCCGGCAAATTCTCACCTCACCTCGACTTTTATGAATCCCTGCTCTTGCATGCCAAGTACGTGCACACTGTTTATAAATGAGGTCCCTCTACAAATATTGTGAGAAACTGCTCAACCCTTTTCTTTTCTTACTCACAAACACATTTGATAAACATTCGCAGACATCCTAAGGTGGAGAGTTCTTCTTTCTGTAGCAGTAAGGTGTTATTCCTCCCAGCTCATCAAACGAGCAAAGCAGTGTAAACACAGAATCATGCGCCCTGAGCCTGACAAGGAGCTACTTGGAGAGATCCGAAATGCAGTCGGGACTTTCAGAATAAACTATACTTGTCGTCTCAGTGAAGGGCCAGAATATGTCACCCAATGTAAATTTGTGGCTCTTTTTGTGTGTTTCTAATAGTTTTGGGAGGAAATAGAGTTCAGAGACTCCAAGACATGAGCATTTCAGTCTGTGACTACACAGGGTTGTTTTTTTCTTGGGATAAATTCATTGCTGCTTTTGGTCTCTTTAAGGGAAATTGGTTATAATGAGAAAACACCAGCTTTCTCCCCTAATGACAAACGTTGCTTTGTCAGTAGTAATGTTGAGCGTCACCAGGGTCACATTAGCAAAAGGCTCCATTTTAGTGGAATCCAGTAGTTAAGTTAACTTCCATAGCTCTTGTTAAAATTGCACAGGCATCAGCTTAGTAGTTAAACACTGTTATCTGGCACTCAAGTATGCGAGTGTGCTCGTGTTTGTGTGCATATGCTGTCATGTTGCTAAAGCGTGTTATGTTAGGCAAGTGGAATCCAAAAGAAAATGTAAGGTTGTGTTACACTCCAGCTAATTCTGGCCTGCAGGCATCATCCAGTCCAGGTAGTATCTCGTGTAATTGTATCACAGATCAATTTGTCATACACACGATGAAAGCACGACACCCAAACTGTGCAGTAACAGCAGCAGATGTTGTCAGGCTTTTAGAGTTTGTAAATCATTTATGACCTGTGTTATTTTAAGTCTGTGGCAAATTTTGGAACACCTGTGTGTTTTGGCACTTTTTCATCTTTTTAATATAGATACAACAAGCATTGCCATCAACAAATATCTAGCTCACCAAGAAGACAGCACAAAGGAGGGATGTCCTTTGTGTTCACAAAAGGAATCCCCACAACACCTTTTTATGACTTCAGGGGGTTGTTAAAGTCGTACTTTATTAATTACCATGGTGTCCGCAGCTCCACTTCTTGGGGCTGTTCCTATCCTACCCAGCTTGCATGTCTGTTGGCGCGTAATGAAACCAGGCTATCTGTTAAAAACACACATGAACAAGTGGAGCATGGTCTAATTCTAGACACAGGGCAAAAAGGTGTTTTAAAGGGTGTTTTGTCTCTTGAACTTTTCATGTACAGTTTATAGTTTTGTTTTTTCATAAAAGAACAAAACTCTATCCCTATATAGACCATGCAGGTTGCTTTACCTAGAAGGTAGACCTTTGCAACCTCAGTGTATGTTTCTATGTTATCATGCAATGTAAGATGGATGTTTCCCAAAGGAGCTGAAAATAGACTGTGATAAGTAGAAACAGTAGATCACTGTATGTTGTCTTATATAAATATTGAGTGTTGTCTAATCTAGATGTTCAAGCAGAAGTAAGCGATCCGGTCGTTTTGGCTAACTTCTTGTCAGCCGATGGAGTTAGCAGTCCCCGCCCCCGTCCCTACGTCACCACATTCACGCGCATCCCTTGGCTGCACACACAGAGAGGACCGCCCCTTTATGCCGTTCTCTCTCCTCATTGGATAAGGATTGTAGGATACAAGGAAAGTTTTCTCCTCGGCTTACAGCAGAGCAGAGTGACTGACAGACCCGTGTTTCAGACCAAACACTCTATATAAGTGATTGCTGTCGGAAGATATAACTTTTTAAGACTTATATTAACACAAATATTCTGCTTACTTCTGCTTTCAGGTAATGTTCATGTTAAAGGTAATGTTGGAGACCTATGTAAATGAAGGGTACTAAGGTTTACCACTGCTCGATAAAATGAATTGGATTTATTTGAATTCATGTCCGCGTCAAGTTATCAAAACATTCACATAACGAATATTTTCAGGGAGCAATTGACAGTTTTTGAATCAAGGTGAATCTTTAAGTGTGATATGATACACTAAGCTGCCACAGTTTATTGGACAGTGGGTGGTTACCTGGCCCGGTCTATCTCGTTCTAAATTCAGACAGAGAAAAAACTGTGAACGCTGATTTCTCACTCCCTGCGTGTGTTTTTTAATGAGGTCTTATCTCTTATCACAAGAGGTAAAGTGAAGAGAGTCAACGGAGCAGTGTGAGGATTCTGTCTACTTGCTGGGTAGCTTAAGTTAACTAACCAGCAGTGTGCAGATATCAGACTGATGTTGATGCACAAAACACCATGAGCAGATAAAATTAGTGTGCTGCTCTATTTGCGCTAAAACTGATTATTAATGTGGCTGTATTTGTCTTATCAGGCACTGACAGTCCGTAGCTGTGTGGAATAGCCGTTATTCTTTCAATATGTATCACAGTCTTGCAAGAGGTGCATGTCTGTCATTATTCAGGTCAGCTGTCTTGTACATGTAGTTCTTAAGATGTGATGTCTTAGTCATGTTTTAGTTTTTCTACATTTTGCTGGAGGAAAATATTGATTTTTTTTTCTTCTAACTGTGTCACCAAATCCCAGTTGGGTTTATTGTTTAACTGTTTGAAGTTGTGAATCTCTACCAGTTCTAACACCATTAATATTTACAAACCAGTGCCTTCTTTTAGCAAATTTAGTGTAAATCACAAGTTAACCCGACTCGAAAAATCAGGAAATAAAGTATTTCCGAACAGGGTTGAATCATTTATCAGTTTAATCTCAGCATGGAATAACCTCCAGTTCTGGGTTGCATCCAGGTTGCGTCTCTGATTTCTTGTTTTGTGTTTCAGTCAATCGTGCTTTGTACATGTTAATAGATATTTTTGATGTTAGCCGTCCAACACCTACATAATCATAACAACTGCCTTTTTTCATGCCTCATTTCAGCTGCATAGTGATTTCGTTGGTAGGCTTCAAAAAGATCGGAAGCAGCCTTGACCTTGTTCTGTCCCTGCACACAAACAACTTCACACATTTTCAAACGGTAAAATCACACTGAATGTTCAGTCTGAGCTCCACTGTCAATTTACATCCACAGGAATCAATTCCACCTTAAATATTAGTAAACTGTACACATGTAAATTGAAAAAAATTCTAATTGCAATTCCTCCCTGCAGTTGTGAGAGAGCAGTTATTTCCTTCATATACAATTTACTGTAACCATCATGAAAGTGACATCTTGTTTACCTCTAAGTAACAACCCAGATAAGTCATTAGTACATGTCCGCCCATAGAAGCTATAGCATTATCTCCCCACCTACAGGCTGATCCATATCATGACATACTGTTAATTGACCATAGCCACCAGGTACAGATAACCAGGTGTTGCAGACCTGTGTTATGTGACATTACATGATGACACATCCCCAAATCCTTCTCAGTAGAAGGAAAAATAAAACACAATTGTTATCACATCATAAGGCCACTGGATTCAAAACCGTACCCTTGATTAAAATACTGAGCGCTGTGTCTGGCAGCAGACAATAGCAGCTAAATCCTAACGCGAGAGAAAAAAATTCTCAGCCTCACCACCTCTCTGTCGCCTTTGTGCTTGTGTGTGTAGCTGTGTGTATTGTGCTGAGAGTCTCACTGCTTAAAAATGTTTTTGCATGATTCACTCTCTTCACCCCACTAATTTCAAACCTAGAAATCTAGAGCCCAATCAGAATTGCCCTTTGTTTACAGCGCTTTCTTAAAAATCTATGTAGCTGAAAAGCCTTCAGTTCAGAGAGTAATTTCAATCTGCTGCTACGGTAGTGTTATGTCCTCACGCTGGCCTTCATAAGGTACCAGAAACCGTGGCTGAACAATCTGCATATTTCTTTTGTGAATTCCAATGCTCTGTCTGGCTATTTGGACAAATTTTACATTTCATTGTGTTGTGTCATGAGGATTTGCATTCTTTAGGGGCTGCAAGCGCCACTTTATATTTTCCATGTGTGTCTAACCCGAGTTAGCACCGGCTCCATTGGCTACTGGCATCTCTCTTTTTTAAGTTGTTCAGAGGAAAGACTAAGGTATTGACATTATTCAGCATGTCATTCTTCTATCAGCTGCTGTCTGCTGCAGCTGGCCACCTGCACCAGACACTTGTCTACCAAATGGACCATGCATAATTAAGAGGGTAACCCTCAGTATAGACCTGACCCTGTCAGTTCACTGAAAATAAGGCCAGTCAGCCCAGGGGCACACTTCACTCTCCCTGTGATGCCCATAAGTTCCTGTTATGCTGCTCCCCACCAGGCCAAGCACGACAGGGTATTAAAACAGCCAAGGTCTCATCACTGAATTTTCAGAAGAGTCTTATGAAGGAACATGTGTTAAGGTTAATTTCTTTTTCATTAATTTGTACCATTATTTGTCTATTTCTATTCCAGGGCAGAGAGGGAGAAAATGTTTATTTTACCAATGTTTTGCAATGGTAGCTATTTATTGCAGTAGTCTTGTTTCAAGTAGTGGAGGTCTAATTGTCCGACAGTACATTGAAGACATACAGCACAGGCTTCATTTCAACAATCATCTGTGGTCAGTGTAAGTTTTGTTGCTGCATTTTCTTTGTCGTGTAGCATATGGCAATTCAGCTGCGCCAGGCGTCCCTTTTTAATAGGCCACAAGTTGCCAAACACATGAATTAGGGTCTGGTGTATGTAAATAAGGAACACCGGTGCAGCATGTCTCCTTGTTTCTACACTTCAATCAGTTTATCAGTCTGTGATCAAATTAGTGCTCGTTTAGGTATTGTGTGACAGTTTAATAAATCAGATGTCAGGAGGTTCATATGTCCGTCCCTGTGTTTAAAAATGGGCACCGTTTCCAAGACCGTGTGATGAACAATCGCCAATATTTTCAAGGGTGATATCTGCATGTCATTTCCTGAAGATGCCGGCCCGGATGCAAACAGCTTCAGCCATTGCAGGAATGCATTTTATAGAATCAGCTTAAGGAAGAGAATAGATGTCCCTTTGAAACGACATCAATCCCCAAACCCCCAACATGACAGTAAGTCCTATCCCCTGATCCATCCCCACGCAGTGCACTTACATCATGTCCAGATATTCTGTGGCTTTACTGTTCCCAGCTAATAGCAGCAACAGCTCTGTTAGTGGCTTGCGGTGCTGCGTGGCTGGACTGACAAAGCCCACATGAAAGGATAGTAGGAGACATAATCATTTCACCAGTTCTGCCAGCTCGAGCCATCTTTGAAGTTGTTGCACCGTGGATCATTACAGCATGGAAACACACTGTTGTCTAGCTCTGTGTAGTATATCAGCGTTGTTTGTGTATACATGGCATCTATCTCTATGGTGGGCTCAGCCACAATACGCAGTAGGTGCGTTAGTGTTATCGTTCTATCATTAGCATGTTTTTATTTGATCCGCTTGTGGCTCTGTTTTTGCTGTGAGACTTGAGGCCATTTTTTTCCCCCTCCCTTTTCCCAAACCACCCTAATCCCTGATTAGTACTACCTACACACAGCAACCCACCCAGAAGAGCAGCTTGAGTCATCATTATCCTGGTTTACAAAAATACACATATTATTCTCCATACCCCTTACTATCCCTGACAAAGGCCACCTTCACACTTAGTGAAAGAATGGCAGCTGTGGAGAAAGTTGTCTGCTGGGCTCATGTTTGTATAATTTGAATCTATTAGTTTTTTGTGCAACTGTTCAGTGGGCTACTCTTACCAGTCCCTGGTTCCCATCACATCCTATATACTGTATAAGGGGCAGTGTGTATCAGGCACCAAACCAAATGGCATAACTGTCTGAAAAACTTATCGTCAGTCTTTTCTAGAGCTACTTCGATTCCATGTAATCTTGTGCTCCTCACAGTATAGTTAAGGGGTCACATAGAGACACATGGAGGGTGTTTTTGACAGTTGCAAGCAATGAGTGGAAAGAGACCATCAGACAGGCTGAGGTAGGTGTGAAGGTGGATGATGTCTAGACACAACAAATCAGTCTGTTTCCTTGTTTCTCTGCCTCCTTCAGTTTTTTTTTATTCTCCAGAATACTTCCATGGAGTTAGTTTTGATGTTTGTCTTTATACTGACTCCGCATAAAATCTACCTGTGATAAAATTTGAAATTGAAAAGGAAAGAAATTCAAATTTAACTAGGCAAGTCTATAACATACGTCTGTATTGACATGACAGCCACAGCCAGTAATCAGTGTTAAGTGCACTATTTGAGACATACTGCATATGGATGAGACATGATGAGGATGTACAGTGTGTAGCTGGATGTGGCATGGATTTCCATTATATTGAAAAGTACTTGACAATTCGACCCTCACAGTCTACACTAATGTCTGTCCGTTGCTGCGCAGAAATCCTCTAATCCGTAACATGTCAGTATTTGGCCTGATCCACTACGGGGTGGTGGAGGATGATGCAATGCAGGAAGGAGAAAATGATGATAAAATGGGATTACATCTCCTGGTATTAAGAACAGAATCTTGAACTGGATTGCCCTACCAGTCTTTGTTTCAGGTGTTCCGATCCATAGCATTTGACTTGTACTTGTACTTGTACTTGTACTGAAGCTGTGCTCTCTTCAGAAATAGCACCCACAGACAGCCTCGTCATGTTTGTGTATGCATGTAAGGGCGACTGTGTGTGTGTGTGTGATAAATTGACTTTTTTTTTTCAGCTCTGCGATGAAACAAAAGTACATCAATGATACTCAAACCTTCTTCTCACCCCATTGACTCGTTTTTTTTTCCCTCTTTACCACAGTTCTGCTCTCACAGATATCACACCACTCTCTTATTTTCTCACCCTCTCTAACCTATTCTCAGCCTCTCCCTCCCTCACTTCTCTTCTCCTCTCTTCTGCTGCCCTTCCTTCAGTCCCTCCCTCGCAAACTACTTGCTATTCAGTTCAGGGAGGCTGCAGGCAGCATTGCTCTAGCTCCCCATCCTGCTGCTGCAGGACTAGACTTTTTTATCCCCTGCTCTCTCTCTTTCTGTCTGATAACCAGACATTTCCCCTCTCTTATTCTCCTGAAACTATGCACCTAAAACCTTGGCTTTCGGCCCAACACACTTAATATTTAACCTTCCCCATTGTCTTCATGCTTCTGTCCTTAAAGCCCTTCATCACTGCATGACACCCCATTACATGTAACTGTGCATAGTGGCATTTCTCATGAATGTACGTATGAACTGTGAAAGGAGCAGTAAGTCAATCAGACTGTAACGATCAAGATTTTAAAATCATTTGATTGTCTAACTGTCTTAAAACAGGGAGTTCAGCCTCAAATGTGCAAAAAAAGAAGTGCAAAAAAATGAAAAATTTTTGACACTTTTTTAACCAGGCCAAAATTTTTTAGATGCTGTACAAGAGTTCATTATCTTCACACATTGGTGACTGCTTCCAGGGAAGCTTTGAGTATTTCATGGACTTCTGAGCCCTCTAACATCCTTATTATATTTCAGAGATACCTCTCCAAGTTTGTTTCTAGGTTCACCCAGTTACTGACATGCCTGTATTTTCCTGGCTGCTTTGGGATACCTTACTCCCCCTGTGAAAAAGGAAATATGGAGGTTGATAGTTTACAGCCTCCTAATGCCATTGTACTGACTGTGACTAAGGACGATGGATAATAAAGTCTTTATGATGTCTGTAACCTGCCTCTATGTGAAAAGGAAGGTCTGAATTTTCCAGGGCTAGCTTCTTAGAGTGGAAAGCCTTGGTTCAGGTTATTGCAGGCTAATCCATTACAAACGTCCTTACAAAGGTTCTTTCTATCATTCAGACAAAAGAAAATGTCTGCGTGTCATCTGTGCTGTGACAATTAAGTTCCCAGATGATTCCAGCTATAAAGAATAAAGTATTTTACTTCTCAATTGTGCTGTCAAGGTTTTGAGTATCAGTGTTTGTTCATTCTCACATTTATTGACTTGGTCCAGTCGTTTGTGCGCACACGTTCTGACTCTACTGTCATTGCACACCAGTCACCTGACCTGCTCCTCCTCCCCACCCATCTGCTTACCTGTTCCCCATTCCCTCATTAGCCTCCTAGTATACTGTATATACCAGTCCGTCTCCACTCGCTCTCTGCCGGATTGTCTTTGTGCCATCTGCCTTAGTGCACCGCCACTCTGTTCTTTCCCTGCATGTTTTGCTCCGCGTCTTGTTTTGGACCTTGCTGGTGTTTATCTGGATTTTGCCTTAGCCCGACACTTTGTACTTTGTTTACCTTCTTGGATTTTTGTATCCTGGCTTTTTTTCCCCCTCAGTAAAGACTTTTTTTTTTTTTTTTTACTTTTCTCCTACTGAGTCGTGCTCTTGGGTCCCTTTACTGAGAACCGTGACATATGCTCTTATTAAGTCTGACAATCAAAGGGCACAGTGGAAGGAAAGACATGCAACCAAATGTCCTTTGGTTTATGTCGGCCCCTGTTTCTGTTTATTTTATTGTCAGTTTCTGCCACTGCCTCTATCTCTGTTGCCGTTTTCGGATTTTTACTTCCTTTCTCTGCCTTCATGCTTTCCTTCCACTTCCAATATGTACAGTTAGATTTTATGTGTGCTCTTCCCTAAATTATCTTGTCACACAGTTCATATGGAGCCATCACTATCTTCAAAAAAGAACTCCATTGGATCATTTGGATCCATCCAGCCACCAGCGTGAGTCTGATGAGGATGTTATATTATATGCAAAATAGAGTGTTGTCCCTCTGTCCTTGTGGTCTCAGATGCAACATACAGTACTGTACCACTGCAATGTTGCTGGTTCAATTCCAGCTTAGGACATTCGTAACATGTCATCTTCTTCTTAACTCTCTCTCTCTTTCTCTTGTCATACTGATGTCTCAAATAAACAACCCAAAATTAATCACCTATGCATATAGAGTATAGCTCCACTACACCCAGCCCAAACAAATACTTTGTACACATCACTTCATTCCTCTCTTTTCATGCATCAGTCTACTAGTTAACCATGTATCCATACACACAGGATGTTCATCTTTCAGTCGGTGTTTACCCCATCCTAAATAAACTGCTCATTTCGTACTTACTATGTGCTTGATGATAAGCCAGATGCTTCCTCTCATCCACAGCCTGCTTGACCACAGATGCTAATAGCCAGTGACAGGCCCACAGTCTAAACATGAACCAGTGTAATGAGAGGAGTAAGCAAACGGCATCAGCCATTAAACATAAGAGAGCTTGTGCCAGAAGGCACTCCGGTTCCTCCTCAGGCTGTGCCGTTCTCGGCTGCATTAACTCTAACTGACAAGAGACTGCCCGGCTCAAACAGCACCGTTATAGATACTATGGGCAACCATGTGAGAGGAGAAAAGACACGCCGCTCTCGTACAAGCAGCACATAGGGTGTTGAGAGTGTGCTGACTTTCCTCAGGCTCCACACAGGAGCTCTGGATACTCATTCATATTACCACAGGAAAATTTAAAAAGCTTTAAGAATTATTGACGTATATAACTGCGTGTATGTGTGTGTGCTGCCACCTGCCAACACTTTAAGGTGACATTGTCATTTAATGTTGAAATACTGATGCAGTATTTATTGTTTTGCATGGGCTACTAAAATATTGACCCTGATTGTCAATACTGTTTGTTTTGTTTAAGAATAATTTAACAGCCACTTAATCAGTATGTTTCCATAACTCCAATTCTTTTTTGTAATCTTAGTTCACAATTGGTTTCCAATTTCTTCATAATTAAATGAGCTAGACAAGCATTCTGTAGGTCCTCCTCAAAATTGTAACTGATGTATACTGTATAAAGAATAACGAGTTACATGTAGTGCACCAGTAGTCCCAAGGACAAGGATTGAGAGCAATGCCTTTGGTCATTATCACTTTCATTATGCCTCATTAATAAAAAAGAAAGTCTGGTGTTCACACCCATGCACATGTTTTTGAAGACAGTGCATCATCAGTGCCAGCAACATTTTTAATTTTCTGTCTTACTGTAATTCTTTGTAAACAGCTGCATGTAAAAAAAAAATAAAAAAAAACTAATCATCTGAGCCTGTCACTAAAATAGCCAAAGCACATAGGCCTTAAAGGCAAGGTGTTAAAAATACCGTGTCCGGTCAATGTCATCCAGAATCTTGAATACAGTGCAATGCTGCTTAACAACCAGAAACACCTAGCTCCAGCATACCTGTAATACAAAAAAAAGGTCAAGCTCTGTCTGCAACCCCACTTCTCTCTTGCCAAATCAGTTTTGTGACCAGTGTCATGGGAGGTCAAGGTGCAAAAACAATTACAGATAAATGTATTTTTGACTATTTACTTTCTTTGTACCTCATAAACTTCAAGCCAACACTCACATATTTGCTAGGTAGAGCAGTTTGTTGTATAATGTCCACGTCCACCTGTGTACAGGTGAACTGGAGGGTCAAAATTGCCTGTAGGTGAAAATATGAATGTAAAAGGCTCTCTATATTTTAGCTCCATGATAGGCTTGTGACCGGTCCAGGCTTTTCCTACAAGTGTGAGCACCTGTGGATGTAGGGAGAAACAAAATGAAAGATAATCATTCCATCTTACTATATATATTTTTCAATGCATTTTACACCTTTGCCCTCCTCGCAACAATTTTCTACTAACTGACCAGTTTCTGTGAGTATATGTGTGTGCACGTGTGTGTGTGTGCACGTGCGTGTGTGTGTGTGTGTGTGTGTGCACGTGTGTGTGTGTGTGTGTGTGTGTGTGTGTGTGTGTGTGTGTGTGTGTGTGTGTGTGTGTGTGTGTGTGTGTGTGTGTGTGTGTGTGTGTGTGTGTGTGTGTGTGTGTGTGTGTGTGTGTGTGCGTGTTTGTGTGTAAACATAGACACATGCTCCATTACTGTGTGCCTGCACTGTATATCTGTTAGTTTCCCAAGGGCTTATGATGAGATTACAAGATGGCATCTTGTTCTGGGTTGCTCTGTCATCTCATTTGAAAAATGAAAAAAAAACAAAAAAAACAATTCTAATCTGAGCCACTCATCTGCAAGTATTTCTTTCTTTCTCTTTTTTTCCAGCCACAGGCATTGTAGCGTTACTTCTGTTTCACCATCCTGTAATCAAACTAGCTGATAGCCACCGCTGCACCTCTTTAAGTTCCATTTAATGAGAACAAGTCAAATTGGCCCATCTATGGCACTACAGCTGAGGGAGCACAACTTATCTTAATGAGGATCTAGCTACCCATTATCTGCTGGTAACCCAACCAACATGTTACCACTATTATCAGCCCCCAACCCCCACTTGCCCATACACAAACACTTTCTCACCCCCTTGTTATCAGCTTGACTTCCCCTTTAAGCCCGCTGCAGACAGTGTAACCACATCGGACAGTAATTGTACCTCTCGCTCCTGCCTAATTGAATTGACAAGGAGCCGGAATTGATATCATTTAACACATTGATCTTGGGAGACAATGAGACAGAATGCCTCACCCCCCCCCCCCCCCCCCACATCCCTCCTCCTCCCCCACCTGCTATTTTCTTCCCTCTGATTCATCTGCCCATTCCTTTGATTCGCCATGTTATTGCCTATGAATTACCAGATTCATTCTTCACTTCTTTCACCACCCCCCTATTTCAGCATCTGTATTTATTTATTTATTTTTTGCCATAGTCAATTTTATTGCATTAGGGACGTGTAGAGACGTGACACTTTTGAATGCATCAGAAAATATTGATCGTCTATATTTTCATGAAGTCTGTTCATTCCCTTCATGGCAGAAATAAAAGCTTTGGAGATTATTCACGCAATACTCACAAATAGCATCAAATATACACAGACAACTGTCTGGATTATTAAATCAACCAAAGTGTTAAATATATTCCTTCAAAGTAGGGCTGAACAATTAATTACATTTGCAATTATATCACAATACGATAAAACGCGATTTTGTAATTGCACAGGCTACGATTATGTTCTTGTCATGCAAGGGAGAGTGGAGCTGTCGGAGAAAAGAGGCAACAACGTCACACTTTCACCTGTTGTGTATTGGCCTCAGGCTCAGCTGAATGTAGCACTACAGGAACTTTAATGTGAGAGAGGAGCAGTACGTCAGCTATTGAACTATATCTTTTTTATTTATTATTACTATTAGTGAACCCAACTTCGTGCTGTTGCTATCTCACGGAGCAGACTACTTCCCAGACAATCACACAGGGAGAACATGTAGCTGGCTTGTGTGACTGGTTACTGAGTATATCGATGTTTACATCAGGCTTATTTGCCAGTGCTTTGTGTGATAATGAATACATGCTAAGTAACAAACCTGTGAGTTACAGACTATTTTATGTTTAATGACTCAAATATTGTGTTGGTCATAATATAGAACAGGTATTGCTTGTGTCTGTTGAATAACACAGATGATGAGGAGCTTATAAAATGATTGCATATTAAATCACAATCGTAATTACAGTAATTTCCCAAATCGTTCAGCCCTACTTCCCAGTGATATATTCAGCTACAAATGCATTTTACATTCAAACTTCTATAACTGAACCATTAGTTACATTTAAGCACTGGGTGTCTTCTGGCATTTGAAAATAAGGAGGGAAAAGAAAAACCAACACACTTGAAACCAGGTTCCACAATCCTCTGCACATTATTCAGCTTGCACAGACACACACCACCGTATGTCTTATTCTACCATTACAGGGTTTGAGGTCAGACATGCAGTGAAGCAGTTTGCAATGCAGTGCACCACTGAATTACACAACTTACTTTGGGAGGGCCTGAGAGAGCAAACACGTTCAGGACCCTTCGTCGTTCCACCAGTATGCACCATCCACCAGCCATCCCCTGAGTGGGCAAGAATAACTCCACTGCCACTGCTTCCATTACCCCACACACTAGATGCTTATTTTCAGGCACCCTCCTCTATCTTCTTCTCCCCAACCGGGAATGAATGAGCGCACACTAGGGGGTGGAAAATAATGGATGGGAACAGTTGGGAACATTGTCTGCAAAACACCACAGGGACTTGTGTTTACTAGAAAAAGCGAACATGCACATTCCATTATGTCGAAGTCAAAAACTAAGCAATCAATGTTGCTGTATGGGAGTCAGTTGAATCAACAGCCCTCCGTGTTGTCAAGCTTTTAATGGCTGTGAATTGAAGAGCGCAACTGCTTACACATACAGTGCACACCTGGATGGGAATGGGTGCATGTCGGTTTCCCAGGGAAACACCGTAGGAACATAAATACAATAATATTCACTCAGTTCATCATTCTCGCTTTGTTTCTCAAACACACCCGCATATGCACGCACATATCAAAAACCACAGTTTTGCCCAACGCGGGCTGAGTATGAGCCTGACGCATTGACTAACCTATGATTCATCGCTGTGGAATGTCTTGTATGTAAAGTTTGTGATAGTGGGAATTCATGCATAGTGTTTTTAATTGGTCTTTTATATTTTGCAGAAAACCCAATGTTAAAGTAGCATAAGAGTTTTGACCTATCAAAGCTGAGGCATATTTTTAGCTGTGGTGGACTACCACAGCTACTGTAGTTGTAAGACGCATGGTGCATTGGTCTCAAAGATATACGATTACACAAAGAGCTAAAGTAGTTTTAAGAAAATATGCACGCCAATAGCTGTCAATATGAGCTGGAAATAACAGGTGCTGGGGTTTTTGTCCCTTTAGACTGACATCATTGTGCAATTTTAATCTCCTTAACTCAGCTTAAAGAGTTCAGAGTTTTGAGAATAAAACAGCTGGGGTTTCTGATCCCAGAAAATGAAAAACACACACATGCACAAATACATATGCACACTTATTTTGTGTCTCTACTCATTATGAATGATAATAATAAGAGGAGTTGTTTGTGTCATGTAAATCCTGACCATTTTCTCTTTGTGACGGCGTAATTAAGGTTGCCAGTTATACGTAAAATCATGTATATGTTTGTTTGATCCACAGAAAGGTTCCAGTTAAGCCCCTTTTTTATTTTGGTGGTGAGCATCTTTAATCCTGTGCATCCCTCTGGTACCTTAATGACACATTAGGGCTCTTTAGGCAGCACAAGGACTAACGTCATCATGTCTGCTGCTTTGGCATAGAGAAATCTGTGTCTGTGCGCACACATCAAAGTGTGAGAGCCTGTATGTACGTAGACTGTGTGGCACATAATGGAACGCATGTGAATCCTATCTTCATTTCCTCTCCTCCCTCTGTGTTAATCAACTACTGGCTCAACACCATTCTGTGCATGTTTCAGGAAAACCATGCCCATGCTGTGCACATGTGTGTTATTATAGTGGTTATACCGTATATATTATATTTTAGGGTTAGGTAGGACTCCCTCTGTGGAATATGGGTCAGATCTCAAACACTATGAGTGCCACTCTTCTTCTCTTCAATTTGGTGCATTGCTCCACAAAAAAGACTGCATTGTGTGATTGCTATTAGAAGAGAGAGTGACTAACTGTAGTATGAGCTGGGAGACAAATGACTCATTCCTAATGTTTAACTTGCATATGAAAGAAAACTCGTGCTATATGAGCCTTGGCCAAGGGTAAGCCAGCAACATTAGCCAGAAAAGGGAATCATATCTGTTTTTATGACTACAGGCTCTTCTCATTGAGCAGCACTGTCACATCAGTGACCTTGCACATATGTGAATTCCCCAGAGCGTTTCTCCACGTTGAACCTCAATGTGTGACAAATCCAAAATGGTGTAAAATGTTCTAAGATTGTGGTTATTTGTCATCAAGTTGGCATCTTCCTCAATGCCAAGTCTTTTTTTAAGACATCAGAAGAGAAAGTGGGTTTGGATCCATTGCTTTTGCCTTTTAAAAAGGGGTCCTTTCTCAGTGATATGTGTACCAGAACTCGCACACTTCCTGTACCAAATTCTGACCTTTAGAGAAAGAGCTCAGGTAGTCGATGTCCTCACATTGTGTGCCTGAGTTTACAGTAGCAGCCCTTGCTCTCTGCCCTATCTCTCTATGCATGATTGAAGGCATAGGCTATTCAGTATTAATGTGGAAACAGTAATTTTACAGGTTGATAGCAGCCAAGGCATTGAAAGTGCCAATCAATGTTAACCGTGGGGTGAGTTCACAATGAGGTGGGTGTTTGATGGGGTCTCATTTAGTTCTCTGTGACACAAAGATACAAGGCGTTCTGTACCACTCAATTATTAAAAGGGCAGGACAACAGTGCAGCAACACAGAGATAAGAACCAAATTTTGTGTCTCATTAAACAGGATAACGACTAAATAACCCCTTTGCTTAAAGTCCTGTCGTCCTGGAGTAGTGGTCAGTTTGCCTCGGAGGAACAGACACGGATGAATGGGAATCTGTGTCACCAGGTAGATGTGTCCCTGCGAAGGGCTGATGAGCACTTTGTTGTGGTTGTTTGCCCTCAGGCTACGCTGGACAGAACTGTCAGTTGGTTGCCTGGCAACAACACAAATAATTTTGTATGCTGGTATTGCTGTGACAGAGGATCATTGTGTCTTACAATCTGTTGATCCTGCTAACCGTTGAGGCTACTGATACTAAGATATGACCAGCAGACCTTGATGCTTGTCTTTTTACACACAACATTAATGAAATCATCCATAATAATAAAAAAAGGGAGGATAAAGATAAAAAATTGTAATAAACTGTGCAGCTCAGGTTCCAAACCAGGGATGAGCCTCGCTTTTTCCATTTGGCGGTTGTCAAAATAAAAGGACACAGCAATTAACATGAATGATTATTTGTAGACCTTTAGTTTGAAGTGTGGTGGCATTTGACTTCACGCAGAGACTGATTGAGTGGACCTGAGGGAGGGTTAGCAGCATGGCAGTAAATGTAGCCTACATTCTTCACTCCAACACATGTAAGCTGTGTCCCCATCTCTATTTGTTGTTTTTACAGAAGAAAGAGGTTTGGATTTGAAACGGGTAACAGGAAGCATTTATGACCTTTTTCATTAAATATGATGTCACATTAACAAGGAGTGTGATACGCACACTTCCTGGCAGTGATACTCTGCTTTGGTAACCTGTTAAATGCAATGTAAATCTGTTTGATTAAGTAGTGAAACTAATTTCCTCTAATCTCTGTAGAAAAAAAGTAATAAATGTTGTATTCAGAACTCCCCTGTCTGGAATGTACTACTTTGTACGGTGGTACACAGCCTGAGACACAGACTTATGCATTTCTCCAGTGGGATGAGAGTACAAGATCATTTATATGTGTCCTGGCGCAGAAATGATTCGCTTCAAGACACTGACAGCATCTTTCTAACCTTCAAGTCAAGCTGCCATCCCAAGTTACATAGTAAAAGTGGAAATCCAATAACTGGAGTAGTATAGATCTCCCCACTCTTCTCCATGGTTTCTGAGCAAAAACAGTAAAGCTTGTAAGTGGTAAATAAGGCACCCAGGTGCCACTAGTGTCTTTCTTGGGTTGGCATTTCACTGTATACAGTTGGCAGTAAAATCTGTACAAAAGACGACCAGAGATCCTGTCCCTGTGTCTGCCTTACCTTCTGCCTGCTGGTCTGGTCAGGATGCATGTAAACTGGAGAGCAGAGGAATCTGGAATAGCATGAAGCTCTACGCTGCTCTCCCAGTGAAACTCCCCGCCGTCAGGTGAAAAGAAGCAGCTGGTGACTCTGTGTGTATCATGTGAAGCCCGTGGTGATGTGCACCCTCCCAAAGTCACCAGTAGGAGTTGGCAGTGATGGGGAGTGTTGCACACAGGGGAATTGGCGACGACCAAATTGATACCTGCCAGAATGGCTAGTTGCTAGGTAACATACCAAACAGTTTGAGTCGTGTTTGCACTGACTCCAGTCTAATCAAGGAACACTTGTGTCAACACATGTTCTATGGTGAAGTGCATTTTCAGAGTGAGCGCGGTCTATAATAAATATACCCTGTATGCTTTGTTCCAGCCACTTCAACAAGAAAGCGTACAGCACACTGGGAAACTCAGATACATTGATGCAATGTTTGGAGTCAAACAGTAAGACTGTAATCACACATATTGCACCTGCAGTAACATGGTGTTTTATTTCCTTCCACAGACTGGCAGGAAAGAGAAGGGCGACCCGCTGAACTCAGCCATTGACAAAATGACCAAAAAGACCCGGGACCTGCGCAGACAGGTGAGTTTATGATTTCATTGTGCTACATGTACATCTCCAATTCCTTGTTAAACACTGTTTCTACTATACCATCTCTGAGATGAGGACGCTTGAAAGTACAGTACATGAGACTTTTTTCACTTTCGCTCCACTTTAAAGGTTAAGACTGAAGATCTTCTATGGTTTTGGTATTGTCAAAAAAGCCTGCACTGTTCGCTGGGACACTGGTTTGTCTCGACTTCTCAACCCAGCTACGACAGTCGGTCAGCTTCATGACCATGTCTTCCCACTCAAGACATACATTTAAAAAAAGACACATCTCACAAATATATTGATTCATTTATTTAAAAAAAGACTTAGTTTTTTGCATGTGGTTGGACTAATAATGTTCTGGTTGTTATTTTCAGCATCAGGTTCACTGCTCCACTGAGTAGGCTATATACAGTACAGCAGGTGGTGTACTGTATATGTAGGCCTATGTTTGATCAAATAAAAAAAAGCAATGCGTGTTCATCCTATTTAGGAAACACATCACATAGTGGAACACTGCAGCTCCCTGATGTGTTTTTAATAGGTTCTATACAACACTGGAGGTCTGTAGCACAGGGAATGAGCTACAGTGTATCAGGCTACAAATTCAATCCTTGTTAGTGGGATCAGTTCTTTGTAGGTTTCAGTCTTTTCTTAGCAAGTGTTGACAATAAGAAAAACACATTGAATATGACCAGAATCATCCTTTTAATGACCTCAGTTCCCCAAACTCTGATCGATTGTTAACAGGGTTGCACAAAGACAGACGGACATGAATAAAACATTATACAATGAATAATAGTCACAATATTTATTTACACTATACTCAGGACCAGAACGAGTGCCTGGCTGAGCCTCACAAACCTTGATATTCTTATCAATGACCACAGGGGTTCATTTATGACTGTTCTGTGACTGACCCTAAAGAGGGTGCCAGTAACAGGGTTATCAAAAGAGGCAACACATACGGCAACTGCAGGACATTTAACTGGAACTAAGACCGGAAACACAAACACACATCCTCCACGCAGCTGTTTGGCTGCCAAAAGAGCACTGCCAGTTGTTTTTTCTTTTTCACCCTGCACTCCTATCTCAACAATATTTCCAGATTGCATTTATTTATATGGAGCTAGACATGGTGAACAAAGTAGCGTCTGCCAAAAGTTTTAGAGAACAATCTAACCTATTTCACACATTCAGTCATATTGATCCCGGCTTTACTTTTGATCATGAAACTCAGAGGAGCTGTATCAGAAATCACCTTCCAAAATTCAAAAAGCTACCCTCCAATAGTAGAGAGTGAGTGGATGATTCATCCTGTGATACACGGTGTCAGAACTCAAAAGCAATATTGATTTATTTTTCATCTTCACTGAAGACAAGAATCTGGTGGTTTCCACTGTAGGATCTCACAGAATATGACAAAAAAATATTGACACCATACTTGAAAAAGGGAAACTTAATGAGCCCACATAAGTGTCTGTTGATGTATTACAATAATTTAAGCATGCTTCTGAGGTGCTAAGTCAATTTTATTAATCAAAATACAAAATCTTAATTACTTGTATAACACATCATCTAGTGAGGACTGGAGTATGTTTGTCATCCTGTCCCAGAAAATGCAAAGTCATTCATAAACCATTAACACATCACTTTTGGTCCCTGGATACAGTTTCACTCTGTCATGCAGTGCAGGATGTGTTTTTTGTTTGTTTTTTTGTTTTAGTTTTTTTTTCTAGAGATGCACTCAGACAGAATTGACAATAGCAAGTACCTTCACAGAGTATCTGTGTTTGTGTCCTCTCTGACCTCTGAAGACCAGGGGATCATTCCAGATGGGAAGGCTATAACTCTCCCTCCCGTTGGGCATTTGCTGTGACTGTCTGGCAGGCGGTACTCTCTCTCTGACAGGATGTTCTATTGACTCAGGGGTTGGCTTGACAAAATAGGCGGTCTGTTTGAGCTATAGGTTTAGATGGGAGGCCGAACCCGAAGCACACATGCAGACATTACATAGAGCCGAGATACTGTAATTAGATGGACATATTTTTGACTCAGTGGCAACGTGCAGACACACAAGACCTTTCTAAGGGGAGGAGCACAATTGTGCGTTACAGCATCTCTGTCTCCACCGTCTGTCTAGCATGAAAAGGAGGGATCAAATATGAGAGCAGACAAGCACAAATGACAGACAGCATTTGTGAAATGGGAGCAGGTAAAACTGAACAAGCCTTCTGACAACACCACCAGAGATGTGCAGCATTGTTGTTGTTTTTTTTCTTTCATCCTGTTGTGTGTACATACAAGACAATGCTAAGCTGCTATCCGGGGCAAATTCCGTAGATGTCAAACATGTCGTTCCCACCCCCATTTTGTCTTCATACAGAATGTAAATTTTCACAGTACTACACCCAGACTGATGGTGGTAAGACATGGCAGCATAACCATACAGGTGTAGAAGTATTTTTTAGAGTATGTTTTTCCACCCAAACAGGATATCTCAGAGAGGTGCAAACAAACCTTAATCATTTGAAAATTACACCCTGGCAACCTGTTGTTATTGAAGCACCCACCCACAATGATTATATGGTTGCTCTTTAGCTACAATAGATATTAATCATCTGTGGTTCTTGACGAGACACCTTCTGTAAGTGAAAGCCATGCCCCCACAGTTATGACTTTTGTTTCTTTTGAGAGGTTTATACAATAGCAAGTGGAATATTTCACTACCTCTTATAATTTTAGTTTTTTTTCTGAGACATTATGAAAAATTTAAATGAGATGGAAAAAAAGACAGTCAAAAAATTAAAAAAAAAAAACTCAGTCTATTCCGAGGCTCTTTAAAAGCTTAACCATGCTGCTCAGCAGGGCAGCATATTGAAATGTACATATGTTCTTGCCAGGTGGGATTAAGAAAAAAAAAGAAACTGCAATGTGTTATCACCTGACAACATTGCACTGAGACAGCAAGCAGCAGTTAAGGGAGACCTTGTCTTTTAGCTAAAACTTCATCTCCATAAGTCAGTGCCCCTCACGCCTTAGCAGCCTTTTAGCAGCAGGTGAGTCTCTGGTTTGCTGCTGTACATCTGGTGCTGGCAGCAGTGGGCCTTCTTTCATGATGACCCCTGGGTACAGAAAGTAGGCCAGCGATAGTTATAAAATAGTAATAATACACTGTGCCACTTGTCAAAGCCACACTAAATTGATTAACAGATGATTAAGAAAATGTTTAAATTACATTTAGCACTTCACATTAGGACATTCATAAGATACAAATTGTCCACTGAAAAACTGGATGAATAAATGTAAAAATGGACATAGTTTAAACACAAAAAAATGAAAAGAATAAACAAAATTGATCAGGAGGTAGTGAAGGCAGACTGCAATAGAGGCAATATGATCATATTCTTTCAGTTCATTAAAGCAGAAGTAAGCGATATTTTTGTGTTAATATAAGTCTTAAATAGTTATATCTTCTGACAGCAATCACTTACATAGAGTGTAACACGGGTCTGTCAGTCCCTCCGCTCTGCTCTGAGCCGAGGAGAAAACTTTTCTATTTTTTTCTATCCTACAGTTTTTATCCAATGAGGAGAGAGAACGGCATGAAGGGCTGTGTGTGCAGCCAAGGGATGCGTGTGAATGTGGTGACGTAGGGACGAGGACTATTATGGTGCGTTCAAGGCAACCCGTAACTCGTGTTTTTCTGACCTGTGAAGTCGTACCAGTTTGATCTGGTACGAGTTCACGGGTCGGAAGTTACAAGTGGCCGTTATAGTGACTTTCACAGGTAAAACAGGTTGGAAAAACACGAGTGGGTTGCCTGGAACGCTACAAAGTCGTAAGTTGTGACTTGAAGCTGTAATTTACGGTTTCAAAAGCCTGCCTGGAACGCAGCATTAGCCAAAACGACCAGATCGCTTACTTCTGCTTTAAGTCTTGCTTCAATCTGCAAGAGCTCCAAAAGAGGTGTTTCTGGCTCAAGAATGAAGAAATATAATTACAGTTAAACAAACAGGAGGAAGTAAAAGCACAGATAAAGTTATCACCACAGGGATAGAGGATTTAAAATATATAATTTTGGAATTGTTTAATGAAGAAAACCAAACTGCGCAGCCATTTTAAGCTTAGCATCAAAACAGAAGGCCAAACAATTAGCACTCCTCAGCTTTGCAGCTACAGGCCTTGTACATAATCCAAATGAAATAATGCAATCAACAGAATTATTGTTGTGGAGCTGAAGTGACTCGGGTAGAGCATATGGTATTTAATGTTGTCCAGAGAGTTTTTGCTTCAGTGTCAAGTCAGTGCTATGTTAGCATACAGCTGAACATTTTGTTCCTGACCAAAAAAAAAAAAAAAAGATTGTTGTGTTTATGAAGAATGTGAGCAAGAGGAAAAAAACATACAGCATTAAAAATCTTAACCAAATGGCAGTGGCAGGCAAAAGAGTATTTGAAAATTAATCAGCAAGGTGAGAATTAAACCAGTGTAAGACTTGTGTCAGGAACTGAAACCCACTTCTCCAGATTGAGAAGTTTGTCATGGACTGTGTTAAGTGTCACACTCAGATCCATTACTTTAGTATCAGAACCGAGCACTCAGTTCAATTCTATATGGCAATCTACTGAAGAATGTAAGCTTCCTCATGTTGGCTTTTAAAGCAAGAGAGCTTTTTTTTAATCTTCTAAGGGAATTGATTTCATCATCTTTTCATTCTGCTGAAGTTATTCATATGACTTCATGAATGTTATTGTAGATTAAATGGGTTTAAATGAAATAGAAGTGTTTAATAATTCTAATTTACAATGACCAGCCAGTTATACTGTTATTGATCCAATTAAAATAGCAATAGCAATGTGTACTAGAAGGGATATGGACTGCTATTACTAGACAGTATCCTGAGGAATCATGTGCAGTCACAGTTTGCGTCCAACATTCACATCCAGCACCTTTTCAGAAGTGAAGTGCAGAAGAATGTTCCTGTTTTCCTGAACTTCCCCAATCTTAACTGTACAGATTTTCCTGAGCTTTAACCTTGTGTTGTTGTTGTTGGATTGTCGTGTTATTGGCCAACATCAAGCTTAACACACAAATGGCCTTAATCGTGCAATGGTTATCCATACAGACATTGTAAAAAGCTAGAATAAGTACAGTATATAAATAGATTAATCAGTTCAATAGATCCCAAACCAAAAACAAAACAGCATAACTGACTTGTCCTTGATCCTTGTTTTGTACCCAAGGATCAGTTTTTGCTAATAATAGCGTCAGAACTGGATATGGGTGGGCCATTTGGATTTTATGAGTTTCATTTCTAAAAATGTCAACACTTTTCAATACTCTTTATTTGCCCTGTACTTATCTGATATTCGAATCAGTTATTTTCATTTTATTTATAATACTATTATTTAACTATTTAGAAAAAGAAATTGACAGCCTTAGAAATCACTTGTAACTTAACACATCCCAAAATTAATTGTAGAGCAGCATCAACAACTTATGCAACATTAGTGTATGTGTCAACTCAATAAGATCTAACTGGAAACAAATTTAAAGTCTTCATAAAATGAATAATATTCCTGACATGAAGGAGCGGGTGAAGAGTGAACCAAATATAAATCACTCACTTTCACTCACCTCCCCCTTACTACTGATGTGGATTAACCGCTGGGCAGGTGTGTCTCACAGAGGGAGGAGGGGCAGGTTTGAGAGGGGGCTGAGGATACTCAATTAAGCTACATGTATGTGCGTACCTTTTTAATTTTAACCTGTTCCATAACAGTTTTCTCTTAGATTAACAAACTCAAGGTGATAGTCATAATATATAGCTTTTTTTGGGAGTTACGTTTAGAGAAATTGTTCTTTTTGGCTTTCACCTCAAGACAGGTTTTATTGTGAGTCACTTACAGTATAAGCAGAATTCTTGTCACCCTAATATGCTTTCCTTCACCTGAGGGCATGTATGTTCTCCGTCCCGGTCTGTCTGCTCTCCTCTCTCTGGGAGCGGTGGAGCTCAGCCCTACAGAAAGACTGATGAGTCGGTGCACCGTAAACCATATTTTCCAGTCCGCTTATCTCACTCACCGACCTGTTCAACTACCAGTAAAATGTAGGACTGGTTTAAAACCAGCATGCCAGGGAAATAGGAGTCACTCGCACCAGTGCACCCAAATAATTTTTCATATCTGCACACTCTGATTTCCACTTGCATATGTGAATGAAATGCTTGCCCTTCAGAGCCCTGATGTTGATGTGGTGTTCTGGTGACTGGTACAGGCACTAAAGGTCAACGTTTGGACTTTGAAAGTCTCAAACTGACGCATAAAGCTCCACACACTATTACTCCTGACAAAATGCCAGATGTCCTGAACTGCTCAGCCTCTAAACCCAGTATTGTACAGAGTAGCCGTACTCTCATTTGTCAACAAACTATATTTCAAAACCGCCAGTCAGTGAATAGAGAAGCACATGTGATCATAAAACTCAGGTTATAATGCTTAGTCATTGTTTCCTTTCACAAAATCCATTTTGTTTAAAGAAATGGCAATAACATCAGCAATTACGACTTTAATTACAATTCAACATGAAATCAACTGAGCTTTGACCTTGTTTTGTGATGAGAAACTTGATGCCAAATGAGGTGTCTTAACAGATTAGTTGAATAAAATGTCAAGCAAAGCTAATGAGCAATCTCTAGCTTTCTGTAGCACAGCAATTAGCCCATTAATTCAAGCTTGAAAATTAGATATCCAGACTGGAAATTATTTAGCACAGTGTCCATTTTCAAAATTCAGCTTCTTCATGGACATAACAAGTCAGACATGTTTTCTGAAATCCTTTGTAGGACTGTGCATGCCTTTTCTTCACTCTTTCATCACAAAGCCAACAACAACACTCTGTCACAACCAGTGGGGGCTGCTTGTCTTTCAGAGAGGGGGAGGTCATTTTCGGCCTACGTCATGAAATTTGTCCATTCATTCATACCCGCCCTCCCCCCACTGACCTAGCCTACAGTATGAATGAATGAACAAACTAACAACTATCTTAAACATTTTTTTTATTTTTAATTCAAACATAGAGCTTGTTCTGACACTTTTTCATACGGCAACTTTCTCTCGTGAGAGTAAGCACGAGGTTTTGACTGCCACTTTCAAACCTCAGGCAAGTTTCCACTGAGGTCCAACACCAGTATACATGTTATAACAAGGAAAAATGTGATTTCCGGGTGATGACTCCTTTAAAGAAGTTGTACATTTCAGTGTCCCAGTAACCATGTGTCTTATCAAGATGATCTGCTGCCATGAGACTGTAAACTTTCTTTTTTTACAAATAAAGTATGGGGTCTTTGAATTGTACAAAGCAGCAGTTTCTTAAGACAAGGACCCCTGGAGTATAGGCTCATTTGGCTAATTTCATGATAACAAAGAAGTGCAATACAGTATGTGCACTTACCCAACAGATTTAATATTATGTGGTAACACTTAGGCTCACTGAAAAAAAAAAAAAACTTACAGCACGTCCATGTTTACCATCAGGCGAATATGTTCTAGCCTCTTGCCCTTTTTGAGAGTTTTGCACAGAAGAAGAGCTGATGAAGCACTACAACCACTTTATCTCTCACTGTTGCCTCCAGTATATATTTATATATTTCTTCTTATCATTTATTTTTGTGAGCTTAAACAATCATTTTTACTTTGAAACCATGACTGTAATCAACAGGTCAAGTGCAACAAAGAAAAAAAAGACATTTTTAATGGAGAAAAAAATAAGTTTGAAGTGGACTTTTTGGCCTTAGAACATGTAGACTGAGAGGAGGGCATGAATTTAAAATAAATACAAAGAATACAATAAAAATCACTTGCTTATATCTTTAAACAAAATCAGAGTATTTAAATGACTTTCTACCTTTGATTAGTATTCACTCAGTAACCAAGCCGACAGAGTGGTTGGAAATGAGACATGTGTTCCTCCTGTCATCCTGTCTGTAATGAATGCATCTGTCAAGTCATCTCTTTGGGCCGTATTTTGACTGATGGCTAATTCCAAGATTCCCTATAGCACAACTCAATCGCATATTTTATCATCTGCTTTTCTTTCTCCACTTTGGGTTGTTGAAATCATTTCCATTCCTGCCATTAGTTTGTTGATTGGTACAGCTGTTTTTAATAGTTGAGGGTTATCATGTTAAGAAGGAACAGCTGCCACAAATCCTGTCAGCTGCATCTCTTTGTTTAGACCAACAATTCAAGATTATCTGCAAATCCTTTCGATCTTTTTATGCAAAAATGTTTTGAGGTTATGCATTAAAGTTTCATTAGCTAAATTATTACTAATTCCCTGTTATCTGACATTGGAAAATACACAGCCATTGTTGGAGGCATCACATCTTGATAGCTAAACTAACACATTTGCATATACTGTAAATTTAAGTTATGTTTTTAGATATTAACATATGTTCAATTGCAGGTGGAATTCACAGAACAACAAAAAAACAGTTCGATTTAAAGGCACCTTTATGTCAAGAACTGGTCACATTTCTTTTTGTATATGAAAAAGCAGCTCGTAAACGTAAACCAACAGAAAATTTGTAGTGTCCCCTTGGCTCTTCAGCCCATTGAGTATTGGTTTTACAACCCATGACTTTGCTGTTATGGTTCAATCAGCATGAGTTCCAGATGCAGCAGGCAGCTGTTTAAGTGTGTTTGACGTGTATTTCACCTGTTAGCCAGCTGTTTTTCAGTGACAAATTCTCTGGCAAAAACAAAGCATGTTAACTGCTCATCACCAAACAGCAGAGAGACAAAGTTAGCAACTAGCTGGTGAACATGGTTGAGCATTTAGCAGCTTAAGAGCCTGATATTTCTATAAGGTGTTGTTAGGCATAAAACTATTATAGGCCCGAAGGAGCGAGGAGGGAATATTGCAGCATACACTCACCAGTCACCCAGAAATGTGACTCCAAAAGAATGCTAATGTTGCTGTGTATGTACTTTTTATGTAAATAGGCAACTGTTTGCTAACAGGTTCACCATATCCATTTTATCAGATGTTAGTGTTTTTGTGTTGTTTTTGTGGCTTACTTCTGCAGCCAAAATGGCATGACTGCATTTAATTGCAAATGCAGCCAGACACACTAATCACATTATACTACGAAATAATTTAGTATAGTAACAGGTCCAGCTTGTTAAACCCAACCTGCACTCAAACTATAAGACTTAATGTTGATGTGGGAATATTCTGCCAAAACCTTATGTTATTCACGACAATATGCAGTATGTGTTTGTAAACTGCACAATTTTAGTCAATTCAACATATGGGCAATACAAATCCATGGCTATAATGCTTTGTAACCATTTAGTTGTCAGCGGTTGGGGGGGGGGGGGGGGGGGGGGGGGGGCATGGGCTTTCAGTTTGGTGTGTGCCATGTTAAAGAAACAATTACCCAGTAGTTGAGAAGAGTGTGAGTTTGTCCCACTGCTACTGCTAATGTTGTTAAACTGTTTTAATAATCCCTGGCTTTTGTCCTGGAGTAAGCCTGGCTGCCAGGGCTCTGTCTGCCACCAACACAAACACAGAATTGGTTTGTTCATTTTCTTATACAGTATGTCGCCTTACATGAGGCATCCTGACGAAGATCCACTGTGATCGAAACGTTGATCTACAATAAACACTTGAGGAGCTTTATACAGTGTGCAGACTTCACTCTTTTTTTCTAAGCCTTACATGAGGCACACATCTCTTTTACGCACCACAGGATAATGAACAACAGGTATATGTCATAGTGGAATCTGTTGGAGTCAGTGGACCTGGCCAAAACATTTAGTTGCTTCCAATTGAATTCTACTTCAAAGGGTGCGCTCAATTACATTTTTTCATCAGATAACCAGAAACTCGTTATTCAAAAAAAAAAAAAAAAAAAACTGCAGATGCAGGTGATCAGCAGTCAATATGTCATGAGCAGTATCTGCCTGCGCTACCTTTCCTTTGGGGACATCAACACTTTGATGTAAAAGCGCCATTAATGCACCTTTTCTTTGTTTCTAAAACTGGATTCCTGTGGCCAGTGTTTGATTTCACAGCAGACATAAAACAAAGGCTCTGGGACGAGGTATCTAATGTGTTTGTCCTCAGACTGTTTATGATCACTCCGTCCCTCTTTCCCCCTTTCATTTCTCCGCTCTCCTCTCACTAATCATCTACCAATGCTCCCTGTTAGATATCATATATGAGAGCTGTTACTTAATTTTTGATTTGCTCAGGCTGTTTCCCCTCAGCCGTGACTCTAGCCGTTTATGCTGTGATTGCTCTTGACATTTTAATAAGAAACTTTCCTATGCTGACCCCAAGGTACCCACCACTATGTGTTCTGAATCACAAATGAAACATAACAGAAGCCGAAGTGCAACTGTAAACATTCAGAAATCCACCGCAGTCTTCCCTTTCAAATTCAGATTCATGTTTTCCACTCTTTGCAAAGACTCAGCTGAATTGTAAACAAGTCAAGTCGGCAGAGTTTGACTGAATGCATGTGTGTACACACATTATAATTCTGTCTATATTTTTGCAATCCTTTGAACATGAATCCATTTCTTTGTTTTTGAGTCATACGCTGATCATAGTGGATGTTTGCAAGGCTGTCCCCTTGCATCTGTTTCGGTGACAGAGCAGGTGCGTAAGCCCACAAACTGCAAACATTTCCCCCACATTAAAAAGCAAATGCGCCAAATTAATGTGAATCTCATCTTTGAAGATCACACAGCCCTCCCACTTATCAGTAAGCAACGTAGATATTCATCTGTCAAGTTTTGTTAAGCATATGCATCATCTTAATTATTTCAAAGAGCTTCTTGTTGGCCACTTCAGTTATCAGGTGGGATTTACTTTCTTTTAATTTGAGCTATTTTTCCTCTTTGGAAGGCAAGAGTAAGGAGTTGTATGGGGCAAGAGTCATGGTAGGGGGATGTAAGGAGGAGGTATACCTAGTGTATGTGTCAAATTATCAAAGCTCTACAAAAGCTTGCAGCCATTTCTGCAACATAATTCCCAATTTCACTCTGATTTTTTTTCTTAACCTGTTGCACCCCGCATTTTTGTGCAAAACCTGAAAATGATATACCTGAAAGAAAAAAGTTAGCGTTCTTCAACTCTTTTGGCATAACCCTGCTCTCGTTTGCAAGAAGACCCTTCAGAGTTTACTAAAATGTCACAATGGCTTAAATAATAAGAGTTATTTGCAGGCATCAGTAGAATTTTCAAATAATGTATCACTTGTCGTTGTCGAGGTTGTGTGAAAATTGTAACCACAACAATAGCAGGACCAAGATTTAAATGTCCCATGGTTTTGACATGGTGGGAAAGTGTATTTTAAATCAAACATACTTAATATAAGTTAGTATACTTAATAATATTCATGTTTTGTTTTGTTTTCATTTATTCATGCACTCAGTTGTACCCCACCTCCAGCTGGCAAATGATCATTACAGGAATGTTTATAGATGAAACATATGTCTCATCAATACTGCTTAATACTTGGTTAAGTGTAACATTGTTATGTGTCTAATCATCTTCAAACTGTCACATGTGTGTGGACATTCAGGGAACATGCTGACAACACTATAATGTTTTAAAATGCTCTGACGCCTTTAGTGCATCATTTCTACACAATTTTGACAGCAGTAATTTGTTCCTCCCATTCAGCCACAGGAACATTAGTGATGATGAGCAGTAAGACTCGTCTAGCCAAAGTCCTTTTTGCAGCTTTTTCCAGAGCTTTCAACCACATCTCACAGATTTCTTTATGTGAATGGAGGCATACGAAATGGCCAAATCACACCAATCACACAGAGCTATAAATTTCCCAAATCTTGTACCGTTATCTTTTCCTTATTTATTCTTAATTATTTCCAAATATGTCAGCCAATAAAATTACTCAGAATATGTCTATATATGTTTTGCTACAGACTGTTTTCTTTTTGTTTGTTTTTTTTTATCTGTATGTCTGTGTATCTATCATGACAGCAGTCTTGCTTCACCGCTGTGCTTCATTTTTAACACATCTCCCCTGCCAACGCTACCAGCCGGTATGCTAATGGCATTCTGGGAAAATGAAAGGTATGGCACGAGTGAAAGTCTGGAAACAATAACAACACCCGTTAATGTTCCTTTCAGAAGTCTCACGTATTAATATGTAAAACAAAAAGCCATTGCATTCAGAGCTCAAACCTCTGTGGCACTGCACGATTGGGGAGACAAATAGCCGCCCCACTGACTTATAATGAGCAGAGCCTTTGCTATCTATTGGAATTCCAGGTCTATTTCCTATAAGTGTTAGTGAAATACAGAGGGAGTGTTAGAGGAGAGACGGTGGGGGTGGAGCATGGAGGGAGGTGAGATCTAAAAGATTGAAGATGGATTTCTGTGGGAGTGGTGTGTGGGCATTAGAATGCTGATGGTGCAGGAGAGACTGCGACTTGAGAAATCACTCGTCTGTATCATTTCTCCACTCAAACTCACCGTCAGGATCACTTTCACTCCCGGGCATTCGTGAGGATCCAGAAACCCAGACGTGTTACACATATCCTGCATACATATGCGCCTGTATGGAACATCAACTAGTGATTTCCCCTCAATAACAGCAATAACAATAGGAATCTTTCTGCCTAGTTGATTTCTAATATTGACATCCGCTAAGATCACTCCCCTCAGTTAATCTCCTCAAACATCACAACCAACCAAAGAACGATCTTGTTCACTGCAGGCTATTTAATATTGAATTTAAACAAATCCATGTAACAAGAATACAATACACAAGTCAAAAGCTGTTTAACAAAAGAAAATTCCTTCAGACAAATCACTGAAAGTCAACCCTTCTATTGACCAACCACTTCATTTTGCTATATGCTCTCATATTTCTGGTCCCGTCTTTCATAATTGTATGCAAGTCTGCATCACCATGGGCTGAAAGCTAATGTTGGAGAAACACATGACAAAAATATGTGTCCCAGTTGGACCCTACATACTAATTTTATACTATATTTAAACTGCAGTATTATAGTGTATAGTCACAGTATAACTAGTAGGATTTTATTCAGCAATATGATAATACTACAAGATGTGATGGACATCAGTGTTATTACTTTGTATATTTTGTTCCTAATCCCAAATTTGACTGGAAACTTTAATTTGCTGCCACAGTTCCTCCTTGGTTATGATTAATAGATATGTCACAGTGATGGGCTGTGCCTTTACCATATATATACAAGCACAATAATATCTCACCATTGTAACCCATTATTTTACTGCATGACCCGTCCCAGAACCACAATGGGTTCTGCCACACCTATCTCCTGTGCTATAACAGCACTTATATAGTCTGATGATGGTTCTGGCAAAGGCAAGATTTCGTCATGCCCTGATTTCCCACCTTTCCCACCAGGTGACAGAAAAGCAATGTTACACAATTGTACCGAAACACGTCTGTTCTCCGCAGAGCGGAAAAGATGCAATATTCACAATTCACGCAGTGCGAATCTCTTTAAATCAGTGATCTAGGATTATAGCATTGTGGATAGAGGAGTGCTTGCAGAGAGTGTCAGCTTCACATTGTTTACACGATTTGCAGACTGGTCATGTCCACCAGACTGCCCAAATGTAGTCTCTTTCCAGGGGCGATAGTGATGAATTATCTGCCCTCAGGAAGCCATAATTCACCATTGTTCTCCTTCACTCTGTGGACTGGCAATTAAGTTTGTAATTGCTGCAGGTTATTTAAGTGTGACTGACAGACTTACACTTTTTTTCTTGGTGGTTAAATGAATTTTCCCTTGTCATTCACAACTATTAATCTTCTTTACCCTCTTTCTTGCTGGTTCAACATTTTTTAATTCAGGGATATGGTCACAATGTTTACTTTACATCTAATTAAAAGGGAAAACTTTAACAAATCTCTGTCATCCATGTTGTTAATTAAACAGTTTGCAGTTTAATGCCATCATTTGTGTGTGTGGAGAAATGATGACTAAATTAGAGAGAGGAGACTTTTCTCTCCATGTTAATATACCCATCAGGGGGTATGCATACAGTTTCAGTTTGTATAGACCTTAATTGTGTTTGACACTGTCTTGCTCTGCTCATGCTGTGGACATGTTAAACACATTTTGATAAAGTCACATTAAGACATTCTGTCATCAACTCTGCAGTGACTGTCATGTTGTAGCACAACACAACAACGTTGTTTTAAATGTGGATTAATTGACTTCATGAAAATAAAAATAAATATGTATAGACTTGTGATGCAGAGAATCATATTATTAGAAATTATTGAGGGAAGTTTCAAGACTGAGAGATGCCCCACAACAACTAAATGGTGATGCTACAGTACCTGTGTTGGAATCCACCTTTTTCCCCCATAGAGTGTGTTCCTGTCTCTCTCAGTAGTGGTCTCATGTGAATAATTCCCTCTTTGTGTAAGATAAAGATCCTGTCGGCTGTGCTTTCTATACTGTTCCCTCTGGCATCTCATCAGATATCCCAGTGAGTAGCATGGGTCAGGGTCCATTTACTGTCTTATAAAACAACCAATCCCCTGCCAGTTTGCTCCAAAACGATTCCATAAACAAAGATACAAGTCGCAAAGTCTGCCCCAGTTAAAAGGCCTTATGGGAAAAATAGCACCTTACAAGCAATTTGCACCTCTGCCCATTGAGAGTTTCCCCCCACTACTTCATTCCCCCTCTTGCTTTGTCCTCTCTCTCTCTCTCTCTCTCTCTCTCTCTCTCTCTCTCTCTCTCTCTCTCTCTCTCTCTCTCTCTCTCTCTCTCTCTCTCTCTCTCTCTCTCTCTCTCTCTTTCTTTTCACTCCATTACAATAATAAAACAAGATTCATTACAATTCAAAGTTATGTGTAATCATTGTCAAATGCAATGCAGTCAAGTCCTCTTCAATTTTATTAACAATATAACCTCTTCCCCCTCTCTCTCTTTCTGTATTCTAGCTGAGAAAGGCAGTGATGGACCACATCTCAGACTCTTTCCTGGAGACCAACGTCCCTCTGTTGGTGCTCATCGAGGCGGCAAAGAGCGGAAACGAGAAGGAGGTCAAGGAGTACGCCCAGGTGTTCCGTGAACATGCCAACAAGCTGGTGGAGGTCAGTCATGAATTATACATGGGGTCACACACATATCCCCCACTTATCTGTTCTCATAAAGGTTTCAGATTTCAGCCAACACATGGAGCAGTTGGTCTTAACGAGGAGACCATCCTTCATCACAAAATAGAAGGAGAGAAAATACAGTCTTTAGTGGGAAATAAAACTTAACTTGAAGAAAAAAAGTACAAATGTAAAGCAGAGCCACGCACACAGACCGACACGCACACACACTTCCCCTTTAATTCTGCCCAAATCTTGTATGCACATTCTTTCTCACAGTGATTGAATGCCATATAAAAAGCTTTTTGCCCAGAATGGAAAAATGTTATTATGAATAATTTGCAATGTGGTAACTTAGCTGAATCAAAGTACATCTCACTTCTAAACATGCTCCTCTAAACTGTATGTGCAGGCCTTTGTGTCTGAAATCACATTACAAAACCACAATTTCAAGCCTCAGCCATCATTTTGATTTTAGAAATAATATCTTGGCATGCAGCTGAGCACGCAAAGCTCAACTTCTTTGTAGTAAACTTTTGTGTGTTTTTTTCTACACATTATGGTGATGCAACTAGCCATTCACAGTTCAACTTTACATACTGTAACACTGTTATTTAGACAGACCTGGAAAACTGTTGAATAGTGTGACTGACTGACACTGCTCTAGTGAACCTGCAACACCCATACACAATATGCTCCACCTTCAAAAATGTGTGCAAATCTACACCTGTCCTCCACATCACCACCTTTCTAAATGTTAACAAATGATGATCCAGTCGTTATAGCAACTGTAGTAGGTTACATAAAGTTATTAATAGTGTATGTACCTATAGGATATATAATAACAGGCAGTTAGTATTTACCTGTGTGAGGCCAAGGGCACTGACGGCCTCCGCTTACACACAGAACCTGATTGTTGGTTCATCATACTTGGTTTGCAGTAAGTTAAGCAGATGCTGTAAGAAGAACTTTGACTCCCACTTAAATGAATATCTGGCTTTTGCTCACAAGAAAAGGAATTTAATAAATGTCAAAATCTTGCAGCCAGAGTATGTTACAGCTCATGTTACTGCCGCATGCTGCATGGTAAGTAAGGCAATGAGTGTCACTTGGCTTTACTGTATACTGAAATTTTGAGCTACAGTCAAACTGCGAAAAGCTTCCACTTCATTTCCGTGTTCCATTTTAGCTAAAAAACAAGGCTTTATTAATAATTTACAAAGTTTAAGTCCCAATTAGTGTTTTATTATTTGTAAAAAAAAAAAAAAAAAAGATGCAACATCATTCCTCATTACTTTCAGATCTTCTGATGACTCTGTTGTTATCATATTTTGTTTACATGTTTGAAGCCGACTTTCTGGCTAAAATGTAAAAATGCCTCTTTCTTCGGATAAAAACATGACTGAGAGAATAAAATAAAAGTTAGAGAAATAGCATTAAAATATGACAGCATGGGTCCATCACTCACTCCAGATTTTAGGTGTGGACAAGCACTTTATTCTTTCAGTGACACTAGACGAGTCATGCAAAATTACCTCGGCAGGCTCCATGTGTTTTGTGGACTTGTTTATGGCTTATGATTTTTGTACGTACTACTCTGGAAATATAGTCTGTCAGGACTGTTAGTGGGCTTCTTCCAGCACTTGTTTATACCATGATGACTAAAGATTTTCAAATTTGGCCTGACTATCACTCCCTGCAGATGTAATGCAGGACAACCACGATGCTTAGGTACAGTCCATCTTTACAGACTGTAGCTGTAGTGTTATTCAAATAAGCTTTGAGTCAAAAAGTTAACACATTGATCATCTCCTGTTTCCATAAGAGGTTTGGAAATGGTTTATTTCTCTGTCGTCCATTCCTGTGATGCAGTATGAGGAAAAGCTCTGTGATAAATTCCTCTGCCCTTTGATGGGAGTTGCCTATTGTTCTCCCAGCTCATTCAAAGGAGCCTTTAAAACCCTTTATGTGTATCTCTCTTAACATACTGTTGCTTAAAACAGCACTGCCGTTTCCTTTGACATCAGCCGAGAGTGTGAGTGATTTGTGTGCCCTTTTCAGCCTGCTCCAGCTGTTTGCTGATGAGGGAGGATGTGACTGATGCTGCGCTCAAAAGCTGTCCTTTGCATCTGACAGTATCAAAGTTTGTTTAGGCCAAGGACATTTTAGGCAGATGTGTTCTGTTCCTCTCATGCAGGAAAAATGGGGAACATGTTGCATTGTTTTTTGCCCTTTGCAAATTTTGGTTCATGGATATGTAAAGGATATGGCAACAGTGAGACACACAGCAGTTGTTTATATGCTAAGGAGATAGAGTGTAAGCCCCGGTCTCTGCAGAAAATAGCTCATTGACTGTGCATTGGCTTATTGCAAGCTTATGTGTTGGCAGTGTGTTAGTGTTGCAGGAGTGAACCCTGGTACAGCTATTTGTGTATCATCATAGACCATTCATTTATAAAGAAAAAAAAACTTAAGTTATTACTGCTTAGTAATTTTCAGCATTGTGGGGAAAATAGAAAAAAAATCCACATAGACGGAATACGTTGCAAATAACCAAGTCCAGTTGCTTTTGATTTAAATTTATTTGGGGATAACGATGACCTGGACAAATGAGAATATTCACAGGCTTGTTGCATGATTATATGATGCTGACATTTGCATGTTTTCCTTCACTTAATCATGTTCTCAGCTGTGTTCATCTGTGTTTTTGCACATTCTACTTGGAGCATGATAGTATGATATAGTTGTTGCTAACATCCTGTCCATCTGTCAGATTTTGTCTCCTGGGGAAGTCCATGTTTTTCTACATCTGTGCTTAATCCTCAGACAGTGAAGCTGAGAATGAGAATCTGATGGAGAAAGAGATTTAAGGTGTTTGGGTACTACAGAGAGGGCTTCAGTGTCAATCAGGGTCTAGCAGGTTCATGTTAACGCTACACAGGAACATTTCCTTGGTTGTCTCATGCCACTCTAACTCACCTTTTGCATGAGGATTCACAGTTGCTTGGGCTGGTAACATGACATATTGACAAAACATCTGTGGTGGTTAGGTTATGGGGAGTAAATGGGTTTTATTCCCTAAGCTACCAGAGGCCTTTAACAGGGTGAAGCATGTTCCAGACACAGCAAACATTTGAACTCTCAGAGGTGAAGCCCTGGAAGAGATACTTCGGGACCGTGGGTCATAAGTCAATGAAGACTTATTGGAAGAGACACATTGCTGACCCTGTGCAGCTCTGTAGTGTTAGATAGGTTCATCATACTGTAACTGGCTGAGCAGCACATGCATATGGATGTCAGCTTCATGAGATGATGAGGGGCTTCATCAATGAGGTCCCATTAGAGTTGTGATTGTAAAATCATAGTTAGACTGTCTTTTTGGCCAAGTGATGGAATGAGTAATCTGTGTGGATGGACATGAGCTCATACATTAAGAATTGGATTATTTTAACAAAACCTAATAAAGGAAAAGGACAATCACTATTACCATGGAGGCGGGTCATTAGACTGTTTAGCATTTTAATTCTGTAGATTCACAAAGATTTTTTTTTTTTTTTGTTACATTTTATTGTCAATTGTTAGGTGCAGCACTATTTTGCGACTGGGCACACTGCATAGTTATATAATTATTCAAGTTCAACACATAAGACTAAAATATCCATTCAACCTTTCTCTAATAATCAAACTGTTTCCTCATGGTTCTTCTACCCGTATATCATGAAGGATAGTTATGTCATAATAGGACCTTAGCCGATGATAATATACATTACTGCTCCTTGCTAGCTAGATATAGCTAGCTAATACACTCAAGGCAATCCTGTATATTTGGCAATATCATTGTCATTGCTGTCATTACCATGATCCGTGCCATCACAGACATGGTCATCATAACCGTCACCATCACAATCCTCTAATATATTAGACTAATTAACATCATGATCAATGTCACTCCAGTCATCTCCCCTGGTGTGAGGCATGAGCTGTCTTAAGTCATTAGGCTGGAGTTTGGACACAACAATATCAACAGTATCATAGAAAAAAAGTGCTCTTCATGTCTGCTTCATTCCCATGTGGCTTCACAGCATCCAAAATCTATTGTTTCACCACCATTGTTCTCTGCACACCTCGGCGAAGACCTAAGATCACCCCGAGGCCGGGCTCTTCTAATCAAATCAAACTCATTACACCATCTTGACCAGCGACAGGACACTGGTAATTATTAAGCTGGGTATATCATTGGCTTAATGACATGTAATGGAGCTGTGAAATTTAATGCAGTGATCATACCACAGTTAGTGAGATGTTCTCTATGACTCTCAAATCAAATTTTGCATTTGCTTTGGTCATGCCTTCTTGTTTAGTATGCAAATAGCTGCACATTCATTATGTACATACATTTAGTAAGTGTGTAGTCACTTAGTCACCTTTCACATGCACAACTGTATAATGCAATGAAACACATTAATTCACATGCTTATCCTACAGTACAAGGTGGAATTTTGGCAGGCAGAGGGAAGACTCTTGTATTGTACCCATAATTACCATAATATGTGACTTCTGACAACGTTGAACACTGTGAAATAATGATATTTTAAGTGAACTCCACACATCAGTTCAACTCTCTATTTGTCTTGGAAAAGTGGAAAGAAGTAGGGGAGGTATTTTGAAAGTAAGAGATCACAGCAAAGCTAGTTATTCCTCAGGGTTTGATAGATAGAGCTATGGTTTTCCTTGTATCATTGGTCTATTAACACAGGATTGTACTAATTAATTCCCAAGACTAACTTTAATGAGAAGTATACCTAATCCTAACTCAGCAGAAATAACTCCCCTATCTATAACAAGACCCTATTTGACAGGTGTTTCTGTGTAGTAGCTGACATAAATCAACTGGTAAAAGGAAATATAATATAATATAATAATAATCATAATAATAATAATAATAATCATAATATTTCCCATACATATTATTATTTCCCATCTACGTAAGTTGATGCATTATTTCATATTTTAAATCAACTGAGACATCATCTTGTAAAGCTATGTTGAGGCTTATCTATTTTCCATATTATTTTTATTCTAAATCATTTACTTATCACAGCAGTTATGTCAAGCAGCTCAATTCTGGCTGCTATTAATGGAGTTATTACTCTTTCTCCCAGGACGAACAAGAAATTATCTTATATTATTATTATAATATTAAATTATTATAGTTGAACTATTTTCTACAGCAATATCAAGTGTAGAATATTTAACTTTTAATACAACTCTGAATATTCAGGTCCATGAACATTTTCTATGTTGTTTATAAGTTGTTCAAAAATATTTTCTTATTGCTACATGTAAGATGATTGTCACATATTGAACACTTGAAGAATTAAACTAAAGCAGCACACACAATTGAACAATCTATGTCTTCTCATGTAATCATTCCCACATCCCCACTCTTTCCGGTTAATTAATTGAAAATGATTTACAGAGAAAGAATTTCAGCATAAGAATCCAGACTTCTTATCCAACATGGTGAACTTTTCATCCCACCCCATTCAATCACTGCCATGTGCTCCCATTGAACATTAAGTCCTTCGACCGTCATCTCACAAGTACATGTGTTGAGATGAGTGACGATGCTCATCCGTTGCTGTCAGTCATCACTGTAATTCACCATTTGAATAGAGTTACTTTCAGAGACTGGAGATATTTATAAGTTAGGTCAGAAGTGTTGTGTTATTGATCTAGTTTGAGAAGGGGTACTCAGTAGAATTAAATACAGTACACAATAATGGTTGTTTTTTTGCTGTGTCCTGTCTGCTATCACCTTCTCTCATGTTTAATGCAGTTGTTATGTGTCAAGTGTATGTGATATGCAGGTGGAGCCGATTTTAGTTGGTTATGTGTTTGTCTTCCTGTCTGTCTCGCCGCTGTTTCATTTTTCTGGTGTATGATGTAAGGTATGAAACAGATTGTAGAGAACCCTGCTCTTCTCTTATACCAGAGCTGTGGTGGTCTTCCCTTGCCATTGCCCTATTTCTGGCCATGCTGTATTAGTTATCTTCTTCTTTCCCATTTTACACTTTTCTGCACAAATGTATTACCACTCGCCAGTTTTGTATTTGTTACATTTGCCTCTAGATCCTGCAGCCTGAGCTCTCAGTGCTGCCCAAGCTGTGATGCAAGTGCTAATTCAAACACAAGATGAATATCCAGTCTTTTCAAGTTACCATAGTTCCTTTTTATTACCACTGCAGCGAGAACCTATACATGGCAGCAGTTCTTGGACATATAAAGGACGTCACGCTCCATCACTATTATAATGTCAGAATGAGGTTTTCCTCTGACCTTGACTCCATGTTGGAGCGTTTCTCTTGAACAGCTGTGCTGTTATGAAGGACACTCCATATCTCTTTATCTCTAGCATCGCCTTATCTCTGCAATGCTTCTTCTAATCAGGGAGAGAATTGCTTAATGGGTAGACAAGTCTTTAATGTTTCTAATGTGTGCTATGTACTCCGCGTGATGCATTTGCTTGTCTCTCATTACTGCTCTGTGGGCAACGTTATGTGTCTTAGTTGTCTTTGTTTGTTGTTTTGATTACCATTAACCCGTTTGTACTGTACAGCTTTTGCTCTTCTTTTATTTGAATCATTTGTGAATCCATCTCTACCCCACTTTTACTCACCCTTCTCTTATTTAACTTGATACCTAAAATCTTCATTAATAATGATTTATTTCTCTTTTTTGGGCACAAATGCAGAGTAGCAGCTTGAATGCACTTCCTCTATACATACTGTAGTGTATAGCTACATTAAGTTGGGCTGTCCTTCATCAGTTCATTAGCTTTTCTTACTTGGGATTTACAGCAGTGACCTTACTTTGGACATGAGTGGAGTCAAGGGGAATGACATACCTTCAGCGATTATGCATAATCAATACAGACTTGAATGTAACCAATACTGAATTGGCCTTCAGGGCTCAGCGACATGAGACGGACTGCAGCAGTAAATATTATTCTGGGGGCCACTGCATTAAGCACTTTACTGGACAGTTAACTGGGAAGTGGATGGATCACTGTTGGAACAGATCTATTTGTGACGACCCAAACCTTTAGGCCAACATTAATCCTCTCTTCTCATACAAAGATATTAGCCTCAGAGGAAATCTGCCTTTGGAAGTTAAAGGCAGAGAAGTGCATAGAAAGATACATCACACGCAACTAATCCACCTTCGGTGTTGCCCTCTTGAAGTTCGTTTCATGTGAGATTGTTGCCAAAAAAATTGAAGAAAAGAATGTAGATGTTCAAACACTGTTTCACTGTGACCGATTTCTGTCATTTGGATTCTCGTCTGTACACTTTGCCTTCATTAAATATTCAACTCCCTGATTCCATCCACTTTCATATTAATTTTGTTAATTTACCCTGTTGACCATATAAATGGAATGGAGCCTAATAAAAAATAAATAGTGGAATGGTTCAAACTAGTATCTCTCCAGACGTTTGTGTAGATCAGTACTTTGGCATACTATTGAGGTAGATGTAAGCTTTCGTTTGGCAAGAAAAATGTTATGAGTCAGTATTCAATTACTCTGCAGGGACAATATAAACATGAGTTAAAATGGCATTCATCCAAATTCAGCTTTTTGTTTTGAATATGTCATGAATCAAGTTCAGTAACAATGAACAATACAAAAAACCAATGTACAGTACTTAGCACGCGCGCACACACACACACACACACACACACACACACACACACACATATCTGGCCATATATAGCACAGGACCTGTAAAAGCCTCTGAGTGATTTTTTTTTTTAGTTTTTTTTTTCCTGGTGCTTGTTCTTTATGCCTTTCAGCACTTCCCTGCCCATCAAAGGTGTCTAGTGGACACAGATCCAAGCTTCTTACACATTGCAGGGCTTGTCAGAACAGAAAGTGTGCAGTCATTTCAGTCTATCAGAATGCAGAGACAGAATTGTGAAGAGGCAAACCTCTGAGGAATTCTACAATAGGGTTTTAGTCAGTATAGGGTATAAAAGGCAGAGTTGGATCCCTCATTAGGAAATGGAAAAAAACAAACATCTGTGGACCTATAGATGATTGAACCTGGGAATGAGGGTCCTTGGTCAGAGACCAAGGTCAATAGAATACAATATCCCTGATATCCTCAGAGACGGTGTCTTTCTAATATCGCCTTCTGATGTGACAGAAATCTTGAAGCATTTCTCAAATATGGGCATGTATGACATTCAATATAATTTAATTAAAAAGAATAAGACAGTCATGTTTTATCACTGACCTTGTCCTTGATTGGTTGTATTTAATGGCAAATTAATTATATTAAATTTGTAGGGATTGGAGGAAAAGAGGTAGCAGGCAATTAAGGTGCTCAAAGTAGCAAAATAAAGGGATTTTAGAGACAAAGAGCATCACAGCCTGAAATTACAGGAACTAAATTAAAACAGTGAAAATATGATAAACAGTACCTTGAGTTGGGTTTATTTTGACTGGCTCAAGGGACTTGTGATTTATAAAGAAGTGCTATAATGACACAACCTGCCCCACAATCAGGGCCGTAGACGTGTTTCAAGGAGAGCTGGAAGTGGTCGAGGGACATTATTACGAATGTAAAGGAAACTCAGGCTGACTCAGTTGCACGGCACATTGCAAAGACAGATTTTTTTTTTTAAATATTAGCTGAGATATTCAATTGGAAAATGTACATTTTATGCCATAGGTACTTGATAGTATGTCTTGTTGTCCTTGCTTCTCTAAACTGTTTTTACAAAACAAATGTCTTCACCTCTGAAAAAAAAACTTGTCAACACTTTTTCCACTGAAGTTTTATTTTTTTATTAGTTACTGTATATAGAGGCTATAAACTTCAAATGAGAATGTGCAATGTTAAAGGAAGGTCAGAGAGCTCTATGTTGTTAATTTGCAAGTTATGAAAAACATGTAAAAAAAAAAAAATTTAAAAAAAATTGTACAAATGTGTGTAATTATAATCCACATGAGAAAACATTTTGCACTAACATATGAAAGACTTAAAGTATGGCTAAACAATTTCCTATCTCCACCACCAAGAGCAAGAACCTAGTTATCAACCAAGGACAAACCTCTAGGCTGCTTTGTGTTTATTACTGCCATATTAAGACTTCATTTGAATTGGTGTGCAAAGGTGCAGGAGAAATGTTACCCAGGCCAAAAAGATTTAGAAAGAACTTGTGAACTTACTACTGTCAGGAAAAAAAAAACTCTCTGCGTTAATTACTAACAGCAGTGTATTATGGGTAGTCTTAATGTGATGAGACCTCATACAGTCAAAACTGCTACCGGTAAGTCCCAGTTAATGGAAAGTTCCCACAACAGGTACAGTAGCAACAATTTAAGATGTAGGATTATCACAGGGTTACTGGATGTAATCATATATTTTGTAGTAGCATTTTTAGAGTTGTTTTATAGTAGGCAGATTACTATTTTCACCAGCTAAATGCAATAAGTATTAAAAGCTTCATGCATACACTGTGCATCAGTGTGGTTCATAGATAAATTATTTGTATAACCTTCATTCTAAGAATAACACTGATGCCTTGACGTCTTTGTAAATTTCCCTGTGACTCAGTCCACGTGTCTCAGAGGGAATTGGTCATCATCGTTTTCTGAAGAATTATGGCTGTGCCCTAGGATGCAATCAGCCAATCTTTTTTTACCTCAAGCTGACATTTATATTCTTTGTGTTAAATCTCCACTGTCCCTAAAAGGGGAGGAGAGAGATAAACAAATGGAAATTATAGCAGCATCAAGCATGTATTCACAAAAGACTGCCCCTAACCCTCACCCGCAGGCTTTGGGGAGTCAACTCAAGGGTCCATTATCTCTCTCAGAATGCAAGAATTGGTGGCAATGTTTGTGTGACACATTTCACCAAACCTTTCCAAAGCAAATTGCCGTGGAGATAAGCTTAGCTCTGAGGCAAAAACAAACATCAGCATTCCCTGCTTAGAGCTGGGATAGCATCTGTAAAGGTGTTACATGACAAGAAGCAGTGGAATTCCTGTTTTGCAGATATGACACTAAGTGGATTACACAAGATTAAATGTGACAAAAGAGAAAGTAAAAGAGGAATAAGACTTGACATAACACCAAGCTTCCGTGCTTTGAAAATGTAGACTTCCTATGGTAATATGATATATAGCCCGGCATAAATCCTTAATTATGTCATGTGTCCATGAGGGCTTAGATATATCATTTATTATCCCATGATGCCTTTTTACCTCTGATTCATGTATCATCTTCATTTTCCAGGATATGAACAATGTAGTGTTCAAAAGTGCGGGACATCCAGGCATGTCCCATTTTGTCTCTAATGTAGAGACTATACATAAAAGGGATTTTATATCATTAGTCATGAGATGATTAATATTCAGTAGAGGGTCTAAGGACAAAATCATTGCTGAAAATCTAGTAAGGAAATGATTAGATGATGACCTTGAACTCAGTGTCGTGTTCTTGAACAATTCATAACATTATATTAAATTTGTACCATAGTGGTCAACCTCTTCTTGGATTAATAAATGAAGAAAGCACTGCAAACAGTAATTTACAACAGAGCAATGCAACCACTCTGTACTTATATTTTGGCCAGATAAACATCATTGGAATAGCCTGGAAAATGTTTGTGGAGAAATATCGACCTCTAACACTTATTTGTTCTGTGAAGGGCATATACTTACACTTTTAGCATGTCAACAATTGTCAAAGAAGTTTCTGTGATAGTTGATATCCTATAATCTTCATATATCAAGTGTAATAATGATGACAGGCCCTCGGTGTGTGCCCTTCCTCATACAGATCACTTTGCATTTTCTGCTCCCGTACAGCATAGCAGGAGAGCAGGAAACTCTCAAAAGGGAGTCCGTGTGAAGCACGAAGCCACTGGAGTTATTACCAATCGGGCCAAAGCCTTCTGTTCCTGAATGCGTTGAACCTTCAATTAATGTCTGTCCTATTTTATTCTAAGTGAAGGATATACATTGTTCCGTTATTCCTAAGCACAGTATACACAGAGATACTTGGGCTTCTAGTATATCCCACCTCTCTGGTATATTTACTGTATGTGTGGGGTCTTATCAGCCATCCAGATAGCAAGATGTAAAACCAAAAGAATCATAATGATAACCGAGTAGAATATATTTTTTTTTTGTGATTTTAAAGATCCCAGAAGATTTCTCCTGTCTACTTTTTTGAACTGGGCCAGGGATGACCAGTGTTTTAACCCAAGAAAGTGGACAGAAGTTTTTCTATGTCATCAGGGAATGCTTTATTTTGTACATCCTTTATCAATGTGTAGGCCTACTCTTTTTGTTAGATATATATGTTTTTGCACTAGCATTTGTTGCACTAGCAACACTGACTAAAATACATTTTGTTCATGTCTGTAGAGAACATAGAACTAAGTGTGGTGATGTAAGAAGTTGCAAACATCAGAACTTTCACCTTATTTCCCAGTGGGTTTCCTTAAGTACATCAGCAACTCTCAGCACAGATGGCAGAGTGATAGGTGCAGAAAAATAAGTCAGAAAATGAAAAATGTAATAACAGAATGTAAATTGCTCCAATATTCTGCTTGAATAATGTTTCGATTTTACAAAATAACACAATAACTTTAACACAAGATAGTTTGCCATAGGTTGCCTTCTTTGATGGCCAAGTGTTACATTTAAACAGCTGGTTCCAGTTACGCAATCATGTATTAAAATCTCTCAGTCAGAATGTACAGTATGAGTAACTGAACTGACACTATGGATGGGTATTTGAGGCTAGTGTAACCATTCTCTTGCTCTAACATGGCTCTGTTTAATTTCAGTAAAGATTTTTCAAACCTACTTTCGCTTCAATAGTTGCATCAATTTAATTAAGAGGAAGAAGACTCCTCAAAAACCACGTCAGACATCACCAATCTATCTTAGCTTTGCCATTTGTATCTTTTACAACATGTCACTCAGTAATCCAATCATGATTTCATTTCTTGATATACAAGTACTAGCAGACTGAATGGCAAGGCTACTTCAAGTTTGGCACATCTTCAATCTGATGTCAGATTTGTCAGCATCATGTCATACCATCAGTGCCTTCAATTAACATGAAGGTTTCCCCTTTTCTTTGTCAGTTCTCTTCATTTAACTGCTGTTGAGCAGAACAGGGCAAGTGATGACAGAGGAGCAGAACAGCTAGAACAACAGCAAATATAATCTTCGAAAAAGAAAATAAGTGAACGCAGTGTCTCACAGAGGCGCAATTTAGCAGAAGACATACTGAAAAGACAAGATGGAAAGTCAATGAAAAATCAAGTTAAAAGTTAAAATTTCAGCCTGAGCCCACAATGTGTTAGAATAACCAGTCTTACTCTGACCATCTAGGACTAATAGAACCACAGATGTCAGAATAAATGGCGTAAATGTTGGCCATGGTCCACAAAGGGTTACATGTGCAGATATTGTTCATTTTTAAAAATAAAAAATAGAAATGTGGCTGCCATTATTGGCAAGTCAGAATGACTTAACCAAGGTTCGCCATTATTGTGTATGAAAGCATCTCTTAAGCATAAAGTCACATCTTATTGTGTATACTTCATGATGTCAGTTTATAGCTCAGAGACATTGACTTTCCTTACAAATCTTCTTGAACTGGAGAATGCAATGGCAGATGGAATCGCTATAGTGAATTGCTGAAACATGGTGTAGAATGGAGTGTCTGACATAGGCTGGCATTGTCTGAACCATGAGTTGAAGTTGTCTTTATCTGATGCTGTCAGGCATTGCACAGAGAGCAGTCACCTCACAGCTTTTCTTGACAAGTTATACTTTCTGTATAATCAGTCATCAAAGAATTTAAGGGAGCTTGATGCCGTAGTCTCTCAGGGAGGCCTATGTTTCAGAGGGATTACTCAACTCTTAGGGATGAGGTGGGTGGCTCCATCTTTTAGAATAGTAAATGCTGTTTGGAGGATGTATGCTGCACTCTATAGTAACTTCGCAGCTTCAAGTAAGGATGACAACTCAAATCCAAGTGACATTTGTATGTTTGAAAAGCTGAGTTCAATTGCTCCTGTTAAAAACCTTGGGCTGATGATGGACACACTGGAGGAGCTTAAGGACCTGTCTAAGGCTCTGCAGTTCAGAGACATTAAACTGTCTCAATCAGTCAGTCTGATAAAAAGGCAGCAAGATCTTTTCAAAACCATGAGCAGGAACTCAGACAGTGGTTCATTCTACAAAACTGCGCAATGTGAAGCTGAGCAGCAAGGTGCTTTTTAATGTCATAGCACTACAGAGTGACCGCGGGGCAGAAGGTAATAGGTCCCAGAATGTTCTATGAGGCACTATGCAAAAGTGTGGGAAGCATCGAGTCACTCTTTCACAAAATCAATGTGCTGGATAAAAACACACGTCCAAACCGTTTCCCATTCATGACTGGGAAAAGCGAAGTAAGACAGCTCTGCAGTCTATGGAGCATAATGACCAGTGGTTCCCAGACTGTGACGGGTAGTCACAAAGCCACAGAGTAATTGCGAATAAGCTGACAAACCATTCTTAATCAGTACTATTTTGGATACTGGATTATCACAATAGAAACCTGTCTAGCTAGTTACTGGGGGATTATCATATACATGTACATCATTCCCTTTGCGATAGATTATGTGAGCAAGATTTTGAAATTTGCAAAGGTATGAGTGGCCTGCTTACAGTGATGGACTGGCACCAAAAAGGGGCCCTGACATTTTTGACAGAGACAGGCCACTACTACACAAACACTACATATATATATTTATAAATATAGCAGTGATCATAATGATGAAGAGAAAGGAAAATGCATTGATCTCCAAACACAAGAGTAGGAATTTAACCCAGATCAAAACAAAGCTTTTGATCACAGGGGGAGCTGCCCTGCCAGGTGAGCTATGTGCTGCTCCTGTCCATGTTTGTTATTGTGTCTTGCATCTTTCAGAGTTGGCCGGCCGTAAACCAGCTGGCCCCGACCAACTTTTTTTCTTTTTTTTTTATGCAGCCACTTCAGCACGGCTGCATCTTCACGCAGCCGTTGTGGCATTTGCCCATATTGCCATATGGCCATTATTAAAGAAACTGATCCATTCATATGACTTTGAATTATTTTGCTCAGCTTCAATTAGCTTTTTTTCTTGTTTTTTTTTTTTTTTAAATCTCTCCCACTTGATTGATCAAATTAATCAGATTTTGTCTACATGCACTCAACACACAATAAGTCCCAGTTAACCCCTGTAAAGGTCTACTTGTATGAAATGGATCAGCAGACAACCTGTAATAGCATAGAAGGCCTGTATACATGTACACACACAACTGGTCATAATTTTCAATTTTCTATTCTTTTCATTAATGCAGAGATCTCTGCTGGCCATCTTTTGTCTATTAATCTAGAATTTATCATCCATAGAGCTACATTTATGGATGCTGAGGAAGGCACATAGAACTCTCTGGCAGCTTATTTCAAAGTGAAAATTGACTCTTTGTACCCACTGATGGATATTTTTAAAGAGAGATCTTAAACTCAATGCTGAGGAGTCTCAGGCCAAAGATAGATAAATGGAGGCCCTGCTGACAAAATAAAACGTTCTGCAAAAATGGAAATCATTTAGCATACTGCACCAAATAGATCTCCATTTTCAATAACAACTTTTGCAAAAAAACAAAAACAAATAAGAGTGCTTCACAACAGATCTCAAATGATTTCCTTTTCAAATTGGAGCATTCCTCCATGAAAGGCCTGTCCAAATCCATATTATTAGTTTCATAGATCTGACCACGAGTGTAGCATGCTCTGAAAGCGAAGATTGATTGGACCTATTGACTGCTCTTCCAGTTCCTCAACCTGTTCACCGTCAGAATTGCTAATACACCAAACCAGGGGTGTAACTCTTTTCCTGTGGCTCATCAATTCAACGACCTCTTTATAAAAGGGTAAATTAAACCACGTCCCACAGCCATTTTACCTCACCGACAGCAGGTTAATGGCTCATCAAGAGTCTGTTCTCTCTCCTGAAACTGATCTTCTCATTCTCATGCCTGCTCGTCCTTATACAACTCTATTGGCAACATTGCAATGTGAATGTGTGTCTGTGTGCATGTTGTACTCCTGTGTGCACATGCATAAAAATTCTGTTTTAAACTTGAGGGTAACGTAATGCCATTGGCAAGCTTACATTAGTGGTTTTGGTGTATGGTTGAAGGCGCAGACAGATGGAGAGAGTGAGAGACCTTAGAGAGCGGACCACCACAAACAAAGGAGTCAGTTTTCTGTCTCCATCACCGCTGAACCCCATTGGTGGCTGTGGAAGGTGTGGGATTATCAGAGCTTGGTGCAGCAGTAATGAAGGACGTCTCCCAGTAGACACAAACTGGCCATAGGCTCCTGATAGATCAGGGGAATTGGTTCGAGCACACAAGTGAAGCAGAAGAGGGGAAAACAGAGAACACAGCCACAGCCAAACCTGTGTGCTTTTGTTCAGATTCCTGAAGAGGGCTTAAGATGGTTTTCAATTATGGAGGAAACTAAACATAAATCTTAGTGTTTCTCGGTTGACTTATAGAAGGAAACCACTGAAAATGATTTGTCATTAGTGTGTTGTTTAAAACACTGATTCCTGTTTATGAAACATTCATTCCACCCATGTCAAAATATTTTGGATTACATGTTAGTGGGGTCATATTCCTTAAGTCAATTGTGTTTTTTGTTTGTTTTAAGTATATTTTGGGTCTTTTTAGAATTTTAATTGATAGGATAGCTGTAGAGACAGGCAATGGCAAGACAGAGAGAGGGTGAATACGTGCAGCAATGAAAGATCCACCAAATTGTTTCAGATTAAAAATTCAATATGGGAATCTGAAGGAAATGCAACACATTTTAATGCAGATTACTAAAAGCCAGTTGTGAAATCAGCCAATTCTTTGTTGTCTTCCTCTCACAGAAACCTTGCCTGTTACTGTAGGTCTTTCCTGTCAGAAGATCTAACTTGTTGTGTGTAGGCATTGATTTGATATCAGCTGAGTGTACCGGAGTGAGCAAAGTTGTCGATCTCTGATTGGAAGTAACGAATAAGGAATACGGGGAAGTCCCTGTAGACACATCTTTGATTTTTAAGTTCAAGATACTGTAACTGGTCCACTGTCTCATTAATTATGTCTGCAAAAGCCCAACCAAAACACATCAATGACAGCCATATGTTTCTGTACCACAATCTTAAGCTATCTGTTGCCAGCCTTTATGTTTCACTTACTCCAGTCCTTATTTTGCCTCAGCAATGGCATTAAGAAACTAGAACAATCCCCCTCTGTGATGCGGCTGCGGGAAAATGAACCGCTCTGCTCCACCAAGCTGGATTGCAAATGCGGAAGTGAAAGAATTCTCAAAGGAGCTGCTCCACAGCCCCGTCTCCCCTTCCCTGAGGTGGAAAGCCCTAGTTTGAGTGTTCACTTACATCATCAAAGGGCCTCTCTGTCTCATGTAATATTAACATGTGCTAAATCGGTGGCAAACAGCAGCAGCAATGTTTACACAGCATTAGCACAGGCTTGCAAAGCCACATAGACAGGGGCTGTCTTTGTGTTCAAAGATTAGGAGGCTCTGACACCCATGGGAAGCAACAAGATTATTGTATATGTGGGTTCACTGTTTTACAAGGTGACGCGGCATCTGTCCCCTGCAGGGGCATTTTTGAGCTGCTTTACAGATTATTCTGTAAATTATGTTAAAACAAGCGGTCTCATAGAAGGATGACCTTTTTGTTTTGCTTGTATTCATTCACCTTTTTTCTGATAATTAGCCTATCATTAATGTGACATGGATGCCGTCTATAGAAAAAAAAAATGAGTTCATGAAACCTGTGGAATGTTTTTTTCTTTTTTATTTGAAGCTTTTAAGAAGGCCAGGTGGAAACTATAGGTGATCAAAAGAGGACAGAGAGGGACATTCATCTGTAAGCTGTTTGACTTTTTGACACAGGTTTAAATCTAATAATCAGAAAGCTTTCGAGGTGAAGTGGGCTGTCGCCGTGGAGTCAAATCTGCTGGAAATTAAGTCCATTAATCACATAGTGCTTCATTTAGTCGCTTTCTATGTACAGCTCTGAAGTGTGTCTGTGTGAGGGAGTAAGGGAGATTGGGGGCTTCAGTTGGAAAGAGTGAGAGAAAGAGAAAATGCTTGGTGGTGCAGAAGAAAAGCCATCAATTCTCATTATGGAAAATAGATCATCTATCCTAATTAGAGCCACGGCTTTTTACCACAGTACAAATGCCGACTAACGCAAGCCCGAAATGGCAGGAGCCACCCACCGCTGATTAATTAGGTGAGTGAATAAAAACCTATGAGGACCATGTGATTTTTGCCCCAGATAGCTTATTAAAGGTAAAGCACAATATATTGCAGGTTAGGCCCTTTGGGAAAATATGTATGGAAATATATCAGTTTCCAGCAGCTTCATGATGAGCTTTTTATGAAACATAGCTGCCCTTCTCCTAACTAAATGTGTCTCATTATGTGCCGCTTAATATACAGCAAGGATCAACGGTTGTAACTTCATTACTATTTATCAACGTAGCAACATAGAGAAGGATGGTACGGCAAATGAAGGGATGTTTTATCAGCCCTTGTTGAAAAGTCAGCTCTGAATTCCAAGCGACCGCAAGTTGTAACTCAGAGTTCAAGTCAGGATTGAGAAGCGCTGCCTTAATCCCCTCCCTAATCGCCATGGCAATTCAAAGATATCAGGTAACAGACATTGGCATTTGTTCAATAATCATGAGACAATAGAGTAGATGGGTAGAGAGGGATTTGCTCCTTGTCAAATGTGGAGTGACAGGTTTGGAGAGGAACAGAATTTTGGCTCTAACAGTGAGGTACTGCTGGAACGAAGAGCACTATAGATAATTGGGATCTTCCTTTTTAGATGATTAAAATAGTGTGACAATTTTTTTTTTTTTTAAAGAAAAAAAGAGGGAGGGGGGTCATTAAGGTAAAAAGAGTCCTATCCTTATGATGAAATATTCAAGGCACATATAACAGCGAGTTTCCTATAAGCTCCTCGGCTGTAAAGTAACCTGTGTAATACATATGCAATATTACAGCAGGGAAATTCTGATACTTCACTATGGATTCAGTGTAATATATAAGAGATACCATCTCGTCTGTCACATCTAGCCCAGTTTTTGCACATGACATCTCACCTGCAGCTGGTCCCCAGACATTGTGCCTCCTGCTGTTTCTAGTAGACCATGCATATATTAACCTGATCTGAGGGCCATGTGCAGTCATATCCTATTTTTGCCTGTGAAATTCACATCCAATTCTTAACACATCCACATGTCTCCTGCTGCTGGTCCTCTTTTTGTCCTTTTTTTTTCTCTTAAAATAAATAAATAAACCCGGAACATAAATCCAACCAAGCACAAACAGGACATATACCTAATTTCATTTCCTTTCTTTTCTGACCCAATGTAGTCTTATCTCTCTCCTCAGCACTTTTTCTGCTTTGTTTATTTATTTTCTCCTCTCCATTTCCCAGCTTCTTTCAAGACTTTAAGTCAGATATGTTGTGGTTTGTTTAGCAAATGTCACAGGTGAAGAGAATATCTTGGATAAGGTGGAAACACGCAGTGAAGCTTGGGCCTAAACGGACTCATAATGCAAGCAGAATGTTGCCTCGTAAATATTCATGAAGCAGGCGCTGCTCATCACACTATCTTTGATCCGATTCATAGAGTATGCAAATGCTTATGTGCACACAGAACCACACGAGGCATTTCTCGCCTTCCTGCTAGCTGCTCAGATCATCAGGCCACACTAGCTCACTCATGCCCACGCTGCATACAGTCAACTGGACCATCCAGTATTGTTAGTTTAAATAAAAACAGTGCTTTTGTGTGCACAAGTGCTCTAATATGCATCAGTGATAGCATATAATGCAATATATCAGGCGTGTGTCTGTGTTTGTTTATGTGTGATGTGTGTACTCTTTTGCTTATGCATTCATTGGTCTGATTTCATTGCATTACAGCGAGCCACAGGGGGTGTCATATCACACGTTGTGCAATGCCAAAACATTGTTTGATTCGGAGATTTAGATCGGGTTTATGCAATCGGACATGCGAGTGGATACATCTGGGTGTCAAACATCTGTTTGTCACAGATGTGATGAGTCTGTGGGCCAGTGTTCTGATGTTCATTCTGCTGTGTTTCAAAGACCTACAAACTCACATTCTTACACACAGGTATATATATATATATATATATATATATATATATATATACTGTATATAGGCCTACAGTTAAAATCTAATATGACAAATTAACACAAATCTACCTTAGTGTTTCTACGAATGCATTGTTTTGTTTGACAATTTTGTTTGGATAGCAAGGTAATACAATAGCAAGGTATTGGATAGCAAGGTATACAAAGGCTTCACCATTATGAAAGCCAAGGTGAAAATGTCCATTGTACAGTAGAAAATTGTTGCTGCCTATATTGCTGTCAAGACACTTTGTATGATGGTACAGTATTCAGCTCCCTAATGACAGAACAATGGAGAAATATTGTATAGGTTCAAGGTCAACTTGTCTTTTATTGTATAACTACAGAAATGCAGCCAGATGTAAAGCTGCAGATGTTTTACACTGTTGCCATGCAGGATGAATCAGAAGGCAACTTAAAATTAAATAAAAAGCACAACTGCATTCAAAGTGCAGACACAGTAGCCCACTGAATAATCTTTAAAACACATAAAAGACATGCAAACAAATACACAAGTTAGACCACGTATAAAGGCAAACAGGTCTCTGATTTCCAATGTAATTATGAGTAATGACAAGGAAGTGAGATCGTGTTAGTGTCAGAGATATTCAATGTATCCACCTTTTTCCGAACGTCAAAAACGTAAGCCTGTTTTGCCGGTTTTGCTCTTCCGGTGGAATTTTATGTTTATGTTTCCATGGTTTCGGTAATCGCGGTAAATGCATGGATTTTTTTTTTTTTCCCCCAATGAAAATCTGTAAAACGCGTGGATCATCACACCAGCTTTTAACAGTGGATATCACACAAATTGACATCTGTGTTAAAAGCCAGCGTTAATAGATCCATGCGTTTACCGCAACTATGACAACGCCTGAAAACCATGGAAACGTAAATCCACCAAACCGGCAAAACTGATAGATGACGTTGGAAACTTGTGGATAGCCTTGAAATCGCTGTCATAATTTCCTGAAGTTTCTGACATCAACAACTGCAAACAAGCTGTGACAGATTTTAATGTATTTCTCAGCTCATAATTATTGTACGGCAATGACAGGCAAATGACACAGCAAGGCAAGAACTTTTAATCCTTGCCGGGCTGTCTTTCAGAATGGCAAATTATGTTTCATTTTGCTCTTTGTTGGGCCAGTAATGAAATACTGTATCAGCCCCTGCTTTCTCTGCTACCATGGCAACAAACATCCCTCTGGGTAATAAAGCAGAAGAACACTCAATCAAGACTGAGTCAGGGAGGTGAGAATATTTTTAACCTAAAATCATGTTGAAATAAGCAAGACAGAGATCCAGTGGTGCTTCTGGATCCAGAGATCAGGATCCAGAGATTATTTATAACAAACTATACAAACTTTACAGTGAAATCATTGTAAAACATGCCAAATATGATTTCATTCCATCCACGTGGATGTTACACTTGTGATTCTATACAGCTTTTCATGGGAACCATTGCATTTTTTATTTTTTTAAATTAGATTGAGATTGAAATTGAACATTTACAGAGTAACCCCACAGACACAAGGACACCCCATCTTTGATTCAATTCAAATTGTGACAAATAAAACCAACGTTTGGTCTGGTACCAGCTTTTGACAAATTCATTTTTAATAAAAAAAATTTTCCACAGTTGGTTGCAAGGTGTCGTTTTCATGAAGCCCTGTGATGCTTTTGTAGCAGTAAAATTATTGTTATACAAATAGAGTTGAATTGACAAGACCTCAGGGCTAAGCGAATTGGTTCCTTTCATGGATAACTTCAGCATTTGCCATGGGTTTCGCTTGAGTTTATGTGGCAATGTCACACCCAAAGAGATCTGTTACATCAACTCATAATGTGAGCAGGAATATTTGGCAGTTAGCTTGACTCAGAGTGTCACACATTTAGTTAAGAAGCCCTGTCTGCTCCTGTTCTGTGGGAGGCCTATTTATCCACACTGACCCTGTGCTATTCTGGGCCAGCAGCTCTGCTATTTGACAGCCAACTTCTGGTCGCTATTTCCCCGGAGGTTAGGCTGAAGCGGACATCTCTCCAATGAGATGCTAGGCTAACATACACAGAGCCTGTGCTCCAACAGACATCAGCAAGCAATGCATATACCACAGAGCAGTGGCATTCCCAGAGGTGTCAGATGAAAAGGGATGCTTCTACTACCCTCTCCACAGGCCCAAGCTAAGAGCACAGCATCGGCATCCAAAGCCTGAATTTGTTTCTTGAGAAGCTACGGTAGTCATCTGCTCTTACACGGCTGCAAAACTAGATTGCAGTTTAGTGCATTCATTCTGTCAGGAAAGTAGTAATTATGTGAATTTTCTCACATTCGCTTTGTGATGCAAAGTGGTTACAGTGACGGTTTGAGCTGGAGCGGCTTTCACTGAGAGATGATGAAGAGCTAATTTATGTAGCATTAATGAGAATGATGAGATTATGACCTGTTGAGAGCTTCCACACAGTCCAAACAGACCAACCACAGACCTGGTATTTAAGAAGTACACAGCGGCTTTAGAGAAACCACAGAAACCGACAACATACCGGAGGTAGCCCTTTGTTTATTTATTTCATTTGCTTTAGTGCATCTGATACTGACTGATTGCGGATGTGACTTACCTTTCTTGTCTCACAAGTTCCTGCATTCTTACTCATCCCATTCACTCAGAATCATACACTTGATTTCTGCAACATCTATAAAAGGACTTGTCTGAACACTATTTTGACAGTTTAAAAAAAATAAAAATAAAGTTCATCAAACCCTTTATCACTACTGGTATGTGACATCCTCCGGTAACCATGGACACCAGTGCAATATAATAGGGCCATTGTTTGCAGTGACTCCATCTCTCTTTATTTTCTTTCTCCTCCTCCTTTGCTGTCATTGCCCCTGTTGCATTCATGCATAGATGGCATGCTAAGTGAAAGAGGAGCCAACGGGGATGAGCAATGCCTGCTAAGCTGGTCTTAGTCACGGGGCATTGTCATTAGATTAATGGAGCAGAAGGAGCCATCCGCTCTCTCTCCAGAGGGGAGCTTTACTTTTGGTGGGGTGGGGAGAGGAGAAAATGAGGGGGAGGATGTGGCTCTGCCTCAAATGGAGGATGATTTGGCACTTTGCACTGTACCCCCCCTCTGCTCACGACTCCTCCTGATCTCATATAACCACAGTGATGTCAAACGCAGACTCTTGGGGCCCTGATAGGTCTCACACACTCACAGGGAGCCCGGCAAATATAGATTTTATAGATTTTGTAAATTACTTGTTTTCACTATAGTTTGATTAAACCCTAAAAGCCTTTATTTTGACAGACAGGACAAAACGGTGTGTTGTGCCAATTTAATTTAGTAGTCCAGTATCATCTAGTGTCGCTAAGGGACAGTGAGTTTTGACTGTACCTATTACCAATTATCTTCTTACAGTATACTCATTTACTTGGGCAATTACTTTCTAGTTGTGGTAACAACATAAGTATTTAAGGCTGCTTGTTGATATCTAATTTCCATACATATTATTGTATGTTTAAAAGGTTGTTTTATTTTTTTGTCAAAGAATACATAATTATTACATTACTGTTGTAATTACAACATTGCCTGTTGTAAACGACATGTAATTGTCTTTTATACAGTCATTAACTCTTCATTAAGAATAAGTTCTTTGTAATTACTGTGCTGTCAAATGAAGTGCCACCCAAATGCTCTTTAAGCACAACTTCACTGCTTCGCCCACAGCATATAAATTTATATCAACACACTTCATTCAGTTTAGAATTCAGTTCTTGCTCCAGTGAATTAATTCTGGCAAGAGGGGCAGCAATAAAGAGAAAACCTGAGGAGACTAAAGTTGCACAACAATGTTAGCTGAAGAGAAGAGACAACTGTTACCATGGCAAATAATCCAAAAACTCTTTGCTTTGCCATTTCCAGCCAATTACCCCGAACCTCTGTTTCATCTGGGTGGCAAAGGTTTTTGGCAGAAGATTTACTCTCAGTTCTGATGAGTAATTCAGCACAAGTAACACATCAGTGTTTAAAAATGTGAGCTGTTGCTATGTCTCTCTTTTCACTTGAATTCCTGAGTGTTACATTAAAGTGTATCTCTACACATCTGAAACATACTAAACTGCTCAACCACAGCTTGGCAAACAAAAACATAATGTTTTCCCAAGGTATTCACTGAACCAGTGAAATGATATGATTATCTGCCTGGTTGCTTGGCACTTCAAAGTGGTGCAATGCCAGGCCACTGTATATTACTTGTAAAGTTTTAAGAGATTGCCTTTTAAATGTCATTAACAATGTGGCAGTAATTTGTAATGGGAATAAGGGTGTGGTGTTGGGGTTAAGTATTGTCAGTCACATAACATCAGTGCAGCAGAGGTTCAGAGCCACCACATGTGAGGCAGTGTGCTGTACATTTGTTAGCAGAAAGTGTACTACAGTGGATACCAGTGTTTATTTTTCAGGGTGTTATCTGGAAAAATTACACAATTTGGACACTCATATAAAACAGTGAACATCATACATAACACACTAATACAGTATACTACACAAGGTTATCATCGTCACTCCGTCTGGTTTGTATTGCAGTACAGTGTGTCAGTCCCTGCTTTACAGTCAAATAAATGACTCACAGCTATATTAACATTGAACAAATGTCAGACTATTAACAAAAGGAAATATTTGTCTACATTTCCATGGAATTGTGATTGTTCATCAGAACCCCCTCCCCACACACCCCCTCTCTGCTTCACTTTGACAGTATGATAAAAGGAGAGAACAATGTTATTCTGGTAGGTCTTGAGAACCAGAGTAGTGTTCAGGGTGTTGTCGACTTTATGAATGTTGTGTGGCAGACAGAGAACACTAAAGAGAGCCTTGGTGTTGAAATTGAAACAAGCTGTGTCCTATTCAGTTGTCCTACAGAGACCAGCAGCAATTAAAGCGCATTCACCAATAATACCATTTGTGTTGTTGTTTTGCCACAAAGGAAATAAGATGACGTTAGTACTGCCCCCTCTGTCTGTCTTTCTACCTATCTATCTACTTATCAATCACTCTATATGTTTGTGTGCAATGGTGTGTTGAGGACGAAGTTTGGATGAGTTTAACCACTGGTATGAGAATTTAACCTTTAAACATAGGTAGTGTTTTTGTCACCTCTTTATTGGCTGCCAGTTTATTGACTGAGCAGTAGTGTTTAGGAAATTGAACCATGTCAGGGTAAGTCATTTGAGTTCGATCTGAGACGTGAGGGAAAAACATCTTCTTCTTCTGCACATTCTCTTACTGCCAGAGAGACTAGAAGTAAGCTTGTCTGTTAAAAAGACATCAGATGGGACAAAGATACAAAAGCTGTTTTTTTTTACATAAACAGTTTTTATTGGTGAATGACAGGACATTGTAGAGCCCATTGAAATTGAATCATGAATATGATCAGAATCTATAGTGTGTAAAGATAAATTGATGTCATTCTAGATTCATCGATGAAGCCCAAACATACAATCTGTTTTTAAGACAAATATCCAATTATACAGCGTAGTAACCACTCCCCTGGGATGGCAGCTGTAAACATGCCCTGATGGTGACTCCCACAACCTGCCATCTGTTACTACTGGGGAAATAACCTTAAATGCTACAGGCTGTACCCCAGCTGGTCATAAGGCGACATTAAGGCAACTGTCTCCTAAAAGTGGTTGGTGACAGCAACATGGTTTAATGAGTTCTTTAAATGAGAGAGCATTTCCACAGTGGAAAGTGAAGAGTGTGCATTATTTACTGTGGATATGTCCAGTTGCTACTCCCAAAGGAGCAATAGGTGTAGCAGTGTTCACTTCCCAAAGCTTAATCACACCGATCCTAAATTAATTGGACTACAATTTATAGTTTATCATTGCTTCGTAAGAAAAGCACCTATAACACATTTGGTTTCAGGGTTCACATTAATTGGCAACCCAGGGCAAAAGTTATGTCTGCTACTTAATGAAGTAATTAGCTAAAGCCATTGCATCAAAGGCTTGCACTGATTGCAAATTTGACTTTGTCTGGTCACTCGGTCCTTACGCTCCTTGTGATTCATTTATCATTTTGGTGGATGTCCTCTGCCAAAAAGTGTGCCAAGACATTACTACTATAATTTGAAACACGTTAAGACCCTTTTGTAAAACTGACATCAATCAAAGATGGATGGGCAAAGCCACTAAGAGTCAAAGCATAAAGTGTTTCTCTTCATGGAGGCAGTAAAAGAGGAAAATGAAATTTTTGGAAATATTTTTTCTTTCATCCTAATTTTGACATTTTTGACAGTATGAAGTGACAAGAGAGGAAATTATCTGAAGACAAAATGGCTCATAGAAAAAGTTTCCAGAGCGCAATTTTATCGCTTTTTCTCCTGTGCTCTCTCCTTCATCACTGTTTTATCACCTCACGTCTTTATCACTGTGCAAAAAAAGTAGCTATACTAAATACACAGTGCACTGCAGCGTACTGTATATCATCGGAGCAAGTACAGTATATACTTATAAAACTTCAAATACCAGCCAGAGCTCAGGCGCACACTGCATTATACATGCAATGTTATTTATTAACACCCTACCACCAATAATATTCCAAGACGGTGGAGGACTAATGGCCATCATGATTTTTTTTTTTTAATTTGTGCTGTTAATTCTGCTCACAGCTAGTGCCACGGTGGCCTTTCACGTCTTCACACTTCTGTGTTGTCACCTGAGAGAAAATCATACAGGCATTAATTCAAAACCACAGGAATCAATGTGGCATTTCCACTAGTGCATTTAGACTGCCTCAGACACAAATACACCAGATAGATCGGATCAACGTCTCTGTGATGTTTTTACCGAACTTCAGAATAGAAAATCTGTATTTAAAAAAAGAAATAAAGAAGAAAAAGAGGTGCAATATCATGTGATACCGATAAAATCAGTCACATCTGCTTGTTTATGTCTCATTTAATGCGTGAGTTTCTGATTTCAGCACACAGAGGATATTTTCCTCTTTCATTCTTGATATAGTCTGGCCCCTGAGCTCTTCTGTTTATATTTTCCCACCACGCTTCACATGTGTATGACATGGAATGAGTAATTATTGATTCCTATAAATCATCAGTGTCGCAAACTCATATCCTCACTGCTCATTTTTTTTAATTTCGTCTCACTTTGCCCATCCCCCAGTTTAAAGGTTGAGGCATTAAGGGCTGACAACCGTTGACCTTTCCCACTGCGTGCATCTATTATCCAACAGGACTAATCATGCTTTTCTTGTGCCTTAGATAGATGTTAGAAGACAGAGGGATGTGATGTGGAGAAATGTCAAGGTCTTGCCTTGTTCACATTTTGTTTGAGATTGGAATATGGTGTTATAGATCCTTTGGATCAGAATTTAGTCCCATATGAAATAGGTAGCTGGTTTCCCAAATCTTTGAAAGGCCAAATTGAACCGAGGAAATATAAATGATGCAAAACACAACATGGCGAGCACGACCATTCATTAGATAGAGTTTGAATACAACCTTTGTTGCAGAACAAATCTGAAGTGTTATTTGTTACAATACATTTTTTATATTTACCAAAATAAATAGCGGACAAATGCAAGCTGATTTATTTTTTTTGTTCTACTGGAAAGAAACACAGAACAAACACCTTGAGCAAGGGAGAACATCTGATACTACTGCTACTGAATCTCACGTTGTGCAGCAGAGTTTAATGTCTTGAAAATGGGCTCGGCTTCGGCTGTGTCGTTTGGGTTTCACTGGCCATTGAACTGTAAGTTGAAGAGAGAGCAGCAATTGCTGTCTGAGTCAAGGCACTTTGTCATGGCTGCCACACAGTGTAAATTGATGCCACCATTTGACAGAAAGTACCGGGCTCTCAGAAATCACGCTCTGCTGCTGTAGTTATGGTGTATGGTGGAAGGTGTCTTTGTTGCTCCGCTAACGATATGCAGCACAAGTCTGTATATTTTAGGTATTTCCTGATCATTCTGGATAAAAAATAGTGACGCATCTGTTACAGTCCTGATTTAGAAAGCAACAGATGTTGTGCCACCAATAAGTATACTATTCTTTACAGTACAGTGGGTTAAACATTTCAATTCCCCTGAAACCATTTTTAAATAGCTTCTGTTGCAGAGGGACTGTGGAATGTACAGATAGATTAAAAGAAGGAACCCAGAGGTCCATTTTCATAATTATGTTTTGGTGCCAAGCCCAACTGCTTGGCTAGCACTCTTAGAAAAGGAGTGAGAGGGAGAGAGAGAGAGAGAGAGAGAGAGAGAGAGAGAGAGAGAGAGAGAGAGAGAGAGAAAGCAAAGGGAAATCAATACTTCACTACTTGAAACAGCCCAAGCTGCATTTTTATTTATTTATTTATTTTGTCTTTTTCCTACAGGTGGTGGGGTCGGGGGTGAGGTGGGGGTGGGGGGTTGAGCAAAAAGCAGTCTGGCCCCTGTGGGTACAGTGCCAGCGTGAGCAAAAGGCAAAATATATTGTGCAATGAACAAACTACAGTGTTTCCTACCTGGGAGACACAACTTTTTGACTTTATCGGCGGCACAGACCACCACCACCTCCTGCGACAGAGCGCTCGTAGCAAAATGAAGAGAATTCCATCTAGCGAGCCTTTGCTCCTCGAGACTGGGGCACAGCAAAGCAGCGAAACACAGAGGCCAACAGGAAGTGTGAATAGTTGTTCTCTGCCTGAGGGAAAGTGAGTCAGCCATTTGTTCCCTGCTCCCTTTCCTCTTTAATACCCTGTCATTTACAGCAATGTGAACAAGATAATCCAATATCTAGGACTCTAAATTGAAGCTGTAAGGCTCTCATCACGTGTCTGCACACACACACACACACACACACACACACACACACACACACACACACACACACACACACACACACACGCACACACACACACACACACACAGACACACACATATAGTATATCCTCATCTCAAGTCAGTTCTGTCCAGCTAACTTTATGATTTGTTTATATTGCTTTCAATTACCTCTGTGTGTCCCTTGTTGAGCTCAATAAAATTTTATATTGTGGATATTATTCTCCAGGTGCCCATCCTGTCTTTCTATGGCCTTCTTCATTTAGGCATTCATATTCCAATGTAAATGTATAATTCATATTCTGAGGCCGATGTGTATATGGTCACTGAAATTAACTAGCGCTTGACATTTAGCACCATAAAGGGGCGAACAAGCAAAATACAGAGTGCTGCAAACAGATTGCCAACATCTTCTTCTGTATTACATCAGGTTCCTCCCCTCTCCTTTCCACTAGTGTGTGTGTGTGTGTGTGTGTGTGTGTGTGTGTGTGTGTGTGTGTGTGTGTGTGTGTGTGTGTGTGTGTGTGTGTGTGTGTGTGTGTGTGTGTGTGTGTGTGTGTGTGAATGCGTATGTCTATGGCCATGTGCAAATGTCTGTTCTTGTCTGAACTGTGTTGTCATCGACCCCTGCTGTTGTCTCATGTACAACTCTAACCTCTCCCTGCTAGCAGTGCTGCTTCTCCTCCCCAGCAACCTGCAGCAAATTATCATATTTATGGAGAAGGCAGCCACAGTGTTAGCAGGAAAGACCCGAACCTCAGCTGCAGCTCCACAGAAAGACGACTGTAAATCGCCCTGTCTCTGTCAGCCTGTCATGCAGGCTCAGTCATGGTTTTCAAGGAGACCATGATGTGATTGTGAAGGCTGTTCTGTTTTCTCTTTTGAGTCAAAAGACAAGGGAAAAAAATAATTTGTTTTTCTTATTGAAAGTGCAAAGCTGTTTCAAATAGGACCTTGATCTTACATTACTTATTCATGAACTAGTAGCAGTGGGATACCATATTTTAATAGATTACTGTGTTAATTACGTATATAGCCAATCAGGTTCAGAACTATTGTGGAAGATTTAAGATGTAGATGGAAGCAAAAGAAAAATCACAGCAAAATATAAAAAAGGAAATAAATCTAACCAAATAAAACCACACTTTCTGGAATGACCGATTTCCTCTTACTTATAATTAGGGCTCTTAGAAGATAGTAATGTTACAGTAAGTGTTTTTTTGTTTGTTTGAAAGCAAAATCAAATTCAGGATAATACCAGAAGCAAAATATCCAGGAGGATCCCTAACATGCACCCATTTCTTATAAAAGATCTGAAGGTCAATATTACAATGCTTCAGAGAAGCCTCTTGGAAAACAGAAGTCTGACAGATTATTTTGTGGACTTGGAAAGTTCAGGGTTTATCTTGATGAATTGAAGTTATATTGAACAGCAATGTTTTATCAGCCGAGCCGGTTTCAGGGCTTTGTTTTTTATTCCACTTCGATTTTTACATTTTAGTTCTTGTCTTTACTGAGTTGTTTTGTGGTCAGGTTTTTCCTTTCATTCTAAGTTTAAGTTTTACTTGAATTGTCAAAATTCTAGGATTAGAGAGAACATACTATATCAATAAAATAAAATAAATGTTGAAAAAAAATCTTTGATCTGCACAGCTGATCTACCCATTTTCTATGCTGCAGATATATACTGCTCATGAAACGAGAAGACCAAAGTGTAGTTACAAGGTCTAACTCTGCATGTGGTGAACACAAACTATAAAGGACAGAAAACCGCAGCCAGCAGCACTCTATTAAAAGTAGTGCTGTCAAAAAGCAAGCTTAATCATCTAACACACTGAGGAGGAGCATTAAAGACATTACAGGGTAATTAATGTGGGAGTCATTTTTCAGTGAAAGAAAGTCATGGCATGGAGCTATAATCAGTGCACTACTGAGTGGACTGTGTTATCTCCCCCTGACTTCTACCGTACCTCTTAATGTGCGTCCCAACCTCAGACACGAGCATCTCTCTACATGTTCCTGGCGTGAAGATTTGGTCAAAGGGGATGTGTACTGTACAATCGCTGCAGCTGACCTAGAAACAGCTTTGTTAAGCATTCATTGACCATGTGGAATTAGGTCACTGAACCTCCAAGCTGCTATCAAAGGGCCTCTGTGGATGTCTTAACATGATTTTTTTAAACACCTCTGCCACTTATAGATTTGCAGCACAGAATATTAGTAAAGCCTGGATGTACTAGAAAACAAAAGAAAAGAAAAGAAAAGAAAGAAAGTTAATGCAGTTTTTAAAGAAAAAGAAACATATTGAGATGTACAATAGTAAATATGTTGTTTAATTACAAGGTATTTCTATATTTCCTCACATGTAGGTGACCTATAATGTTTAATTTATACTTGTGATTAATCAGTTTTGTGAGCTTGTGTGCAGCATATATCCTCATATTCATGAACCTTCTCACCACCCCATTTATTTGTAATCCTCTTTGCATCCCTCATTGTTCTCTATAGTGGGTGGACACTTTTTGGGGTTTATTATGCTGCTACTTTTATCTCAAAGATTTGGGCATTAGAAGTCATCAGAGGCACTCTCTGTGTTTATGTGTCTTGCTGTGTGTCTGTGCGCATGTGTGTGTGTGCGCGCGATTGCCTTTGTGCCACCGACTACTTCTGTATGCTTGGAGTTGATGAACCGGGGTTTTAGAGGGAGACAGTGTGTGTGTGGGGGTGGGGGTGTAGGATTGAATCCCAGTCAGCCACATATTAGTGGACCTGTCACTTAGTAAACAGTGACTTAAACTCAATTCCATTCTGAGTTAGGAAGTGTAGAGAGAACTCCTAAGTGCATTAGAGTCACTCACAATTTAGGTCCACTTCGTCTCAGAGGCAAGAGTGGGTGGGTGGTAAGGCAGAGAAGAAAAGGTAGCGGAGGGAGCAATTAAAACACAATCTGTAATCAAAGTCACTCACAAAGCCATTCCCTAATTTCAGATCATGTTGTAACCTCGGCATACAAGACAAAAAAAGAAAGAGTGGCCTGTTTGATTGTCCTCTACAGGTAATGATGTTCTATTTGTTGTTTTAAAAGTTAGATACCCACCAATCAAGGGCTGCCTTCATCCATATCAAGATCTAAGTGTAGGGCATTATCATGGTGAACATGCTTGGAAATCTTCTTGCTTTTGTTCTTGTTATTTAACACTTTTTTTTTGTTTTGTTTAATATGCTGCAAGGTCTGGCACGCCTTTTGATGTTGTTACGAGCCCGGTGGGCATTCTTCCTGAGGCAATATGCTCTTCACTCCATAATAGGGATTGATTTTCAAAGGCGTGGTTCTTAGTCAGCCACAGCAGGTCGTCAGCTCCTGCTGCTTGATATCCCCTGGGGACCTGAACCTCACACAACCTTGACATCTGGAGTTACCCAATGTCGTGCACCTTAACCTGTTTCTGTCACCTCAGGTCCATGCATTAAACGTATACAGGTGTCACCACTGGGAGTTGACAGCTCATGACTGAAACAAATAGAGGTACTCTGGTGAGGGCAGGCCTGTAATTGTTTCACAGTCTGCATACTGTATTCCCCTGTTGCGTGTTCTGCTCCATCTATGTTGACAGACTGATTTATTCACTCTGCATGTGTGTGTGTCTGTTGTGCATGTGCTCAGGTGTGTGCACACAGTATGTGGTAGAGAGGCAAAAGATCCTGGCAGTTTAGTGCATTTGAGGGGGATAAAAGACAGCCCTTTAGCCCATGTCAATAAACGCCTTGTTAACAACATCCCGGCAACAAGTAAACATCCAGATGACAGTCTTGTAATAGAAAGAAAGTGCTTCTATCTTACATCACATAAAGTGTCAACCCCACTGATTGCTTCTTCCACTGCCATTCTTCTCCTTTTCAGGTCCACTTCCTGCTTCTTCCTCGGGCGAAGCTGTTGTGCCCAGCTTCTTGGCTGACACCAGCTCTATTAGTTGCTCTTGAGAGTTAGTAACTGCTGGAAGGGTGATTTGTGTGGTGCAGCTGCTGGGAATGGCTGTAGAGACAGCATGGTTTAAGGGGGCACTGACTGTCCTGAATGAGGCAAGGACAGTCTCCTCCTGGCTCAGCTGCCCAGGTCTTTATTGAAAAAAGTCCACAATTCTTTTTCCTTTTCTTCTATTTTTTTCACTTTTGAATAAGAGGAGATTCAGGGGATTACATGGAGATGAAATTGTGCACTGTGCACAGACACTGCTAAATAGCTATAAAGAGATAGTGCATAGATGTTATTAAATGTATTGCCATCATCAGTGCTTCCTAATGATAGATTTGAGGTTCTCAGTAACAACCCCCTGCCTGGGAAATGGGAGAAAATGACACTATCAGATCTATTTTCAGTTACTCAGCTCCATTTAGGTGATTTAGATAGCATACATGAGAATGCCCATCTCTCCAACTGCAGTGGAAACCTTCATCAAATTAGAATTGAAGTGATTATCCAGGGCAGCGCAAAAGGACAAAATCGATAGTTCTTTGTTCAAGGCTAAAATGAAGAATGGGCATTCAGCAGGGCTTTCTCTCTATTGCTGCTCTCTCTCCTCTCTCTCTCTCTCTCTCTCTCTCTCTCTCTCTCTCTCTCTCTCTCTTCCTCACACACATGCGTCTTTGAATTGCATATTCTGTTCCAACATCCTTGACCGTATCAGCATTGGGCCTGTGTGGTATTGTCTCATACCTTCTGTCTTGGTTTTTACCTCCCCTCTTTGGAAAAAGAAAAAAAAACCCTCAAAGGAGAAGCACTTCCTTAGATAATTGCAATTAGTAGTTCTGGCTGGATGTTGCAGCGTTGGCCCTGGTCCAGCTCTGTGTGTTGGGTAAGAGGGAGTGGGAGTGTGTCTGTTGGGCAGGTTTCCAGCCTCCAGAAAGCCCTCTGCCCCTTTGCCTCACATGAGCCCACTGCAGCAGTCAGAGGGCCACCGAGGGCCTGGGCAGAACCAGAGAAAGGGAACGAAGTGAGTGAATAAAGACTGAGAGAGCAGACTTGCTTGCTCGCTGGTCAGGTACTGCAATTATACTGTAATAGGAAAAACAGCGAAATGGAAAATTGAAAGCCTTTTACTTTATGGAGATGCAGCAAATGGTTCATAAAAGCTTTGTTATTCAAGTAAATTTTCATTGTGGGTTTAAATTTAGCTCAGAAACTCAAACCAAGATGTATTTGCACAGAAATTTTGTGAACTTTCTACAAAGGATAGATGGGTCCAAGAACACTTTCACCAAGACCTGGTGCATTAAGTAAAGGACAGACAAGACAAGAGACTCACTAGTTGCTATTACAATAGCAAGTGGCCACAAACCAAGAGGAAAAACCAAACCAGCTTTAGTCCATTAATGTAAAAAGGAAATATAATTGGATTTAAAAGAAAATTATGTATGAATTTGGCCACTCCCTTCTCCTTTACTGGAAGTGCTTTTGCAAAAATAAATAAATAAAAATAACAACCGCATAGCATTATTTGTGTCAAATTTACTTTGCAAGTATTGGGAGAAAATTGCAAATAAGTCACAAATATAATGAAGGTTGTGGTAAATACTGTGTATAGTTCCCAGTATTATAAAACAGTGGTTGATGCAAGGGACTTGAGTTATGCTTGAATTGCCTTTTAAATCGTGCTTTGTGTTTGTTTTTTCAAACGAATCCTCTGTGAGTAGCCACTCATGTTCCTGTGGAGCACAGACTCTCAATCACACTGTGTTTCTCGCTGGTACACACACACACACACACTTTAAACACATACACACTGATTCACATAAAGGACTGCAATCCATCAATGTGCTCATTGCTGTCATGAGTAAAGAGATGGAGCTCTAAGCAAGAGTCCTCTAACACAAATTTGATTTACCTCAATTTGCCTCAAACAGTGACATGTGAGCACCAGAAGTGCTAATACAGACTGGCACCTTTTGCTGCCAACAGGCATGTGTCTGTTTAGCTCAGTTTCAAAGCCTGGCCTCACGCTGAAATCTGATTTACTTAAGGACGGTATTAGATTATATAGAGTTTGAAGTTATGAAAATTAACTGTGCAATATAGTGATACTGTGGAGAAATATGATGACTTCACATGGGAAAACAGCAGCTTGTGTGTGTGTGTGTGTGTGTGTGTGTGTGTGTGTGTGTGTGTGTGTGTGTGTGTGTGTGTGTGTGTGTGTCTGTGTGTGTGTGTGTGTGTGTGTGTGTGTGTGTGTGTGTGTGTGTGTGTGTGTGTGTGTGTGTGTGTGTGTGTGTGTGTGTGTGTGTGTGCGTGCGTGCGTGCGTGCGTGCGTGCGTGTGTGTGTGTGTGTCTGGTTGTCTCCTGATCAGTCTTCACAGTCACATGCAACATCATCAATGAATTACAAGCACTGCTGCTGCATTTTTTTCCTGCCACAGCTGTCTTCCCTGTAGTATTTTCTGACGCTAACATGTGATTTGATTTTCCAGATGTGTTTAAAGATTATTTCTGATATGGATCTAAAACACATTTCAAGAATTGAAATGTAATGGTCTGAATGTTACCTAAGTCAAATATGCAAAATCCCTTTTGTGTACAAATAGAAAAGTATAGTAGCCTACCTGAAAATTAGGGTGACCATATTTTGGTTTCCAAAAAACAGGACACTTGAGATACTTAAATGATACTTGAAGTTTACACAAAGATGATTCATATATTTAAAATGTGTTTCATCTGTATGGATAGAAAATTCATCTATCCAGTAGCCTACAACAAAATAATATCTCTCTATAACCAAAGACACAAGTTCAGACATGCTTCTCAGGGGTTATTCAACATGCTTTATTGTGCCTAAAATGATCTCTCTTTAACAAGTCTCAATGGTACAAAATGAAAATAAAAAGGAATGAAATAATGATAGAAACACTTCTGTTTTAGAAAATAAACCTACAGTATGGCAAATTTGTCCCGACCGGGATGGTTAGTGAAAATTATTTTCTGTAATTCATATGCATAGCTGCACTCAGGCCTGGGCAGGACTGGAACCTGGGCCGCTGCAGTAAGGATTCAGAGGTTCGGCTCTACCAGGTGCAGCCCCACACTTCAGAATGTTGTAATGAGAGGCAAAGCTGCTCCGGTGTTTGCTCACACACAACAAAGTACTGTAGTATCCTGTGGAAAGTGCCAGTCAATTTAAGTACATGCTTCATGATCCCATGAAGAACAATGAAAACCGGACCAGATGTGAAAAGCGGACATGTCTGGGCAAAAGAGCATGTTTGGTCACCCTAGTTTAATGCTATTTCACATGCACACATGTATAATGACACTAGTTTACTAGTAGAATTGTTAAATGCTAGTATGAGCAATGTCAAATAAAATTCAGAGTACTCTGCCTGTGGAAAACCTTTAGCTGGAGATAATATAAGCCTTCAGCTGACAAGTCAAGTGCTTATCTACCAATGTTACAGTATTTTTAGTATAAAATCCCAACCTTGTTTTTCTTTGATGAGCTACAGATAGGGGGCAGCTGGACAACGGGGAATTTTATACTAAAAAGAGTGAAACCTTGGTAGACTTGTTTTTGTTACAGACAGGCTTCTGGTTTCCTGTAAAATATTTGAAAGCATTTTTTTCTCTCGTTCTCAACTGTTGATTTTTATCCCCATCACTTTCATTTGTACTGGATTAGCAAGTGATCTCCTTACAGCTGGAGCAGCTTTAGTTACCAAAAGCGGTTTTAACGTATGAACAGGTGAATGCTGCAGAATGCTGCAGACCTGAAAAAAAAAAAAACTTTGTGAATGAGAAAACCTTTTGCTGCTCATGACCTCTACTTCGGAAGCGTTCAGCTTGTTCTAACCATTGTGTCTTTGCTTTGCTTTCTTTATTCAGGTGGCAAACCTGGCCTGCTCCATTTCCAACAATGAAGAGGGTGTGAAGTTGGTCCGTATGGCTGCCACCCAAATTGACAGCCTATGTCCACAGGTGAGCACTTGAAAACCACTTTCCTCTTATTTCAAACACTTTTTACACAAGCATTACTAACTCTACTATTCAGCACAAAGCGGTATTGTTAGAGCCTTTCTAGAAATTGTAGTAGTTAGCAACGACAGAGGAAGAATCATAGTTGGTAGACTGGGTGGAAAGGCAATGAGTAATGTGTAGGAGGACCTTGTAGTGCTTTTTCTCTGGATGCAAGCAAAGGAGCATGTTGAAATCGATCCATTGTTTCCCCGGTGAACGTCAGGCCTTATTCACAGAGGACCCAACTAGTAATAGAGAGGAGAGATGGAGGAGGGAGGTTGAATTTAAGATTCAGGAACTAATGTGCAGGCCCCGCTACGCACACCTGCTGAGCCTCGCTTACTTAAAAACCTGGGCAGGAACCATCTCCTGATACCTCTTGGCAATGCTCAACACAGACAGATTGAAATACATAATAGACACAGACTTTGTGACTGGGGAAGAAGGAACAAAGAGGATGTGTAACAAAGACAAATATTTCAGGGGAGCTGTAGTGGCTCACCTGAGCGTGTGCCACATAGCAAAGCTCAGTCATGGCCGGGGTTTGAATCTAGCCTGGGCCTTTTCCTGCATCTCCAACCCCACCCCAGCCCCACCCTTCATCTCTCCCTCTCTTTCTCTTTCCCTTTCTCTCTCTCTCTCTTCATGTCTATGAAATTAAGCAAAAATGAAGTTTAAAAAAAAACTGAAAATAGATTTCCCAGTTATTGTGGGTACATTTAACAACAGCTACCATGTCCAGATCATATTGTCTTTTTTGCTACATACCCATTAAAGTAACTAAGACTCTACTGTATAAAGCAACACAGATTAAGAACAGGGAGTTAAAATCTTGAGTGAAGTAGACATGCCAGCTATGAATACTGTGCAAATATAAGTTTTTGTTTTGAAGAGCCTCCGCAAAATGCTGCACATCTCAAAAAATACTTATGTTTAAAAGATGTATTTTATTTCCCTCATTTAAAAAATCCTGTGAAATGTTGATAATTTTTGAGGGCTTGTTCTATTTGACACAGATCACCTACCTAAAAGATAACGTAGCTCTCTTCATGCTGTTCAAGTTTGTGTCCTCTGGCCAACACACATCCATGCTATTTTATAATAGAATACATGTTACTGACACTGCATTTGAAGGACTCAGTCATTCTCCTTCCTTTTTATGTCACGGCACAAGTGGTATAGGTAAAATGTTTTGTTATCAGGTCGAAAATATTTACTCACCACACAGACAGACAGAATGAACAATGTATACAGTGTGGAGGCCCAGTGAGCTCAGCTACCTTGCTGCTGCCGCTTTCAGTTCATTTATGTTAACGAACTGACACAGACTGAAACCAAGTCAAAACACAATGTCACTTTTCACATTTTTCATGTGGGAGATTTAATTCTAAATGGATCAAATTCAAATTTTTTTGAATTTTTTTTAAAGATGCACAGACTTACAAAAATGACCATTTGCTGTGACCCTCAACATTGTGGCCATTTCTTTAACAATACTAAATGATGTGTCTAGATTTGAACCCACAGAGGTCCATCAGTGGACCTACCAGGTCTCCTCTTAAAGTTGACCAGAGAGCAAAAAATCCAAGGTTTAATCCAACAGAGTTTGAGAAGCCCCATAAATCAGGTCTTTATGGTAGAGTGGCGAGACAGAATCCACTTTGAGTAAATGGTATATGACATCCTGCTCTTAGTTATTTCACTGGCATTTAAAAGACTTAGAGCACAAAGAAACAGACCCTCTGGTCTAATGAGACAGAATTTGATCTGTTTGGACACAACTTCATCATTACCATTCTTATCATGAAGTAGTATCAGCCTGGGTAGATTCTCAGCAGACACAGGAAGACAGGTCAGAATTGAGGGAAGGATGAATGCAGCCAAAGCCCAGACTTAAATCCTATAGAATGTCTGTGGAGAGACCTAAAGATGGCTGTTGACAGATGCTTCCCATCCAATCTGAGAGAGTTTGAGAGGATCTGCCAGGAAGAATAGGAAAAACGCTAAGTGCTTCTGAAGAAGCTTCTGCAAAGTACTGAATTAAGGGTGTGAATACATCTGTAGAAAAATTTGTAATTGTAAATTTGAGTCTACTGAAGCCACTACTTCAGGATTTAGTGTTATCATTCATTTCCTATCATGGTCTCTGCAAGAGGTTTACAGTATGTACAGTGTGCCATTCTCATAACTCCACTCTTCTCCAGGAATCAGGCTTGTGACAGGCTCATGTCAGATTAGACCCACCCTTGAAACCTGACAGCCAATCAAAATGACAAATTACCATCCGTGATTGCGACACTTATTGTCAGTAAATCCCATGGAAACACCAACAATTAGTTGATCCTATTAACACGTATCCTGCACAGTCAAAGTCTGATAGAGCTCATTCTCCCTAACCTCGACTCCTCTCTATTAACTATTAAAAACACAGTTGGGGGTTATGAACCTTCATTAAGATGAAGATCCGTTGTTTAATTTGAGTCAGTCCCTTCATACACTCTCATTAGAACATCTGTGCATTTATTGGCTGCTAAAAACAGTCACTATGCAGATATGGCTGATTTTTAAATTTTGACACCTTCAATGGGAAAAACGTGAGAAGTGAAAGATGGAGTAATGAATTATTATCTTTTGACAACAAGAAGAATCCCAGCAGGCAGGCAGCTGGCCATCCATGCCATTAATTAAATCAAATCAAATGAAATAAAACTTTATCTATAAAGCACATTTCATGCACAAGGCAACTAAATGTGCTTTATAACAGATAATTATTATACAGTGTGAATACAGAAATAGTATATGTACAAAATGTCAATATGTGATGTCAATCACATATATTTCTACACACACCCTCAAACACGCACATGCGCGCACGCACACACACACACACAACTTAACCAAAGGCTGTTGTAATGAGAAATGTTTTTAACCTGTTCTTAAAAATGGTTATTGATGTGGCATCTCTCACTGAGGAAAAAAAGCTGCCTCCCCTTCCTTAATTCTGGTGTGAGGGATGAGTACATGTATGTTCCCACTGCCTGTTGACCTAAGTGTTCTTGTTTCAGTCAGTTTGACGTAGAATAATGACAAAAGTTGATGTTGATATTGTTTTTGGCTTCATGTTGTGTTCTTAAGTAACCATGCAAACACCATTTTGATGGAGAGTACCAAGATTCTGACTGTGAGCTATGGAAACTAAAACCCAACATCTAAACATCCTAACCCAAAGCACAAACCCAAACTTTAACCCTAGCCTAGTGTTTTGCTGCAATTGGGATGTGTTTGAAATGAAAGTAGTGACTTAATAATTTGAACAGTTTCTCTCTGCACAAATACACACACAAACACACACATATACTGCATGTTGGATTTGTTCGTAATTATGCTGTTAACCTTTCTTTTATGCCAGGTTATCAACGCCGCCCTCACTCTGGCTGCCCGCCCGCAAAGCAAGGTGGCCCAGGATAACATGGACGTTTTTAAGGATCAGTGGGAGAAGCAGGTGCGCATCCTCACCGAGGCTGTGGACGACATCACCTCTGTGGATGACTTCCTGTCTGTGTCAGGTACGAGGCAATACAGCACAAGTTGTTCGCAGGAGAAAACAGGACATATATTGCTAATGTTCACTTCACTAGATGGGGACGGGGGATAACAACACAAAATCAGAAGATTACAATAATAATAATGGGGAAAAAATGTGTGGTGTTTTATTTGTCCCAGAACCAATTTATTAATTTCATATTATTATATTTGGTATTTTACTGTAGTATTTAAAGGGATACTTCACCCAAAATCGATAATTCCTTGGCTTGACAATTCGTCATCTTTCAATTCGTCATGCCAAGGAAGGGTTTGTAGAATTTTCGGATTCATCAAAACAAGATCAGCCACGGCTGCAATTGGGTACAGCCGCACCCCTTTGTAGGGAGTGCTGAATGCTGTACACTGTCATCCAAAACAAATAAATAAATTGAAATTGAAAATGCTTTGAGTGCCCCCCGGAACTCAAAAAAGTGTTTTGATAATAATGATATTTAAATGTAAGGGAAAAAAAGGGGGAAATTATTGGTGCACTGATTTTTTGCATATTCATTTTGTCTATATAGGAAATAGATAATTTGGTCAAATTAACTGTTTTAAGAGCAACTCATTCACATTCATGGAGAAACAGGGATCACACAACATTAATTATCAGCACAGATACTCATTTCCATTTACAATGACAGCAAATTCTTTTGCGGAAAATCCAAACAATATTTTTCCTTCAACAAGTGGAACAACAAGAAGCAGAGACCTTGTGTCTCTCCATTCTTATTCGCTGTCCCTCTTTTTTTGCCTCTCCTCAGAGAACCACATCCTTGAGGACGTCAACAAGTGCGTAATTGCTCTGCAAGAGGGAGACGTGGACACTCTTGACCGAACTGCTGGAGCCATCCGGGGACGAGCCGCTCGTGTGGTCCACATCATTAACGCTGAGATGGAAAACTATGAACCAGGGGTCTACACTGAGCGTGTGCTGGAGTCGATCAAGCTTCTGTCTGAGACTGGTTAGTGCACAGTACACAAAGCTGGTGTGGCCACAGTTAAATGTATTAGACTAAGGAGATAAATACAGTATCATTAACCCTTGGACTACGTTTGCCTCAGGCAACAAGACTTTTGGCAAGTTACTTTAATGAGGAGCAGACACACACATGAACACACGTTCTCGAGCACTCACATTAGCTTCTCGGTCTGGTGAATGGCCTACAGGTACGCCATAGCCCACATGCCCAGTGTTCCACAGTTTTGATCAGTTTCTTGGCTTCAACTCAAACTCTGGACACCACCTGTTCACTCCTCTGCCTCTCGCCTCTCATCCACTTTTCATCTGTTATTTTGTTCCTTTGTCACTGTGCAGCTTCTGTGCCACAGCACATTCCAGGAGGCCAGAGTTTATCCCTGTTGCAGACCAGACACAGGGCCAATACGTTTCAGCCCCACCTCAAGTTAATATTGGCTCCCCCCAAAATTGACTGAGTTCTTTTCTCAGCACGTTGGATTCATGGGTGTAATAAGAAGTAAAGAGTGAACTCTGTAGAGTTGGGTTTGTCGGCATCCAATTGCGTCAAAGTCGGTACTGAGTGGAAAAATAATTCAACTATATGTATGTGAGGTCCACACTAAATATGTCATTGGTGACATCATATACATACATCTACAAAATCAAACAGAAATTATTCAAAGAACCTGAAATACAAAATGAATGGGGATGATTGAAAAAATGTGATTAATATGCAAAGCAATTATTAACACTTCAATACCCTTCAAGTCTTTTAACAAATTTGGATAGCAACAAAGCCTCAAAGCAGTGAGAGTGGCTTTTTGCATACACACACATCAACAATAGGCCGTCAATTAGCCAGCACCTGCACTGCCTAAAGCCAAACACTATCATACAGTCACTAAGGCAGTGTCTAACACTTGCTAATGGTTAGTTAAAGCCAAATAATTGGGAGAAGGTGAGAGCTTTTGTTCATCTTGCATCCAGAAATATGAGGCTGGAAGCAGTGACACCACTAATTGTTTTACAACTCCATGCTTTAGTTTATTTATTTATTTATTTATTTTTTCAATTGCATCGTTACAGCACACAGGTGGTCCAGAAAATGAGAAGCAACAATCAAGTCAGTGTTTGTTTTCAATACTGTACTCCTGTATGTTTGCGTGTCTTGTGTTACAAAGAATAGAAACACAAAGAAAGAAAACAGATTTCTGTGTTTTCCTGAGAAAAAAAATAAATCTCTTTTCTGTGGAATAGCACCTGAAATCCCTTAAAAGTAGGTGCTAACATGCCTTTAAAAATGTACCATTATGAAAGGTGAACAAACAAAAACACAGGATGAAAGGAAAGAAGTAATTTAGCAATTACCTGTCCACCAGAATGAAATCAGACCACAATCCCTCCGCTACACTAGCCCACCACCACCACCCCACCCCCATTCTATTTTTTTCCTCCATTCTCGCCTTTCCATCCCTCCCTCAGTTTCTATCTCTCCCATTAGAGCCCATTTAGTGAGGCGGTATATCTATTGTTTCGCTCGTTACTTTCATCTGCCCGGATAATTGAGAGACACAATCAACTCCCTTCCCTGCTAGATGATAAGTCGCAAACAGCATTAGGTGAGTCACGTGTTTTCACTCAGCCATCTGTCTAAGCCTCTCTTCTGGCAGTCAGCTCCACCCTAATGGACTACCTGCAGTACTAGTTATATGGTATCTTAAGCACATTCTGTTCTATTATTGCATAATTCAGTTTAATTGATTGGGGTAATTAATTGATGTAGTACAGTGGCAATATCTCGTGGACACTTAAGGTCAGTTTTGTATGACCGTAAGCTTGTCACACACCGACATTATATAATTGTGCTGCTGTTACATTAATCCTCCATGGGGTATGGAGCGTCTGGAGTCAGCAGAACCCAAAAATATTATGTCAGCATTACTGAGAACAACAAATGGAGAACTGTTGGTGTTGCAGCACTTATTGATCGCTCGCTGATTTTTCTTTATTACTTATTTGCTTTTTGAAGGTAACAATGTCAATCTAATGGTTTAAAATGTGAAAAGTGCTACCTGAATTCTTTATTCGAAAGAGACACAAGATAAAAGATACAATAGTTAGACCCTAACTTAACAGTTTGGTGTATTAGTGCAATTTAGACCTAGACACACAACATACCTTTGGGGGATACAGCACTATTTCTCATATTTGATGGGTTTTTACATTTTTACTCAGTGAGGCTTTACATGCAAATGTTGCTCTGCAATAATATGTGACTGTTAAAGGTCAAGCATAGCCGACAGCAATCTGTATGGATTAGTTCACACCTACACATTAGAATGACTGTAAATGTTACAGTTTTTACTGCAACCTGCAAGAGCCGCTCTGTTGTCTAGACAATATTTTGATCTCAACACTGACAAGATGGCTACATTTTTTCCAGAGATAATGGCCGTCGGAGCTACTAGTGCAACTGAAAAAATATCAGTCATTTCAACAAGTGCCGCAGAATGACATCTGTGTTCATTTGAAAATCCCTATCCAGTGTCACATCTTAAACACATTTATTTTCTAACAGTGATTTCTAACATTGCTTCCAAGGATTTATTTTTTTGGTAGAACCCTTGGTTCTGCTTCACAGCCACAAGCTGAATTATAATTCCATTTGACTACATTTTTTTATGCATTTGTATTCAATATTTTATTGACGCTAACAAATAATTTAAGTTACAAATGCAAATCCTCAAAACCAAGCTAGAAGTAGCTTAATACACCCACCAGAAGCTGCTACAGTATTGGTACACAGTCAGCATTGCTATTGACAGGTGTTCACATACTAGAGTTCAGTATTGACCTCTACTCCTTTACTCATCAAGGTCTGTCATCTTTCTTCTCTGCCAAACACGTTTTCTTGTTTTCTCTAGCTCACTTGTTCACCCTCTCCTGTTGACTGAACGTTACATCGAATATATATACAGTATCACCCCTTGAGATTCCAGACGGTATTACAAAACAGGCTGGGGTTGGTTTAGCAAATAGGTAGTAGGGACAGTGGCCGCATGGCCTCAAGGGGGACTTCTGTCTTAAACTCTAACGAGGCCTCGTGTCCACTCAGTTGTGGACGCTAATTGAGATGTTAAGTCGGAAAGTTTGCAACTATGTTAGACCAGCGCTTCATTTGCTCCATATTTCTCTTTGATGAAGGGCTGTTTTGTTTCCCCTTCCTGTTTCCCTCTTAGTGGTAGTTGGGGTTTTTAAGGGCCACCATGCACATCTGATCTGGACCATAAAGCACTTATTGATCCTCGTGAACTTTTGCCTCCCTCTTCCCTCAGTCCTCACAGACTTGATGTCTATGTAGTTGAACACAGTCAAGGAGAAATCTATAGCTGGGGGAAAGATGATTAAGCGTAGCTGAACAAAGGAAAAGAATATAGGACCACACACTTTTTAGAGGGTACTGAGTCCAATTAACTAGACTCTACCAAAAAATCAATAGCTGTCACCAAGGATTTCACTAAGCGATCTGAGCAGGGATTTTAGTGGAATTCATTGATGTGGTTTCCTTTTTTCCCTTTTTTCACCGGTGTGCATGTGTAAAACATTTATCCCGTGTGTGTGCGCGTTTGTGTGTGTGTGCGCGTTAGTGTGTATGTCTTTGAGGTGGCTGTTTGTGTTTTTTATTTGACTCCATCCGTGTTTATGCCCGCGGCCACTCATGCCAGTCGCTACCACTGAGCCTGTCCCTCTGTCAACTGCCACATCAACACCGGACACTTATCACAACTATCTGCCCTTTGACCTTGTCCAAATTTGTCTATGCCTCTTTCTCATTGAGTGCGGTTAGATTTATGACTGGGCTAAATACTGGCAGCCAAGGCACACAACTCTTGTGTGTGTAAAGCTGAGCCATAGATTCCTGACAGACAGTCTACACATGGGCCTGGGATTGAAGCGTGTCCTTGAGAAGAAGAAAAATCAATAGCCTAATGGGAAAGTGGTTATGGCTTCTCTCTCTTTTCCCATCCCTCTCCTTCCTTCTTCCCTGAGACCCTTTTCTGCTCACTAACTCCCTGTGTTGAGTGTGTGAGACTTATCGTATCCTCAAAAAGGGGGACAAATTTAAAAGTTGATCATTAATGTGGTGCCTGGAGAGGGGAGATTAAAAAACTGATATATTGCCTCAGTCAGTGTGCCATTTAGAGAAGCAGGGTGGTGTCACTCCCTGTTATTACATGGGGGCACAGTAAATGGGATTTAGCTGGGGTTTTGCAGTGAGCAATAACACACATGCTCACACTGCCACCCACATGTCATGTCTGTAAATCAGTGGATCAAATGCACTAAAAAGAAGTGCAGCAGAGGCTGAGGGATAGAAGTAAAGACACTTTGCACTGTCTGCTTAGAAAATAATAACTCTTCGGACCAGACTCTGTGGCTGGCTGGACTAAAAGACACTTACCACAAATATTGAGTATTTCTTTTAAAATGTTATATCAAAAACCACTAAGACGGAAAAGAAAGGCAGCAATTTTTATACGTAAGAGTAATGGGTGAGATAGTCAATGATGCCTTAATACCAAAAATGGCCTCCTGGTATGGCCTGTAGTTGTACAGTGCAAGCCAAATCAGTTGCTCTTTAAATTTGTATCTATTGTTATAATGATAGGAAAAAGAGGTTTCAGCCAGGACAAGAAACAGATGGCAAACGCGTAGCTTGGAGGAGAGGAGGTAAAGTGTCTTAATCAGTGCGTAAATAGAGGTGGAGTATAGGGAGAGAGTGCTGATGAGGAAATCACTATGAGAGCAGAAGTGGAGGAAGGTGAAAGATGTTAACCAAGGTTAGAGTGTTGGGGAACAGAAAGGTAAGCTTTCTAAAATCAGGATCACTTAAGCTTTGATCTCATAACCTTCAGTGTTCCCACAGATTTGTTCGGAAGTGCAGCTATAAAGTTTGATGTAACATTTATTTAAGACTGTGCGTTACATCTATATGCACGGAATATTTTGGCTTGCACCAACTCCTGAGGGAATTATCTTTTTTTGTGGCCCTTAACTGCTCGTCTACATTCACCTCTGCGTCTCCTGTTTAGTGCTAGACAGCTGTGGTGCAGTGTAGTTTTTAGAACCTTTTTTCCAGAAGTAGCTGACGAGTGTGGCGGTGTGAGTGAACCTAAATAGTAAAGTCGTGGGCTGTGAGGCCAAAATAATGAACTGAAAGATGATGTGGAGCTCTATGGGGTTGAGTGGAACAGCAGAGTGGGTTCATCGCTAAGAGAAACTTTGACTATAGTTTTGAGCCTTTTCACCTGAAAATGCACTAAAAATACTACACTGTAAAACACACTGACATTTATTATAGAACACTACTATTATATAGCATAAAATATGATATGGAGACTTAGCAATAATTTAGTATGTTTGTAATAATAATCAAGCAATATGTGTAATGTTTTATAGTGTGATGTAATATGTTAATTGCAGTAGAACCTGACTGAAGTTTCTTGGCCTCCTTCAAAAACAACACAAATCAAATTTTTGACCCTCTCAAATTAAGGGTTTACATTGCACTTAATGATTTCATAAAGTTTTTTTTTTGTGAGAAAGTCTTTTACCTCTTATGATACTGTATGTTGTTTAAACTGAGATGTCTTCATGTGAAGTTGACGTTTAGGCATTAGGAACTGTGAGAGTTGTGCTGTTTGGAGTTGCTTAAACGTGTCACAGGGGCACACCATCTCTGCAGTGAGGTTTTTACAGTAAGCATTCATTGTAGTTCCATAACTTCTCACTTAAACTATGCTTAAGCCTAGGGGGTGAAAAAATCCATTCCTACATGGTCACATTTAATTCCCTTCATCATTTTTCAACCGGAATGAGTGAAATTGCCCCTTACCATCAGCAACTTTGCTCATTAAGAGCTTGGAGAACATTTAAATATTTCTATTTAAAACGCCTTCCCAGCAATTCCCAAAAGCCTATTTTACGCTTCTCCAGTAAGTGGATTAAACTGAATTAAAAATGAAAAGAAAAGGGGAGAGAGTTTTTGTAGTGCCTTTTATGTATGGTGAAATATAGCTTATGTTTTATATCAGACAAATAAGTATACTGCAGATACACCTTTAGTGCAGCCAACTAATTGATTTAGTCCACGCTGCATGTAAGAGAGCAGGAACGTGTGGAGGAGAATAATAAAAATCACAGTCGGCTTTCTGGTGGAGGCTCAACAGCCGGGCTGCAACACTTTATTTGTCTTTTCCTGTTTTGCTATTGGCCTGTCTTCATTAGACCTGTCATTTCCCCTGAAAATGGCATTGTCTTAAATCAGGCTAAGTATCTAAAAAAAAATCTACTCTTCAGAGACACATATTTGTTATTTTCAAAGCAACAATAACATATAAATGGCCTTCCTCTACCTCTCTCCACAGAAAATATCTTTTCAAATATGTGTGTTCACTATGGATTCATGAAAATACCGTTGTGGAGCTGAAGCACACAAGCCACAAGTAATATTGGGGTTGTGGGCCTATAGATGGTATAGTATATGGAAACCACCTTTTCTGGCTGGGGACTGTCTGTCTAGGTAAACTGAAGCTTTTGTTATGATAATTTGCTACAGCACAGACTTCATATAAAAAAAAAACACATTATTAAATTCTGCATTCAATTATTCTGACTCAACAGAAGATTACGTAGAAAGGTGGCCTGCTAAATATTCAAACATTCAGCCCATATTCTTGAATATTGAATAATGTCTATTCACATTCAGCACAATTCACATAACACACACAAGTCTGGCCAATTGATACTGACAACAAAACCAACCATTTTTATGGTCAATAGGGACTTTGCTTTTGTTGCCTGGCTTTTGTTCAGCTCAAAAGACTTTGATGAATTTGTTTCCCTCCACCGGCATTGTGAGATGACAGGCTGAGCTTGCAAGTCAGCGTCCTTGTACTGTAACACTGAGTGAAGCACACACAAGCAATCTTCTCACAGGTTATCAACACACACACCTCCCCAATGCACACAAACACATCTGTAACGGACGGGCAGACCTTCCTGTGAAATAACTAATTGCCGTGCAATGTGTGAACGGCATACTGTACCTTCACTTACACAGACATTAAGAGTGACATCTCACCATTTTTCCTGAAGTGCACAAGTAAGCAGGGGGAGACCCTGCTATGAAAAAGATTCAGATGAAAAGGTTGTTATCGTGTCTTCAACTAGAGAAACTGCACATCAGTGACTGCGCTTTCACCATGCCATCCCCTTTTTAATTGCTATGCTTTCATTCATTCTGTTCCCAAGCAAATGTGATAAACATAACTCTCCTATCTGTCTTTTGTTCCCTCTCTCCACCTCCTTACCTGTTTCCTCCCTGCAGTCATGCCCCGTTTTGCTGAGCAAGTGGAGGTAGCTATTGAGGCACTGAGTACAAATCCTCCGCAGGCCTTTGAGGAGAATGAGTTCATTGATGCATCCCGTTTGGTGTACGACGGCGTCCGTGACATCAGGAAAGCTGTCCTCATGATAAGGGTATGTGCATTGCCTCATTTAACAGTGTAAAAGGAAAACACTCACTGAAATTCACTGAAATTGTTTAAATGTGCTGTAGTTGTTAACTCTGAATTAAATGTTTTTATGTTTTGAAAACGCTGACCAAAAACCAAGGGCAGCAATTTATTTCAGGCTTCCTGCAAATATTTAAAACATCGATTTTGTATTATATTGTGAATGTAGACATCGAAATACTTTATCTGGTAGTGTTGCTGAATCGTCAGTCTCTATGTCTGCGTTTAGCTTCACAAACACTTCACTTTTTGCCCTCTCAATAATCATTTGAAAATTTCCTCTTCTCCCTATGAGAATAACATCTCTTGAGTCATTGGATTCATCGCCTTGTGAACTTCACCATGACTCATGAGACAAATTTGTCACACTCAGAGACATTCTTCCACCCCCCCCTTCATTTTCATTTTAGCTAGACACCTCAGTGGGACATTGTTGGGAGAGCAAACTGTGCTGCTGGCTAGCATAGATGATAGTGGATGTTCTCTGACAAAAATATATCAGCCCTAAGGATGAAGAAAACCATAATTGAAATCTAAAATTCAACAGAATTCCCATTCGAGATGTCACACCTGCGACATGATCTGTTTTGTGAAGCTGACAGAACATTTTAGAGCATGTCGTGACAAAAGAAAGAAAAAGAAACCCTGCATAAAATCATGACACCAGCAGCTCCGCCGCCTCACATACCTCTACTCTGATGCTACACTATCTGCATTTTTCACCCAAACTGGCCCCTCTCTCTTCACCATGTAATTCATTTATTCAACTTTATGCAGGCTGGAAGGTTTCCCAGTGAAGCTCTGGAAAAAATCTAATTATGGAAAATAATTTGATGTTGGTAAATAATGTAAAACAGGCAGCTTTGAACTGCCCAGGACCAGCTGGCTTCATAATCCCATCCAAGTTCAATTACTTTCTGAGGAAACAACTTAGAAGATCCTTGCTTTCTCTGTTGTCTAACCCCATCATATAAATAGCAAATGTTGGTGCCACATGCAATGGTTTTTTTGTGCACACACTTCAATGTGTCGGGGTGTTATTTTTCTCCCACCTAAGCCAAGTAATGGCTCCTTTAGAATTTTTACAACACAGATCTCATGAACAGTCAATGGATTAAGAAACCAATTCTCCACAGTGTTTATAAATTGAGGCAGGTCTTGAGAAAGAGTGTAAAGTTATAATGAAAGTTCTGAGAAATATAGTTTTTCACAGTTTACACACACCACACACACGTACACACACACACACACACACACACACACATGGAGCAATGCGGTGAAGGAGCCATTAGAATGAAACATGTATGAAATTGAACAGTGGTTGGAGACTGGTAGCTGTAATATAACCAATGTTTACACTCTCTCCCAGCTGTCCCACAAACCTACCCACAGTCTGTCTCATGCAGAATGTTTAACTTTTTCAGTACATGCTTCCTGCAGTGACAGGCAGTATGATGATTCATGCAACCGTGACACGATGAAAATACAACCAAAGAGGGCTGGTTTTGGGAGCCTTAACAGTGTAAAAGAGTGAACTGTGGACATTCATATAACCCTTAAAGATGCATTTTGCAAAACATGTGTTTTTGCTGGAGTCCACAGTGACCTCACTGAAATGAATGAGGAGGCTTTTTTTCTTCTTCTTTTTTTTTTCGCACATTCTTAATTCTGTGTGAACATGGCCTGAGTCATACTGTCTGTTTGTGTTATTTGCCTTTCACTCAGCCTAAGCAGTAACATCACACTTCAATTCAACTGAAGAAAAAACTCAAATACCTGTATGGGCTGAATGTCTCCTGAATATTACAGCTGGTCAGGTGTGGTCTGTTGTACTGTACCTGTGACCACACCCAGCATGATAGCTCTAGCATGGTACCATAGTGACATGACATATCTCTGCTGCACGGGTTGTGGCATAGATGCATCATTATTAGACTGGATCTTTGGATCCACATATAAATGATTTCAAATTTAGAGTGAAAAGGGTGTCACAAGCAGATAATCATTTGCATCATTAATAAATCAAGTATACTGTATTTAATTTGAGATAAGATTGGAAGATTATTTTCCGTGATGAAATTAGGTCAGTACAGATAAAAAAAAAATAATGTGATTTTGTGGTGCAAAATTTGAATACAGGCACACACACAAAAAACTGTAAAATATTCAAATTGTAAAATAATTCTAACTATAAACTAAATAAATTGTCAACGTATTTAATATAATGAATTTGGGCAATGTCTTACTATTTGAAGCTTTAGATTCCAAAGAGTATGAGCAAAACAGGGTATGATATTAGTGTTAAATAAACATCATCCCAGCTATAGTGGATAAATAAAAACACTTGGATAAAAGAATGCATAATGAAGCTCCATGTGTCCTGAACATTGTGTAAATAAATTATCAGGAGCTAATTCTCAGTGTGTGGGTGGTCTTCATTTTTTTCCCAGCTCATAGCTGCCCCTCATTAAGGCACATCGGTCATCTGTTTTATTTTTATTTGGACAATCTCATTGAGTGCGTCAGAAAATGTTAATGCTCAGTAGTGATAGAATGTCCAACAGTGTCCAACAGGCCACACTGGATCAATCACTGTTGGGAATACTAATGAGGACATTCAGCACAATTACCAGCCATGCAACAATAAATGCCCATTTATTACTGCCAGAGGCTATGGTCTACAAGTAACCTGTTGTTTGGTAGAATTCCTGCTTTATAGCCAATGTAAGCACATGTTTTGTGTGAAACAGTATTTATATCCATCATTTATCAGATAGAAAGGTGGTCTATAAACAGAAAAACCCAGAGTGCTCTCTACAAGGATAACTGTGACAACACCATGAATTCAGGGCTTTTTTGAAATGTCAGGTGTGTGTAGCAATGACTTTACTCATGTTCATGTTTCAGTCTGACCATCTGCTCTGCATCAGGTTAGCCACCGCAGCATACAGTATGTTGCCATGGTGACTGTAGCCCAGTTAAAATTGAGCCACCTTCACCAAGCCTGCACTGAAGTAAGCTGGCTAGCCCACTAATCTTAATTAGTGATAGAGCCCCATATAGCCAGCAGAGCTAAATAAAACGGTGTAATAATTATTTAGTGGTTAAGTCTGAGCAGATGCAAAAACTGTAACTCAATTATATTCCAATTATATTATTTGATGACCACACATTGATTTTTCTCCCAATGCCTTTACAATGTTAGCATGATAGCGTGGTGGTGTAATACTCTGCATCCCTCATTGAGCAGCACTGGCCGTTTTACTTTCTCCTTTGAAATAAATACAATAGAGAAATCAAAGGACTGTCGTCACTTTTTAGAGTGAGAATTACAATCACCACAAAGCCATGTTTAAACATTATACATCTTCAAAGAAAGGAAACACATTTATGTAGGCCTATTATAAATGCAAATAAAAGCAAAATTTGTAACATTATGTTACATTTAAGTTTCTACAATCTCCAATTCTGTTGTGAATCATTAAAGCAGCTTTTGAGAACTATTGTCTGATCCTTGTGTTGTAGCTTGACAAGGTTATTAACAAATAACATTTCTTCATTGCCATTATTACTGGCATAATTTTTCAGATCAGTATAAATAATTTAACATACCATTACATTGCTTTGACAGTCACTTTTAAAAATGTGCAGTCAGTTGTTCTAGTTTTCTTCTCCTTTGACTTTGACATCATGGTTAAAAACCTTAAGAGAATAATTATGTTAATGTATGTTATATTTATTTTTAATTTAATATTTGAGTAATAGTATTAACTGAGTGGGTGCTCCGCTCCTCTGAGTTGTGAAGGTTATTGATGAGTTTTTTCATGTCATAAAATGACAAAATAGAGAGGAGTATCACTGAGGTTACACTGCTAGTCTCCTGTGTAAAATTACAGTGACATCCTTCAATGCTCCAACTTTAAAGCTAAATGTAACTCGACATGTTTGTCTTATTTCACACGAGCTACAGTTGCTGTGACAGGTTTTGTGCAACCTGTGAATGTGGCTCACACACAAGCTCATCTTTTCAACTTTCCACCAAAGCCAGATCATGATGACTGTTAATTGGAAAGATACTTATGATCCCCAATTTCTGCATGTTCAAAGTGTCACCAGTTTGCTGTTGTTTAATTGAGTAGAAGACTTTCAGTGAGTGAGGGAGTTGCAGGGGAAACAAACCAATCAACTCACCAAATCTCTTTAGACTAAAAAAATCTCTTTTCATTATGCGTTTGATCTAGTATTGAGGGAACTCACACATACTCTATGTCCATATCTCAGTCTGAGATTTGACTTAACATGTGTGACATCTCTGCCACAGTTTGAACTCAAATTCCAATGAGACACTGTATACTGAACATTACAACACAGGGGAGCTACGCTATCTGTTACTCCTCCACAATGAAGGATGAAGTCAAAGAAAACTGCCCTTTTCAACTGTCAATGTAGGAGGGTTTTTTTTTTTCTTTTTCTTTTCCAGTTTCTCTCTCTCACTCTTTGACTCTTTGCCAAACTTTGTCTTTGTGTTTCTCACAGACACCAGAGGAGCTGGAGGATGACTCTGACTTTGAACAAGAAGACTATGATACTCGCAGCAGGACAAGTGTCCAGACCGAGGATGACCAACTTATTGCTGGGCAGAGTGCTCGGGTGAGTTGATGTTCACTTCCCCACTGTGCTGCAACATCTCCAATGCGCCACAGTTAAGCTGAAATGTAAAAAATATACAGAAAAAGAAGAACTATTACTCCAGTAGGAGGCTGAGGTGCAAGTTGAACTGCATCTCACCCCCCAGTACCCTCCCCATTCTTTGGCCACACTTGAGTCGATTCATCCAACTTGTTCCACTTGCATAGCATGAAAGTCCATTTAAATGATTGTAACAAGCAGGATTATTTTAAGTAAACACTGTTTGGGGATGGCAGGTGTAAAATTGCAATCAAAAACAAATAAGTAATTATCCAATTCCCTTCAGATACCAGACAAAAGACAAAATACAGTATGCCAAGGCTTCAGTCATGATCGCTAGGGTCTCGGCTTTGTTGCACATTAACAATTTTTCACTTGGGCCCAGCTTAAAGAACATTAAGAGGGTATCAGTGCTTGCTCCCCTCCAGCAACACAGAGGCTCTAGCGGTGTGTTGCATGTTGAATGGATTGTGGATGGCAGGAGTGTGACTTGGCCCAATGCCTCTCCCTGTGGCACAGGCCTGTATTATACTGCCTGGGTCTCCACACAGTCTGTACACATGGGGGTAATGCACAAAGAAAGGAGAAATACATTTAAAAAAAACTACAGCTTATCGCTGCTAAATACATGTACTGCACAGCTGTAGCCCCCCGTTGTGATGGCTGAAAAGAAAAAATGAGTCAGGACCGGGGGCACTTAGAGGCAACCATTTGTCCTTAAGGCTACCGAAAAGGCTTAAGGCTATCTCACTGTGGCCACAAGTAGCAATAATGGGATAATGATTAATAGAAAACCATAGTACAACAGTAGTGCAAGTAGAGAAGTCATAAAGTGAGCAAACAGGTTCATGTAATGTGAGATTCATATCGCCAAAGCTTAATAACATTAGCTAACATTATCAACTGTCCAGAGTGACCACAGCTGTAGGGAGACAGTTCCAGATGAAATACCCATTCCCTGGTACCCTGCAGTGTGTGGATTTCTTTTCCTTTCCTAGTAAAATGTTTATTCTAGTAATATATATTTCTGAACATCATCTAGTGTATGCAAGACCTTCAAATTATAACACAGATTTTTTTTTAATTTGTTGTTGCCTTTTAGAACATGATCTTTAACATGATCTAAAACATTTTTTTTTAACTGAATGTTTAATTAGAATAAGGCACTAAAATGATCAAAAGTAATATTTTAAAAAGACCACTTGGTAACGGGTCGGGTACACACAGCAGCATCCCCTGTCTCACACCTTGTACTGACCTCTTTCTTATGACATCACAGCACGTGGCTAAGTAACTCGTAAAACGTGTCATTGAGAAAATCTAAATTGGCCCATGGACAGTCAAATTATGTGTTTTATTATTTATGTTCAGACCAATAGTATAATATACTCTAAGTTTGTTTGTTTTTAACAAGTTCCAAAGTAGCTGAGAAAGTAAGTTTTGTTTAATTATTGCTCAGTTCAAATGCTAAATTTTAAAGCTGAATTCCAAACATGAATAGAACAGACTCAGGTTTTGGGTGCACAATAAGCAGCTCCAGGATGACTGTGGGGGTCCTGGGTGTGAAGTGCTTTGAGTTTGTTGTATGCATACTCCTACTAAGGCTCCCGCAGAGTAACATTGCAAGACCATCTGAGCTTAGACGCACCAGCACTGCGGCACAAAGGAGCTTCACAGCATCAAACTGTTAACTAGTTTTCCTGGCACGCGGCTATGTTTTGAGTGGGCAGCTCTTCTTGGGAACTGTTTGAAGTCACAGCATGTCCCTTTGTCCTAACTTGTAACTGTAATGCAGTGATATAAGATGGATTAAAGGGTGATGTGGCTCAATATAATGATTTTTTGCAAATACCTAAAGGTAGGGATTTTTGTTTTGTTTTGTTTTATTTAGACATGATAGGCATGGCAGCATCATCAAAGCACTTAATCTTAAAGGTAGGGTTGGAGATTCTGGAAAAACGGTTCTATCAGGCCACATTTTGAAAACTTATCTCTGAAGCCACGCCTTCACCTTTCCACGGACGTAGGTGAAGACACTCAACGTGCATTGCCAGAGCTACATTGCCACCCATCAGACTGGAGTGTGGCTTTTCCGCGGACGTAGGTGAAGACTCTGATCGCGCACACGAGAGGAGAGAGAGGGAGGGAGAGACGGCAGCTTGATTGGGCATAGGCCGAACTAGAAATGAAGGCATCTGATTGTTTTTTTGCTTTTCAGAGCGAAAAGACAGAGTTTTGTCAGTCCTGCAGCTGCCACAGAGGTCTGATCATTTTCGTTCCATTTTCTGAATACATAATGTATTGACTACTCTCAGGATAGAAGGACCATTTCACCCAGTATAACAAAAAGTGTTTCTGAACATGATTACCAACCATAACTTTAAAAAGCAAGCTTTGCACTCAAGCTTGCATCAAATAAATACCCGACGATGTATAGCAACATGTTGACAAATGTATAACACATTTGGTTTAAGGTATCGTGTAGCGCATATTATACATCTGGCATAGTGACAAGGCCTCTCACACAGTTAATTGATATCGCCTGTTTTTCCACTCATAGACACTGTTATGCCCTCAGAGACTAAACATTTACACACGCAGAAGGCAAGCACATCCATAAAAGATGTGTTTGCCGTGAACCGCTGGTGATCTGCCCAGCCGGCCTCAGCCTGTCGTGTCAGGATAGAGCTTGATGTCCTCTCACGGTCATGCCAAGTGCACGCTGGTGCTGTGTTTCTATTCAAACAGACAAGAGAAAGCGTAATCCATTTTCTCCATAGGAGCTGACATGAGCACATTGAGGTTTACAGTCATGATCCCTCCAAGCCCCTCCAGTGAGCGGGAATCACACACAGGACACAGGCGTGATATCTCCCTCTCACTTTCTGGATCTCACTGTCACCCTTTTGCTCGGTGTAGAAAGAAATCAAATCAAGTCGGGGGCAGTCCCAGGAGGCTTTGTTCCCAGTGCTGTGCCTTGTGTGGTGCTCCACTTGTCACTTCTATTATACTTACGAATAAAGCTAAGTTATTAGAGCAAACATGCATAATGAGAAGGCAAAAAAAACACACACAGGGGAAGGAGGCCTGTACATAGTGTCTCTTTCTATTAGAACATGCAGACGCAAACTCTCCTTCTACAACACACCACAGATAATGCACAGGGAGCCAAATACAAAGCACCCCCACCTCTTCCCTCCCTTCACACACACCCAACATCTCTTAACACAGTGATTGGATAACACTGTTGATAGGTCATCCATAAAATTGAACTCTGAGTGTCTGGGCAGTTTATTTCAAATGAAACAAATTAAAGTCATTTCAAGACGCCGCGCTCGGTGAAGAAACCCGGAAAGCGCTCTAATCCCTGCAGACGTAGCCGAGTCGCAGAGTGTATTGGCACAGCACCCCTCGGCCGGATTTGCCACTATGTTAAGCTCCCAAGGCCCGCTCCTTGTTGTTATCAGTAAAGTAGGGGAAGGGATTTGGGGATAAGTGAATTCTAGAGAGCATGGGGGGAGGAGGGAGGTGTGGGGGCCTCACCAAGTGCCTTCCTGCTCCCCTGACGTCCCAATTGGCTCATATGTTTACCCCTGTGCTGCAGTTTTCCTTTTATATTCAGAACCACCCCTCCCTCTCCCTTTCTCTCTCCCTCCCGCTCTCTCTGTCTTCCTCCCTGATGTTCTCTCTCTTTTGTCACACCATTTTCAGAGTGAATCGCAACACCAACCAAATCCCCCAGTCTCTCTCCCCAACCTTCCTTGATCCCTAATTTTAGAAAAGGAATTTTCAATCCAAATTGTTGAGTTTCAAGAGACTTTTTTTTTTTTTTAAAGTCCCTGTAGCTGTTTGGGAAAAAGCTCCATCTTGGTTTAATGCAGCTCTTATGTGCAGAAGACAGGGGAAGGTATTTTGATTGCACTTACAGAGATAGGCAAACCTAAAACTACTCTGATTCTCAACTTATATTCTTTATCTGACTTGTTAGAGTGTGATTTAGCATAACTGTATTTCTTCTCAATGATGTACCTACCACTTTGATACCAGCAGCATACTTTTGGTGTAATTATAGAAATAAGTTAATTATTGATGCCTCAACAGTTGGGTGTGAGAAACCTAATGAGCACAGAGGATATGCTAATGACTGCACTCCAGTCTGGAGGTCAGAGAGATCTGCCTGGTGGCACAGCGCACTCACCTGTGTCGCTATTGATTAGACAGCAATTACAGTACAGCGTTGCCTACATGATATTTTTGGCTACATTAAACATGAACATATCATCAGGAACCGCACCCCAGGGTGCTACAGACTATCCAGGACCACACGCTGAGAGCACAAGCAAAGTGTCTGGTCTGAAATTACTTTTTTTGTTATATTTATGAATATTTGTGCAGTTATTCACACTGTTTTAAAATCAGAGCCACCGGTGATGTTGATTATTATGTGTATGTAGTACATGTAGAGTGTTCATATTTGGCGTCCAGGCTCGGACCTTGTCATTCCCTCACACAGACAGAGCAAGCTCAACAGAGCAGTGGCGAATGATGATGCTAACTTCCCCGCCAGTGAGATACAGTATAGATTCAGATCCCGCTGGGTGAATGCTAAGGCAGTGAGGCTTTTAAAGTGCAGTACGAACAACAGCAAATGTCAGCATCCGTTTGATATGACTGTGTAATTTTTTACATACGGGGATAGTGCAGAGTTTCACGGCGTCATGAAGCACCTGTTTGCACACGACATGTGTTCTTTAAAGGATGAAAACAAACACTGCTTAACGGATGAGATTAAACCCTGCTTAATCACCTTCACATATCTTGCCAAATGCTTTTTGACCCTCCAACAAGTGGTCTGTTTACACAGCGGAAGAAAAAAGGGTGTTTCAGAGAGAAGATAATGCTGTGTGAGCAGACTTGGACTGATTGCCAGAAGTAGCTGGCAAGCTTCACCTTCTTTGTTCGAGATTTTGGTTACAGTTTGTTTATTAAACTTCATTAGTGCAAATCAACTAAGCCAATATTGAATAATTCAGTTTAGGGATCTGTCTGATTAGTGTATCTATGGAAGTAGAAATTTAGGGAGCACACCTGCAGAGTGAATACAAGCTTGCCCTGCTGGAGCCACTGGTCTGTTTTAAATAGCTTATTCCTCATTGTGCAGTCCAAATAGGTATTAACTTGGTATTTGTTTTAAATGTGAGCAGTGCTTGCACCCTACACGCTGTTTAATGGGATTTGCTGATGCACTGTTGTTTGTGTGTCTTGGCACCAGCAGCAGAGGAAATCTACACTGGGCTTTAGGGGGCCGCTTTTGCTTGTTTGTTAATGTCATTCTGTTTTGTTTTGTTTTTTTAAGTGAGCCGCCATCAAAGCTTTGCACTACTTTAGGCATGGAGTGATCAGTACACTGAAACTCATGGACATGTCTCTTGTTCTTTGAGCTTTCTCTTTTCTGACTGCTTCTAACTGCTCCTCCCTACTTCCCTTCGAAGAATTTGAGGACAAGTCATCCAAGTGTCTGCATCTCTGTTCTGACACATCTGCCAGGAGACACGAGCAAAGTGATACACTTTATCACTGAGTTCACCCCACGCCCGCACGCACCACCTTTGCTATGAGAGAGGGAAAAGGAGGACAAGGGCAATTATTTCATTAAGAGAATAGCAATACTTGGAGGACAGTCAATAATAGATGAGGTTAAAAAACAATGAATGGTGACTTTTCTTTTCTTTCTTTTTTTTTTTTTTACTGTACTCGTTTTCTCTCTGCCTCTCAAGTCAATAGAATCGACCTAATGGAAACCAGGTTACTCTTCCTTCCATCTCACCTCCCTGACATAATGTTGAACAAATGCATTATTCATTCTCTGGTCTAAGAAGCCGAGGTAATTATACATTTATCTCCCAAATAATACCAGGTCCTTACTGTGCCTGTGACCTTGCCACAAGATTTATGCCATTTTGTACCTGCCCCCAAAGGCCGCTGAGAGAGCAAATGTATTCTCATAGAGGGAAAAAAATGAAGGCAAAAATGGATTTGCTCTTTATGGGTATAAGATGTCATGGGGTTTGAAAAGGTCCAGCCATTAAATGTTAAGTTCAGAACTTTATTTTGAAGCATTTCAGAAGGGCAGGGATAGTCAGACTCTAAACTTAATGTTCAAGTTTTGTAGGGAGGATTAAAAAGTAGACTGGACAGGAAAAAAATAGAACAAATGGTGCTACAGCTTTTATAAACTTCCCTTTATACTCTTTCTCCTTAACTAATCCCTCTTTTTATTCGCCCCTTTCCTCATTTCCCTATCGTTCCGTCCTCCACAAACTTATCTGCCTCCTTTACCTAAATTCCTCTCCTCTGGCATTTCCCTCATTGTGAACCATTTTCCAAATTTATTCCGCTCAAATTTACTCCCCTAACAACCTCTTCCTCCTATTCTAATGCTTTTGTTTCCTCCACACTCGTATTTTGTCTGCAGGCCATCATGGCGCAGCTACCCCAGGAGGAGAAGGCCAAGATCGCTGAGCAGGTGGAGAGCTTCAGACAGGAGAAGTGCAAGCTGGACGCTGAAGTGGCCAAATGGGACGACAACGGCAATGACATCATTGTGCTGGCCAAGCAGATGTGCATGATCATGATGGAGATGACTGACTTCACCAGGTAAAAATTACAACAAAATCTAAATCTACAAACTGTTTTTTTTTTGTTTCTTTATTTTTGGACAGTTAGATGTATGAGAAACAAGATGTAAACTGAACACTAATGTTTTATCATAATTTAGTTCATATGGCTAATTTGTTAGCAAACACTTACTTAATTGCACATCTGGCAGATACACAAACTCCAGAGGGTAATGTCTGATTCTTAAGCTGCTAAATGCTCCACTTTGATTACAAGCTATTTGCCAGCCATGGCAGCATGTGGCTGGTATTATTTTCATCATCATGGCAAAGTGTCCTGGAGACACCGACTCTTGCTGGCACTGGCACAGAGGTGGTTTGGCAAGTGTTTACATGTGTGTAGTTGAGATCAAAATGAAGACTGAGTTCAAAGAAGGCTGTGGCCCGACACATTATGTAGAATAACATTATAATTACTGAGTACTCATGGGTCAGAACATCACCATGTTGATGGGCATCGTGGTTGGTGTGATCCCATTGCAAAAAATAACTAAAAAAACAATGTCTCCATGCAGTTTGTCACTGGTTATATCAGATACAGTGGGTGTACAGATGTTTTTTTTGTTTGTTTGTTTGTTTGTTTTGTTTTTTTGCCTGTGTTTCTGAGAGCAAGTTGATTAGAGCAGTGTGACTGAACCCAAACAGAAAAGCTGTGCACCATGAAAAATGTTGAAAAGCTCTGTACAGCTGAGGGCAGCTGGGGACAGCTGATACATTTCTGTATGAGTGAGCCCTTTTTCATACAGATAACCTTGTAACCCATAGTTTATATTAAAAAAAAAAAAAAAACACTTTACAGACTAAAGTCCAAGAGGTATTTCTCAGGGACACTCCTGCTCCATAAAAAAAAAAAATAATAATACTGTTTATACTGTAGCCATAAACAGTTTGACAGGGCAAAGTGACCCAGATAACCTTTGTTTTAATCAGACTGTTTTGTGATCCTGTGATTCAAAGATATCCAATAACACATACTGTAGCCTAATCTGTTTGCTTTTCCAGTCGTCTTGTGTGTGTTTACTAAAAGCCTGTAGCGTTCATTTCAATCTCCCTCATCTAGGCTTAACGTATCTGGGAAATCCCTTATGCCGAACGATGGGTATCTGTCCGTGATCCACTCCACAATTACATGGCATGGATCTACCCCAAAAGAACAAAAGAAATAGAAATTAGAACCATGAATGATTAGTCATGAATGATTATGGCTGTAGTGCTGTGACTGCACCATTATTACTTGGCATTGACCCCAGTGACTGAAAAGAATAAACTGAGTGGAAACTTCAGCTTACCGCTGACTAGAAATGAGACATCAGGAAAAAGACTTCTATTTGCCACATTAACTCTCCCTGTGCTGTCAAATTATGAAGTCATAACACAGACAGCAGGCTCACTTGTTGGTGATTATCTCCCTTTCTTTTTTTATTTCCTACTGTAACTATAGTATTTTAGGTTTCAAAAACATAAACTTTTGTTTTCATGTGCTTCAAAGCACACATGATACACCATGAGGGACAAAGATATACCATATTTGTTACATCCATTATCTACTGTCTCTTGATTGTTATGTTTCGTGTTTCTGTTGCAAGCCACAGCAAATTAGCCACTGTATGAGCTTGTGTGACACAGTCACAGTGTGAGTGAGCGCAGTCTTTAAAGGCACGCTCTGCATGTCTTCTGCCTCTGCAGCTCCAGCCACATTCACTATTTCCTTCTTTGTCACCCCTTGGATTTTCCCAGAGGCAAAGGCCCCCTGAAGAACTCCTCAGATGTGATCAACGCGGCCAAGAAGATTGCAGAGGCTGGTTCCAGGATGGACAAATTGGCCCGTGCTGTCGCAGATCAGGTACTGTAGCTTTGCAACTGCATTTGCATCTGTCACTGTAATTTTTTATCATTTTAGTTCAGTCAGTCTGAAACTGCCTCTGACTTTGTCATCATATCTGGCAGCAGACTAAAATTTGACTTAGAGTGACTGGGTATGGCCATTGGAAATCTTTAATGTGGGCATTGATGGGCACAGCTGGAGTGGTGGGCTGGGTTGCTGCATGACTTCCTCTCTCAATGGGACCAACACTGAGAGAGCAAGACAGCAGAACCAAGTTGTGGCTCTAATATAATTAGCTCCCAATCTAGGTGTTGCATTCATTATCAGATGAGTACCTCTCTAAGACACGCTGACAGACCAGTTTCAATATCTAATCAATCAGTGCTGTGCCAAGGGAAGATGGGAGAGAAAAGAAATAGGTGTGTATGCTGTGTGTGTGTGTACAGCAAATGAAGTGGGAGGTATTGCAGAGTGCTAGCAGCACTTCAGGTCATGCATAATGTTCTTCATTTCATCTGTCTCTAATAAGCAGTGAGAATAAACTCAGGCACAAGACTCGCTGATTTATTAAGGCAGCCTGTTGTCATTGTAATTGCAACTGCTGTTTGCTAGCAAACCCCTACAATAATTATCGTTGGTTTCAGTATCACACGCTGAGCCCCTTTGCTGTGCAGCTAAGCTGGAGCTCACATCAAAATTTAGGATCAAATATTTCTCTGAAGTCCCACAGCTGCACTGAGGCCAGCAGACAAGATCAGTTATTTTGTGGTTTAAGGTATAATCCACAAATGGGTCTTTTATGTGCTTGAGTTTGGATTTCCATGCAATTTTGATAACTAGAAGGCAATGAATCCAATGAAGCCCTATGAAGGCTCAAGTGTTATTTAAAACCTGAGTTAACTGAATTTGTTTTGGAGAGCACTGCTGAACACAGCTGATCACAGCTGACAGCTTGAGAGAGAGCAAAAATGTATCAGCTAACGGTGGCTTATTTACATATCCAGCAAATACAAAGCAATTTATGTCTAATATTCACTTTCTTTTCAGCTTTCTTCCGACCTCCTCAAAGCCTGTGGGGAAAAAAAGAATGTCAATTTAGCTGCTAAATGCACCATTGTATTTACAAGTTAGTTGCCAACTTCGTCTGTCTTTATGTTTAGTGCTGAGCAGATAATTTACACGCTGGCTTATCACTTTTGCTGTTGTGTCTGGAAATGATGGGAGCAGTCAGACTGAACCAACATGGCTGAAACTCCTGGTAGAGATGACTAGAACTATTGCCGTTGTGGTAATTACTGTAGGGTTGTCTGTTTATTTAAAAATATTGATCATAGGAGTGTTAACAATAGAAAACATAGAACATTTCGTACTACACATTATGTATACCCCAAATCTATCATACTGTATGGCAAAACATTTTTTATTTAATGTTAAATAAATTTAAAGTTAAAGTTTGAATTTGCACCAGAAAACAAACACTTGCTTGACCTATGACCAAACCTTCCACCAAATCATGTTATCAAGCCACTGAGATATCCAATAGACAGCAGCAAGAAAATAACCTGCTAACTTTTGTAAAACTACACCACTGTTTCCTACAAATGCATTTTAAATTATTTGGGGGAATGATCCTTCATAGTGCATCCGTAATTCATGGATACACAGTTTACACAAGTTCACACAGAAAAATGATGATCAGAAAGGTCCCAATCAGTGTTCAATTTAATTCATTTAACACATCAACTTATGTGTGTGTGTGTGTGTGTGTGTCTGTTCATTCAGTTTTCAGATTTGGCGTTTTGGGGGCCACAAACTAAATATTGTTCAGGGCCACCAAAATCCTAGGGCCGGCCCTGCCAGTATGAGCTGATTTCAGCCATCTACTGTACATCTTTTTCATCCCGTGCCATCTTGAGACAATATGGGACTTCACAACAATACTCTGCACTCAGCACAGAGCAGACTGCCTGTCAGTTTGAGTGGACGGGGAGTATGCTAAGCTTTCAACTGACCAGAAGGCATCTTTAGTCACTGCTCTTCTCATGTTACACTGTGCTGCTCTCCTGAGCATATTTCACCACAGAACAAAGTTTTGGGCTGTGAATTTGAGTTTGTTGTGCAGTAATTGCCACAAACAAAGAACTGAAAATCAGGAGTTTCAGTCTGTGTGCATCTAAACGTTTTTGCATGTTTCCATGTGTGAGAACATTTGTCTCAGAATACTCCGTCTCCCAGGATCTGGAACAGAAAGGACAAAGGAAGCATGAACTTATCTCTGTATGCTTATGTATTCACGTCTTGGCTTGTAAACTGCTGGGTGATGATCAGTGTAAACAGGGTTTAGGTGGGAGTGAATCTGTCACATGGCAAATCACTGGCAGAGCCTGTGTCTGAATCAACAGTTGCCGTAATGAAAGAGCAGGTGGCTTGCCATTTTTAATTCTCACTTAAATGGTTCCTAGACCAGTGTTTACTGAATATTCAAAGCCTTCTGTTACACTTCCAGAGACATCAGAGCTATGATCAGAAAATAAAGAGGGGCTTGAGGACCTTTTCACTTCTAGCATGTACTTTATTATAAAAGTGTTTCCATGTGAGGCTTTTGGGGCATCCGTCTGCCATGCCATTCAGCAAATGGAATGGATGAGTAAAAGTTAAAACAGCAAGAGTTTGCTTTTATCAAGCACGTTAATGGAGTTACACAAGGACTAACATGACCTTGATTATTTGTGTTTATTCTGGGTGAAGAAGACAAGCATTTTGCATTCACACATTATGGTAGGTAAGCTGTACTGGCCGAGAGGACTTTGGCTTGACAGTAGGAATAAAGGCTGCTCCACTGCTTTCAGACTGGTCCCTTAAGTAGCAAACCTTGTTGCCATGACTCCACATCAGCCCTATTGATGAGCACGTGTGAAGCAGAAGGAAATTCTGCATGGAAGGGTGGAAGGACAGCAAGCTCTTTCATAGTCATTTAAGCACAGCACTTGACGTAGAAAAACCCCTCGAGGCACCTCACCCCATTTCACTCCAGCAGTGCCTTTTTTTCTACTCTATTTCTCCCACTCCATTTTCCCTTCCTCTGTTTCATTCTTTAAATATGCCTCCTACAGACACAATATACAGTAAATACATATGACATTAGGAACACCTATTGTGATACGCACATTGATTGTTGAGTGCAGTGAGCGGCACTCACATGTTATCACTCTGCCTGAGACAGGAGACGTTGGATTGCTAAGCAATTCTGTAGCACCATCTGGCCTTGAATGTAGCTGTGCTGGTGGTCTTTGTTGATGTCTTATATAAGGATTTTAAGGTTAATGTTCTTATAGAGAGTATGTCTTAACATAGACAATAAACATCATAGTACATGGTTCTTATTCTTCATTTTTCTTGTTGTCATCAAATCCCCAAAATAGGCCAAAACCAACAATGTGTTAGTCCATCTCTCAGTAATCTGTACTCTTGCATTCAGCCCCAAGCCCATTCATTTCCTCTGGAGATGAAAACCTTGAAAATGTATTTTTAATTTAGTTTTTTTTTCCCCTAAAAGCTGCAGGGAAATTTAGTTTGTAACAAATATTCCTCAAAAATGAGTAAATAGTGCAATTCTCTGGGACTATTTTTAAGTGTGGATGAAAACAGTTTAGTGTACATGCACTTATTTAACAGCAGCAGGATAGTGTATGCAGGGTTTACTCAAAACAAACAGTGACAAGGTTGATTGTCAAGAAGGCAAACATAACACGGTGCAACTGTTTTTGAGCAGGAATGGAAGCTGTGGCGACACAAGCGTCATTTGTTATCAGGATCAAATGATTGGTGCTTTTGGCTATCTAATGGGATTTGTTGACATTCGGAAAAGTTTCAGTTTGGGTGGTGCCTTGTAATGTAGAACTTGAAAGTGTCAAGTTATTGATTATAATGCTGCTAAACACATGTGAGTTTGAAGTGGAGCGTTCGGACCTCTAGGTTTCACTTTAGTTGTCACAGCAGAAGCCTCTGTCGCACCGAGTGCAGGACAACAAGTGCAAAGCTCCTGTAGCCTCCACTGACAGCAGTGAAACCAAGTGTGACTGATGTGTAATTAAAATGCTTCTCAGTAAAAACAAAAACTACACTTTACCCACTGCTGGCTGGGGAGGAGTCAGTACCAACTAACTTCAAAAATTAATGCAGAGTGGGAATCTTGTATCTGAGAGCTGCCACAGCTTTTCAGGAAGAGAAAGCTTTGTTTTATATTTTGACCAATATGAATTTTTCATTTTGTTTGGTGACGTTCGAAAGCCAGCGTGACCATGTTTTCTTGAAAGTGCAATCTCTTGTATCAAGCTTCATTTCTCATATACGTATCTCACAACACATAATATACAATATGTTATTGTCTTCCCATGTTCATTTAGGTGCAGTGGTTATTTTTAAAATTCTGAATCTATAAAGGAAGCATGTAATCCTTCAGAATTAAGAGTCCTATTGTGTCTCATCTTATACTGATGTCTGCCAGTAAGTTGATCACATGTACATTAGATAGGATCCCTGCTAATCCCAAATGATGAAAGGGGTGATCTTTTGGTATATAGGGAATGTGATTCAACAGGGGACTTCTCAGTGGTTCTCAAGGTTACAGAGCCAACTTTCAATGCACTGCTAACATGGCATATTGCATATATAGATATTTTGAACAATTTTCACAGAGAACAGGATGTTTGAAAGAGATTCGTGAATGGAAACACCAGGTTTCTCAGGTTACAAGAGTGTGGGGGTTCTGCTGCCTCTTGGTGATCCATTTGATTTTTTGCAGATGGTAGAAGATAACAGCGGGGGGGAGGAAAACACTTGAATATAATAACTGGTTTCCATAAGAACTAGAGGAGTAAAATGTTCAGTCCTCTGTAGATCTGACACCAAAGGCTGCATGAGCAAATAGAAAGATCACCACCTTTCCTGAAGTAACTGACAGATTCTCACCATCAGAGGCACTGCAGTGGTCCAGTCAGCTAGAAGGCATATTGTGTAACAGTGTGTAAGAGGCTCTGTTTGAATCTCAATAGCACTTTCATTTTGTTTCTCTCCCTCTCTTTTGTCTTAGTTATTGGATATGTACAGAATCAGGAATAAGAATACAGCAAAATAACTTTTTACACTGAATAATTCAGGAAGGGTCAGTCTCACCCTGCATATAAGTGCAACATCAGTGCAAGATGTGAATTGTGTTTTGACAGACTTCCACACTCAGACACAGTAGTTTACGTCATCATCCTCAAGTCCATCGAATTATCCAGAGAGAGTGCATTTCAGTCATTAAAGCAGAAGTAAGCGATCCGGTCGTTTCTTCCTGTCAGCCGATGGAGTTAGCAGTTCCCGCCCTCGTCATGGATCTATTGGTCCTCGTCCCTACGTCACGACATTCACGCGCATCCCTTGGCTGCACACACAGAGAGGACCACCCCTTTATGCCGTTCTCTCTCCTCATTGGATAAAGGTTGTAGGATACAAGGAAAGTTTTCTCCTCGGCTTACAGAGCAGAGCAGAGTGACTGACAGACCCGTGTTTCAGACCAAACACTCTATGTAAGTGATTGCTGTCGGAAGATATAACTATTTAGGACTTATATTAACACAAACATTCTGCTTACTTCTGCTTTAACTCATAATTATGTGAAGAAAAATTCAACAGAAACAACAAAATAAAAGATAGTCACCATTTTTAGACTGGAACAAATATACTGTATGTATATATATATATATATATATATATATATATATATATATCACAGAGAAGTGCTGAGGTCAGGAGGAGCTACAGAAAGGCAGAGTAAAATCAGGCCGTAGCCCAGTTTGTTCACTAGTCAGTAATGAATGTTGTTGCTTTATGAAGGACAGAGAGAATGCGAGAGTGAGAGAGAGAGAGAGAGAGAGAGAGAGAGAGAGAGAGAGAGAGAGAGAGAGAGAGAGAGAGAGAGCTTCAATGGCCCCAGCAAGCTAATGGGCCATACAGTTTATTTACATCAACAGGGAATCTGTGGAAGAAATTGACTATTAGTCAACGGTACAATAGGGAACAATTGTGTCATGTCTGCATGAAACTTGCCTGGGGCAGCAGTGTGTATGTGTGTGTGTGTGTGTGTGTGTGTGTGTGTGTGTGTGTGTGTGTGTGTGTGTGTGTGTGTGTGTGTGTGTGTGTGTGTGTGTGTGTGTGTGTGTGTGTGTGTGTGTGTGTGTGTGTGTGTGTGTGTGTGTGTGTGTGTGTGTGTGTGTGTGTGTGTGTGTGCCAGCAGCATGAAGTGCAGTTAGCTGTGATGCTAGCCAGGACTGCCGGTGCAGTGATAATGCCCAAGGAGAAGTTTCCCTCTGCCTCACTGGCTGCTCTATGAGCTAGCAGCTCCACCTCAGTCTGCATTCAGTGACACTTATTGAGATTAAGCTGGTGCTGGTGGCACCCCTGGTCTTATTCACTGTGTTGTTGAATGTCCTGCTCTGATAATGGTCACACCTGCAAATGTGAACCATGCCTTGAATTGGCATTCGTAATCCTATTTATAAGTTGGAGGACTTTGTTTTACTATTACTAAGTGTTTTTTTGAGGGGCTTTAATGACAGGACAGTTAGAGAGAGACGGGAATGACATGCAGCAAGAGAGGCCTCTCCACAGTGAGAAGAAGGGTAGATGGGCAGCCAGTAGAGCTGCCAGTCCTGGAGGGGATATATTCATACTGTATCACATGCTTGATATTTAACTTGCCATCCTCCTCTACCTGAGCCCACAGGACAAGGAAATGAGCTGTGCATTTCTCCCATACAGCGATGCTGCTGAATGTCCTAGTTAGGACCGTTTAATATTAATGGCTAGAAGAAAGGTGTTGCTACACAATGATGCTCGCAGTGTTTAGGCAGCTGATGCAGTGTTCTTAACCCACTGGGAGCTTAGTGGGCCATAGCTTGATCCCTGGAAGGCTTCCAGATGGAATAATAGGGGCAAACTGTGTAATAGTAAGAGATCTGAAGAGACTGTCCTCATATTCCCTGTTTGTCCATTTGCTGAACGAAGTAGCACAAAAGCCAGAAAGACCAGGTCAGACCTTTATCCCTATGTAAGAAAATATTAGTTCATTCATTTTCAATTGATCTGTTGTCTTCTTGTGCTACATGCTGTGATAGTCTTGTTGTATGTGAAATGAATGAGTCTGACACCCTGCAGTGAAATAACTAGGCTTTGAAACCATTACCTGCATCAAATCACCGCTGGGGGTGAAAAAAAAGCAACATCTTCCACTGGAAAGATATGTGATTAGCAACCCAAAATAGTATAACCCCAGTGTTTTTGTCGGTATTATTGTTTGTGGATTTCTGCTACAAAAAGGCTCCAACATCAGAAACTATGAATCCTATAACAATCTAATTTGGTTGAAAACACACATCTCAGGCCTATTTAGGAACCAGCTTTAGACTTTGCCAATAAGATCCTTGCCTGAAATGAGGCCAGGGACCTTTTTTGTCCTCCAGATTCTTTGGCTCAACAACAAACCAAGTGCTTTGGCTTTGATTTATCTCATGATATAATGGCTAATTGTGTCTTCTTTGTTGATGCCTTTCTGTTCATCACAGATGATCCTGTCTTTACTTGAAATATAGTATAGGTTTCCATACAGGAAGTGAGATGTCAGTATGCTAGTTTGCGTTTTGGCCAATGTGTTGTTCAGCACAAATCAATTGCATGTTTGCTATGCCTCCACACCGGCAACAGCTGTGGCTATGACTGGAGGCGTTGTGTTTTCAGGTTGTCTGTCCCATTGTTGTGAACAGGATATATCAGGATTGCCTTGAGGGAATTTTGGCACAAATGTTCACTTAATTGCAGATGACCCTGTGCTGTGACCTCACAAAACACGTTTTTGCCATGACACTATTACAAAACACACATAATGCCTTTTCAGTTCGTTCCAAGTTGTAGTTTATCAATTAGTAATCTGATTGATGATAGTGACACTACTAAATTGAGCACTGAGACTTTGTGTCCACCTATAGCTATTACTGTTTTGTGGATGTGTGTTTTGACATGTGTTGTTTGTGCCTCCTCCCCATTCAGTGCCCTGATTCAGCATGCAAGCAGGACCTGCTGGCCTACCTGCAAAGAATCGCCTTGTACTGTCATCAACTCAACATTTGCAGCAAGGTGAAAGCTGAGGTTCAGAACCTGGGAGGAGAACTCATTGTGTCTGGGGTAAGTCTGACCACACAGAGCAATTCCATTAGCACTGATGTTCTTGATAGACTTTTGGACGGTAGTCACCAGACTAGGTTAAGTTTAGACAATTTTTTATGCTGTGCACTGCGGGTGGGCAAACCTTTTAGTTCAAGGTCAGGATGAAGCTTGAAAGACCAGATGAAGGGTCATGCATATTAAGGGTGATGCAATTATTTCAGACTGATTACTATCTAATAATACCAGAAAGATGCACCGCAGGCTTTTTTCCATTTGTATTTTTCATGCCTCCTGAACCCTATTATCACTGCACAAAGTAAAATCAGACAGTTATCCCACATCGCTTGCACTTGGCATTTAAACTTTTCATCGTTGTTTGTTTTTTTTCCAATGTGGAGAAACATTTGATACATTTAATATGTATTGCTTCACACACATACTTATACATAACCTCTATTTTCAAATGTAGTCTTAATGAAAAAATATTGATCATTTTGACCTCATAATAATGTGTGACCTTTCCTAAATCCTTCTGCAAAGCTACAGTATAAGATGTCGATATAAAGAGACTTCATCTTTTCATAAAGCAAGAAAATACATGTTCCAACAAAAGGACATGTATTCAATACATGTGTTTGGTACAGCTGCAGTCAGACATACGTAGATGTCAACCACACAATGAAGATTTAGCTCTTTTTATTGGTGTGTGTGTGTGTGGCAGTTTGTTTTATGTATGTGTGTTTGTGTGTGTGTGTGTGTGTGTGTGTGTGTGTGTGTGTGTGTGTGTGTGTGTGTGTGTGTGTGTGTGTGTGTGTGTGTGTGTGTGTGTGTGTGTGTGTGTGTGTGTGTGTGTGTGTGTGTGTGTGTGTGTAAGACTGTGTCTGTCTCCCATATAGTACATTTGATCAGGGTCTGTGCTGATACTGACCTTATTAAACAGATAATACTGATATTAAGTCAGTTTTCATTCACAAATCACAAGTTAGCATTTTACAATCTTTACAGCACATCTATCATTAGACCCTCATTTTGGATAAGGAACATTCTGCAACAAATTTTAACTTTAAGAAGCAGAAAAATGAAGAGATCCAGACCAGAAATGCATGAGGACAATGGTTACAGTCTCATAGCTGTCTTCAGTTTTCGAATTGTCACAGAATAGTATGAAATTCTGATTTTAAATGCAGTCTTTACAGTTCTCTCTTTCTGCAAATAGCATTGATTTCTGTCAATAATTAACTTAATTAATATTTTTTTGATTTGATCCTCTAATTCAAAATCAAATTATCTTTGCTTTGGATTTTCTTGTGTACTGCGTTCCTCGTGATTTCTCAGGACTCTATTATAGTTTGTCTCACATGAGATTTGCAAGCCCTGCTGAGATTTTAACCTTTTCATGGTGGCCAGCTGGAGTCCACACTCATTAAATCTGCACAGTTGACTCGTCTCAGCATGAGGTAGGAGGAGGCCCACTGGCCGCCGACCCTTAAATGTCAGCCAAACAAAACAGACGGAGACAGAGGTACACCTGACCCCTGCCTCTGCTAATTAAGAACTGCAAAAGTAAGATGTCATATAGTGATGGTCATGTTTGTATCCAGCTCAATTGCTACTTGCAGCACAGACCTCCTAATGTGTAGCTAATATGTTCTAATGTGCTTGTTGAGTTCACAGACCCTGATGAAGAATATTGTATATGGGATTCTTCTCTCAACAAGTAAACTTTTTGACTTGGCTCTGACTGTCTCTCTCTCTCTCTTTCCTCTCCAACATTCCTTGCCCTCTCGTAGCTGGATAGTGCCACATCCCTGATCCAGGCAGCCAAGAACCTAATGAACGCAGTGGTGCTGACTGTAAAGGCATCTTATGTAGCTTCCACCAAGTACCAGAAGGTGTACGGCACAGCGGCGGTCAACTCACCAGTGGTGTCTTGGCGCATGAAGGCCCCAGAGAAGAAGCCGCTGGTAAAAAGGGAGAAACCCGAGGAGTGCCAGACACGTGTGAGACGAGGCTCCCAGAAGAAACACATCTCCCCCGTCCAGGCCCTCAGTGAATTCAAGGCCATGGACTCCTTCTAAAAGAAAAAAAAGAGGAAAAAAAAAAGAAACGTCGTGCTTACCCAAGAAAAACAACAAAACATGGCGCTGACGAGTTGAAGTAAAAGTCCCTTTTTACATTGTGTTAACCCACCTCTGTTTGTGCTTGGTGACACCTCAGGAGGACTACAGTACATATTAAAAGGCCACACTGCAGCTCCTGTGAACACTGTGGGCCTCGTGGCTCACAGACAGCCAGCACACACCCAACACTATTTATCGATCTTATTGTAGCTTAATATGTGAGATCCAAAATGTGACACAAACAAAACTACTTTTGAAAATGTGGGAGTTTGAAGAAAAAAAAAAAAAGAGAGAGAGAAACATATCGAAGGAAGAAGAGTGGCATCTTAAAAATTTGTGGCAGTTGATGTTCTAGCTATATCATTAACGTGCTACTGACTGGCTGCTTGTATACACATTTAAACTGTCTGAATGGAAATCCTGAATGGTTCAGTAGAGGAGTTATTCTAAAGGGAATATACCGGTGTTGGTGTGTTCCCCTTGAATTTTTTTTTTTTTTTTTTTCAATTTGAATGTTAACCTGTAGTGCTAGGAATAACTTATGTTTAAGATACCTGGAAGTGTCGGCATCCAAGTAGTTTCCTTGTTCCTGATGATTATAATAATAATCCATATGGTGTGTTTTCCAAGGCACACTTATGGTATATTGTATTGCCTTTTTAAATTCATTTATTTAATTATTACATCACTAACTATGATGACCTTGATTGGAAGTTGTGTAGCGTATAAATATAGACAGAGAGGTTTGACTAGTTGTGGTTTGCTCAGAGAATAGAAATCCCTGCATACAGTACCTTTATATTCACCCTTCTCTAATAAATCCCTCAACTTGAGCCTTAAAGTTTTATGTGTCTTTCTTGCTGTCACATTCACAGCCCTCTGCAAGTCTGCCATGGCTACTTCATCAATCTGTGAGTGAGGATCATAGCAGTGATTGCTTTTATTAATCTGAACAATCTGACATAATCATTACAGATTACTATGCAATGGAGGGGGGGGGGGGGGGGGGGGGGGGGGGTACTAAAAGGTTACAAGAAAAGGTATATCAATTCAGGTCACAGGTGAAGACCCATTACTTCACTGTAACTTGAGATGGTTAGTTGTAAGTCAGTGCTGTAAGAGCTATCATTGTGATATTTCACCATATCCTCATTTCATTTCATATTTATTCCATTCATGGATTACATGCATACATTACATGATTACACACAACACCATAAATGGAAAGGAACAGGAAGAAGAAAAACTTATAATACCTGTCCGTTTCTATAGTTATAATTACATTAGCTACACCAAGCATTATCAGTACTCCTACATCCTCCACGTATGACAGTCATACAGACTGTTTATGTGGAGGATGTAGGAGTCATTGACTCCTTTTAGACATGTTACCTGCGTGGCTCTAAGGATGTCAGGGTTGTTCAGTCTGTCTGCTGGTCCTTCACTTTGATCCAGACTGAAATATCTCAACATCAATGAGATGGGTTGCCACTGAGTTATGTACAGACATCCATATCGTTCTAAAGGGATCCTAATCACTATTGGTGATCTGCCAGTAAGGCAATATACTATGGGGTTAACATTTTTGGTTTCACATTTATCTCAAATATGGTACCAACATTCATGGTCCCCAGAAGATGAATTATGATAACTATTGTTGATCACTTAACTCGTCCAGTGCCATCAGCAGGTGAACAGTTCAAGACTTTGGTTATCAGGCTCTTGTGTTTTTGACAATCTTAGTTGTGTTTGAAATGTGTTCCTACTGTAATACCACCACCTCTATTTTATTTGTGTCTGACTTGATGGAGAAATTTTAAAACTGTGAAAAAAGTGATGTCTATAATATTTACAGGGGTCCGAAATCTTATTTTATCTTAATTATAGAGTAACCTATTGGAGTGGCTGTATGTATATGTTATCATAGTTCTTACAGCAGTTTGTTAGATTCTCATCCATCTATTTAGCAGTAAAAACTGTGTATGTTTCTCACGGTCTTGAAGTTAACTGCTGAGTCGGTGTCAGGTATATAAGCCAGCATTGACCACTGAAGTCCTTGTCAATCTCTCTTAAGCCTGCTGAGTTGTTGAGGGAATATTGGCGAAAGAGAAAGGGTGCTGAATGAGCTGGGACTCAACAAAAGTCTGAAACATCGCCAGTCAGCAAGACAAGAAACCCCAGGAATGCTCTGGGCTCTGAATATGAAAGTGTGAGATCTCTAAAGGCATAGAGTCATCGGTGTGGACAAATGTGACGTTTATATAGCCTGTCTGGTCGTTGGGAAGCCACTAAGACCTGGCTTCAGCCTCCCTTCCTCCCGAGCAGTTCCAGTGAATTAGTTCATTTTTCACAGACAGTGCAATGCATTCCTCTCAGAAAAGCTCAATCAAGCCCCCACAGGCATCACTGGCACACCCTCCCATCAAAGCGTGGAGAGCAAATCAATTGAACACTTAACATGACCTTGAACTCTTGTGAATCAAATTAAAAGCAACAACAAGTATTTTGTCCAAATAGCTGCTCACGCAACACTACATTAGATAGTTCAGCGGTTTAGTCACTGATAAGGAAAAAGTCTCTTTGTGTACCCATTGTCCCACTAATGACCGTTAAATACAAAAGGCATCAGGCATCAGGCATCCATGCATCTCCAAAGTACCCTGTGTTTAGGAAACAGGGCCGGGGGGGAGAAGTTGTAACACGGTCCACTTAATGGAGGGATTAATTCCTAGCTGTGGTGCTGTCTAACTACAATAATCCCTGTGTGTATCCATCTCTACAATCCAAATAAAACATGACATGCTGGCTGACAGCCTGTTCTCTTTTGAAATTAAAAAAAAGAAATAATCATGGTAGCAGAAATGCCACTGCAGCACATGATATTAATACTTTAATTTGAGAGATGTCTACAAGGGATGTGCTGTATTAAAGGGATTAAAACAGGAGTTCTAATCTAGTTAAACAAACCTCCCTCAGACCAACTATAAAAATAGACAGAGAGGAAAATGACTTGAAAGTCCCAGAGGCAGAATGGTGATGAACAGCATACAACCAGCTGCTGCAATATGGTTTTTGGCTTTCGGTCTCTGGTGTCAGGTGCCTTCTGACACTGAACACACAGGAGACTCTGCCATCTGCACAGATGGACATCAGTGCTGTAAAGCGTCCTCTTTTATGGCTGCAGTTGTTTTATAACACAGGATGAAAATTAAATTGGAGCAAATGGAGGTTGAATCATCTTTAGGTGACCTGATGAGTGTCTTCTTTTACCCCTGCAACAAGTTATGGAAGACCATAAAGGTTATCATCTTAATAGGAACATTTTTGAGAGATAGCTGGAGGTTAGCTCAGCTGCGAATGAGGCACAGCAGAAGGAACAGATTTTTGGTTTTAAGTAGGCTCCCTCATATGATACAAGACGTGAGTAACTATTTTGCAGAGGAAGAATATTTCTGCTTAAAATCATTGACATATTACTTCAGATCCATTGTAGTTTCTGAGAGATATGAAGAGCAAACGTGTTTCTTTATGTAGAATTTCTACTCCAGGTTTTCTACCAGGAGAGGGTCAATCCTGTTTCTGACTCTAATTTTCTCATGTAAGGCGTCAGGTGGGGAGTGTCTGGAAATTTCACGATCCCCTCTGAATGCTTTGCAAAATGCTGGATACCACATTCGCATACGCACTAGCACATGTACATTGCTCATTTTAAAGCCTTGTGCCAGTAATTCTTTTTGCATGCTTCCTTCTTCTCTAACTCAACTCCTTGAATGTGTCTGAGGGGGTCAAGTGGGCATGGCATTTCAGTGAGGCTGCCCAGATTCAGACTCCTCTGTCTGACTCATTCTATGTTTTCAATCTGAAAATCCAGACTGGGGGGATGTAAATGGTTTCTGGCCGTACAGCCGATGATTAAAGCAAAAATGTGATCCTGGTAGACGGTCGATAATCCAACCATTCCCCCGGCACAATGTCTCTATCTCTCCGAGAATATGAAAAGGTCCCACTGGCCCCACCAGCACAGGCCAGGGCACTCACAGCTGAGAGAAGTCTTTAGGCTTGGTTGCACTGGCACAGAAAAATTCACCCTCACATCTTTGCAAAATATTTAATTCAAGAAGCTTGGTAAGATAGACACTACCTGCAGGGTTACTGGGAGAACTAGTAGCTACAGGTCGTAACAGCTAGTACGCCGATTAACATATAAGATAACCAGTCAATGACTTCCCTGGCTTCTTTGTATTACTGTTTACTCACCCTACAGCATTTGACAAATTGTGGTGGTACATATTTGATATGATAAATAGATATTAATAGGGGGGGGGGGTTAAAAACTTCAAGCTAATAAGATCACTGAAAAGCAGGTATTAGCAAGTATGGTAGCTTATTTGCAAAGTTAAGTTTACAAAATACTGAATTGTTCCTCCGTCAACACTCCTCCATAACTGTATGTAACCATTCCTCTCTGTGGAGAAGTTTACTGTATGCCCTGACAAAGGAGGTTTAAGTTTAAGTTACAATTGCATTGAAGTGAATTTATTCAGTGTTAACTTCAAGGTTTTAAATGTTGATGAAACATTAATTCCCCACATCCTTAAGATCTCATTGGTTTTTTGTGTGTCTTTCTATTGTACTCGTCTTTCATTAATATTTCTATCAATATTTTCAATGTAGTTTGAGAAAAACACTTTAATGTTGCAGTTCACCCACAAGGAGAATAGGACAGTAAGCACAACATTCAATCATTATACATAAAACAATCAGGATTAATATCATTGTGTTCATATTGCAGACCTGCCTCGGGTTTGCACACTGTGTGATAGGATGTATGACTAAAAGCTGAGGAAATAGACTTCCCTGAAAAAAAAAAAAACACACACACACCAAAAAACAAAAAAACAACAAGCGACTTTTGACTTTCATTTGCACAAAGTCAAACATGGGTCCTGCAGCATCCTCCTCCTCCACAAAACCCCTCATAATGTGCACACAGATATGTTGAACAGGTGTTGTAAAACCACAGCTGGCTGGCTGCTACAAGTTGTGTGCACTCCGGATGCTGTCAGTGGCTGCTGCCTTGCTCGGGCAGAACCTCTCCAATTACCTTCTCACCTGGATGGCAGTGATGGACAGTCAGAAGGGGGGAGAGGGCAGGGGCCACAGTGCTGTCTCCATGTGTAATGGACAGTATACTGTTTGGTGAAAGGTTTGGATGGGAACCAAGGCCATAGTGTTGTGTTGACCTTTAGATTGATGGACAGTTTGGGAATGGGGGGCTGTTATTTTGTCAGTTTCACTCGTGTCAGTGAAGGATGGAACCAGGGTGAGAGATGGCCTGAGTGAGTGAGGGGTAGGTGACTGTAAGTGAGGTCCCATTACAGCTGTGTGCCGAGGTGGGCGGCAACACCTGGCCTGGGGGCTTCCTGTCGCACCTTTTGAAAAACAGGTTTAAAGAAGGTGGACAAGACGTGTGTTCATACTTGAAGGAATAAACAACTCAACCGGCTGTTTATTCATCATCAACTTATATTTATATTACAATAAAATCCAGTCTGAGTCATAAAATTAACTGTAAAAACAAAACATTTTGTCTTGATTAATTCATTCTCAAACTGAAAACTCACCACCTGTCTTCGATCTACACTTGTAATGACCGACTCATAATTATACTATTAAATTAGCACATTTAGGCTGTTTATCAGTGATGACTCACAGTCTTAGCAATGAACTAATTGTTTCTCCGTGTTCTGGTTGATCCACAGCTGTTTGTATGATAATAGCAGGTCTTCAGGAAAAGTAGCAGGAAGACAAGATTAAAGATCTGTGGTTCACCAATGCATGTGATCTTCCCCAGAAAATGGAGGGGCAACAATTTCTTCTTCTTGTTACAGTGGCAGTAGCTTTCACATGGAAGCAGTAGGCATTGTTTATGGAAGACAATCTGATGTAGTTTGATGTAGCTCATACTTCTTAAGATAAAATTAATGGTCTGTGCTGAGATTCATCAGATTGTAAACTCAACAAAATCTTACCACAAAAGGTCAGTTTAGAAGTCGTGCTGTAGCTTTTGATCGTATCACATGATCTTTATCAGCATATTGAGTTTAACCACATTTCCTCTTTCTTTCTTTCTTTCTTTCTTTCTTTCTTTCTTTCTTTCTTTCTTTCTTTCTTTCTTTCTTTCTTTCTTTCTTTCTTTCTTTTGTTTTGTTTTCTTCTGAAGATTTTAGGGGCTTCTCTCTCAGGCTGTCAGAGCTTTCAGTTACATCATTAACAACAATCCAGAAAAAAACTTTGTCTCCATGATCTTCATAAAATGTTTGTATATTTTTGGGGTGGTGGACTGATTCTGGCCACTTGAATTTCACACAGATGTCCCAGCCAGCACAGGAATAGTCTGGCATTTGGAAATACTCATTCACTTTCTTGTGAAGAATTAAATGAAAAGATTCATAACACTCTCAAGTCTGTCTGTTAAAGCTGAAGCTAAACAAGCAGCATGTTAAGTAATTCAGTTTACAGGAAGTGGTTACTGGATCCTTTTTTCTGCCTAATTTTCCATTGAGGACCAGAAACTTACAGTAAGCAAACAAGGAACATGTTAAATAATTCAATTTAGAGCAGGTGGTTGGATCTTTTATTTATTTTTTTAGACAGAACCATTAAGCTACTTGTTTTCTTAGGTTTTGGGTCTTTATGCTGAGCTCCACAGCTGTTGACTGCAGCTTCACATTTACTGTACAATAATTGTTGTACTACATATCCTCTGTGCATATTGCTTGCATCTAAGAAGGGGATGAACATTTCATTTTTCATTCAAGACAGCTGCATTATAGCATGTGGTGCACAGCCTGGGATGTTTTCAGAAGTTTTGTGCTCAGTTAAATCCAAGTCTGAGGATTATGGTGAGGTGAAACATCATTCATGTAAAATAATGTTGTTACACTGTTGATAACATAAGTAGCTTATGTAGCATATAAGTGGTATATGCACAACTGATGCAGATCATTATTTTTAATTAGCACTACCATGTCTCTTTGGTTAGCTCCAGCTTTACAGTTTCAGCTGCTGTGTCAAACTTTAAACCAAACATTTGTAGTGCACATAAACAGCAATCAATAAAACATCGCTATGAACCAAATATACAGATAAAGCATGATAGCTTTAGCGGTTCATCACCGCTTCAATCTATGAATTGAATTTTAGAGATCTTACATTTCTTTGGTTTTCCTCTATATTTAAGATGTGGTGTTACTTTTCCGATTTTTTTAGTAGCTATGTGAGATGCTGCTGGTATAATACCATATTCATGTATCTACAAATGTATACCTGAAGCTATATTGAGGTGCAAAAGTTGTGTTCTGAGCAATAAGAATCATAATGAGAGCAGCACATGCAGTATACATTTTAGCTGAAATTGTGCAAATGTTAAACAGGTTCATATCCAGAAGACACCAAAAAGACATGTATTGGTTCTGATTATCCATGACCCATCACACCAATGCCAGGCTAGACTTGTAAAATGTGAAAGTAACAGCTTACGAGATTATTAGGCCCTGTAGGAGGTCTGCACACTACTCAGTGCTTTCTTCTTTTATTTTGCATTTGACCAGATGGTACCTTAATGAGCCGAAGCTGTCACTGTTAAAATTACACAGTGCAAGGGACATCATGGCAAAGAGTAAAAATACCCTTTGCAAATTTGAACAAGGTCATAATAAAGTTGTCAGCAGTCGCCCCAAAATGGCCGAAATAACAGGCTGATTTATGTCTGTCTCTAATTGAATGTGGAAAGAGAGAGTAACCTCTGCTAAGCCTGAGTCTTGGTCAGTCAAAGGGAAAATTCACACAAGAAGGATGTGGGACAGTTATTTCCTTCCATCACTGACTATTATCGTCCCTACAACTATTAACTACCGTATCTACTATTAACATTAGCTTTCAAAGAGAGTGGACATGTGAGGAGCTTATCTGCTGGTGTCCAAATTTACCCATCAGGAGGGGTGTGCTTTCACAGAGGTTAAAGAGTGGATAAGGAGTGTTTGAGTGATGAAATTTTAAACATTTCTCTGCCTGGTCAGCAGTTTTTTATGGGGTTTTCAGCTGTAATAGTAAAACACAGAAAACTGCTGATATAAATCAAGCCATAATATAAAACCACTTGTTTTAATGCTTCATCAAATAATGAGTTTTTCTGCTCAGGCAAGGATTCACATGCTGAAAATGATGTTACTGCCACGTGGGGCTGGACTAAATGGAGTGTCTATATCCTTTAAAAATCAAATTCACAATGAGATATACATGTTACAAAATAAAAAGTAACCACTGAAATTATTTCAGTTCTTTCTGAGGGGTACACAAATGTAATATATTTAATGGAAACATTTGATGAAGGAGTTGTCAAGACATATAATGTAAAACCCAAAATGTCAACATGATGTTGATGGAGAGAAAAATGTCAATGAGGAAATCTGAAACACAAAGAGAGATGCCAGCTAAAGAGACCAAACCACTTTTTGTACTTAATGTAACATTGTTGTAAAGTTGGACATTCTCATGGGAACCTATGGGAACTGAGTCGCTGGTGGAGACATGTTGGCTTCATTCTTCCTTATTTTTCAACTCCAGAGATCATTGTCTTATGGGTGAAATCTGAATTATTAATAAAGTTTGAAAAAAAAAAGGTTTTAAATTATATTGTTTGCTATTTCTGATTCATCTTAATGATACATTTCATGGGAGTAATATAATTGTATGTTAATTTAAAAAAAAAAACTTTAATAGGCTATTAATACAGTAGGCCTATATATTTTGTTTTGTTTTACCGTGTTGTATATAAAAAGCTCTGTTCATTTATTATTATTATTATTATTTACGGAAGTTGGGGAGGAACCATGGGAGGAACTAGAGGCAGAGTGATAAATGTGACAGGAAGTGGACGACAGTAGTGGCCGCTAAACTCTGCGGGCTAACAAAAACAACAGCAACAACAACAGACGGAGGAAACGTATTGTCCTCTTGGTACTCTGAGACTACACAGCGGTTGGGAGGAAACACGCCGCAGCACCTGAGTAAATAAGCCGGGAACAAGAGGCATGCAACAAGCGAGGAAAATCAACATCCTCACGGGCTAATTAAGCCAACACCTGAGCCAGGTGCAGCACCTTCTCCATGACATCAGAGCGTCTCTACTGTGACCACACTAACACCAAACGGAGCGTCACCAGGTCCCGTTTTAAAAAGGTAACTGGAGCTTATTTGCGATTTTCTTTTATGTTATAGTGACTGGCCTATTTCATATAACATAACATTAGGCATACATATGATAACACAACGCAACCACGGCTTCATACAGATGGGCCAGAGTGAAGACGCCTTCAGGGAGACCAGAGTGCTACAGGAATATGTTGGAAGTTACCCTGAGATCACAGCCGACTACCTCAAGCAGTAAGTGTTTTTATTATTGTTTCTAAACTACATAAAATGTATGTGTCATTCCTGTAGTATCCTGTATGCTGCATGCTGTATAGAGCTCAGGTGTTGTCTTCAAGCCTGGGGGGCCGGGGCCTTGATAAAGAAAGTGTCAACTTCTCATTAGAAGCAGACACTTAATACTTGTTTTGCAAGTATTTAATTCATTATTGCTGTCCCTATAAGACACGTCTCTCCTGACGCTTCTTTGTCTTTTCCATTTGGATGTCTTCTGTCTCCCTCTTGCTTTCTTTATCCTGTAGAGACCAGCTCAGTGTTTGGATTAATGTTGTTTAAATGTCAACAACATTTAATTAAATACTCATCCCTAATAGAAGTAGCCTGTTTGCCGAAGCCAAGCAATGACTGACCCTCAATGAGCGCAGACACATTGAATTTGACCACCAGCACAGGTTTAAGCTGTGTACTGCATCAGTTAGAAAGTGGTATAACAGGATGTGTCCTGACCCACCACTCCATTAACCTTTCTGTTTATATGAGCAGAGTGTGTGCTTTTTTTAGAGATGCAGGTGGAGCACTATCCTAAGGCTTTACGTAATATATCATAACATGAAGACAGACCTGTTGTGACTGATTCCATCGCCGTCCCGTTAAAATGAACCTTGCCAAGCCTCGAATCTAATTCAGAGTCAGTTTTCACAGCATGCTACTGTCACGTTAGCCAGTGCCTAATTCTGTCTAATTGAGTAATGACAACAACTCTGCATAGTGACACCTCAACTGCAAGGTCAGTTCATGCGTTGCCAGCTTCACACTGAGAAACTGAGTCAAGCCCACTCCTACCACAGAGTGCACAGCAGGAGAGATCCCCAAATCCAATAAATCTAACTGCAGGTATCTCACACACACACACACACACACACACACACACACACACACACACACACACACACACACACACACACACACACACACACACACACACACACACACACACACACACACACACACACACAGACATTGTCTGTAGTGTTGGTAAAGCCAGATTCTGGGGGGGTTGTATAGTGGCTCCATGGTTGGCATTATATCATAACTGTAAGAAGCATCTGACTTGATTCATGTGCTTTTTGTGCGGTGTTTGCATTAGCCCTCATCTCTACCGTTATTCTCTTGATACTGTGGATTTTACTTGCTATTTACTGCATTCAAAGACACCTCAAGATCACTTGAAGGAGAAACTCTAAAATCTTGAGTCATGAAGAGGAAAGTCTGCCTCACTGTGCTGCTCTGTGTGTGGTTTTGTGATTGAAACATGAGAATTTAATGAAAAAACTGAATACCTATGATGTAAATATAAAGATAATTATAGCAGCTGTGCAGCAATGGTCGGGGCCGGGCAATTTTAGACAAAATTAGGCAAAATTAGGCCATTTGAAAGTGAAAGTTCCAAAGCTCTAGCACATATGGTTGATTTTAGGGCTGACCCGATTATCATATTTTGATATTTGATCGAAGCTTCGTGGACATAAAATCGATTTTAATCGAAGCTTCGGCGGCCGGTGGGGTGCGCTATTGTAACGTCTGACGGGGGGGGGGGGTGATCGATTACCATGGCAACGAACGAAGCTTCAAAGCTTCGAATTTTTTGGGTCAGTCCTAGTTGATTTGTTATGAATTTTCAAAGTTTTGAAAGAGGCTTGCGGTAACACCACCATCAGGACTATTGCCTTGTGTTTCCAATTGAGGACATCTGGCATTTTGTCACCCTCGCTGGGTCTTGAACCCACAACCTCTGACACCAAGAACCAGCTCCTAACTCACTGAGCTGCACTGTACAGTAAGTGAGACCTGGTGTGTGGCCTCTCAAATGGACTCTGGGACTCACCAGCCAGGCAGCATTTGTCAAGGCAGATTTCAAAAATTGTTAAAATGTCAGAAATTCTGTTATCTGAACAAAAATCTAATAATACATAAATTGCATCTTGACAGCGTGGAAATGTTGGTGATTTGTTTTTAACGATAAGTGTTTTGCTTCATAACAGAAAATCTCTTATACTGCCCGATCCCTACAGTAATTATTTATGATCTTAAAGTATTATTCATCTCATGAAGCAGTCGCGCTGTGTGTGGTCCTTAGCTTGTACAGTATGTCTTTATCTTGTAATTTATAAACTCTCTTCTAACCAAACTGTTGTGTTTTGATGCTGCCTTCCTACACTTGAGGAACTTGTTAATTTCTTTGTGCAGTTTATTTCCTCAGAAAGGTAGTAGCTTTGTTTGTGGTTCTCATTGTTGGGAGGGGGGTGCCTAAGCTGGAAAAACTGATTAGCATTGTGGTCCTATAATATTATAGGACCACAATGCTAATCAGTTTTTCAGATGTGCCCTCCAGCGCAGATACATCTGCATAAAGTTGAGCTGTTCTCAACTTTGCCTTGTAGTGCAAATGTCTGTAACTCAGCGGGTGGTGCCGGGCTGCAACACAAGGTCCCATCCACAATGAATAGCAGCTTAAAATGCTTCCAGCTCTGACCGTGAGCTGTAGCGGCCCAGGTGTGTACCAGGGGATCTTTGATCCATGTGATTCCCCCATCTTGCTTTACCTTGATTTCCTGTGATCCTTCCACCACGGTCAAATACCAATAAACGTTCATTTGATAAGCATTTTGCAGATTGGCTCATACAGATTTAGCTACTGACTCAGTACATTGTGGAAAAATGTGTGATGTGGTGCACATGCTCACTTCTGGGGATGTTTTGATAACTGTAAGTTTATGATGGAATGACATTGTTTTTATGTGCATGTGTTGTGTGTAAATCTGGCCACAGATTTTTTTTTGGAAGACTGGAAATGTCTTGGGGCTGTCACAATCATGACATTTTAGTTAATAATTAATTGCCATACAAATAATTGTGATTAGCGATGTAATCATATTTTTGTAATCATTTCATACCACTATTATAGTATAAGCTTAAACATAGTTTAATAATAGACATACTACACCGTATGAAGAATAAAATACATATTGGCATTCAGCACTGGAACATGTAAATAAGAACTGCATTTCTGTTTGCCTTTTGGCTTTGCGACTAAATCCATGATAGATGCTCATCAAAATGCGATCGTCGAATATACAGTTTGTGTTGCTCCACTCATGTGTCATTAAACCATAGCAGAAGAAGGGGGTGCAACATGATGATGTCATTGAAAGGGCAGCGGTCAAACCTCAAATGGTGGAAAACAATGTGGAAATAGTAATGGAAATATGACATGTCTGTTAGTTTCATCCAGCAGTTTTTATACAGATGAATGGAAACGGTTTGAACGATTATGCAAAATTATTTTGGTCAACTCAAATAATTGTGATCAGGCAATTTAAAATAATTATAGCAGGCCTAGTCTAAATAAAATTTGATGAATGGACCAAATCCATGTTATAAATTTTGTGAAAAAAATAAAATTAAAAAAAGTAATGAAAAAACCTCTATTAATTTATGCGGCATCACATTTAAAATAATGATAAAAATGTTAAAAATGAATTATCAGTCATCAAAGCAACCAGCAATGATAGGCCTAGATTAGCAGTATCATAAAATGATTCTACAGCAAATCCTGATCACATCTCTGATAGCAGATTGCAAGCAGGCATAGTTTTGGAAATTGTACTGTAGTCCAGCACTGCCACACAGGTGGATTTCAATTTGATGGGATCCTGATTTCCATTCAGTAGCACACCCCAGCTGGTTTTGATCTGCACACTAGATGTCTTTATTTATAGGCATAAGACAATTTTTCAGCAGTTTTGGTAAACCGAAGTTCTCGGCAACAGTGAGCAATATTGGCATCTTCCTCATCACAGCTTGCTCAAATGCTGTTATATTGCACGTGCATGAGGAGAAAGCAGAGGTTCCCATGGCAGACATGGAAATCAAAGGCAAATGGTGCCTCACTTCCAAGTCTCTCTGTGTCTTTTGAATGCATTCATCATCTATCCAGTGATCCTGCCACCATGTCCTTGAACTCCACCACTTTGCTAGGATCGCCTGCTGAGATGCCTTGTGGAGGTAATTGAATGAAAATGGTATAATCAGTTAAAGATACCCTTTGCACACATATCAAAACATATAAGGACTCAGCATTGCATACAAAAACACGGAATTGCAAGTCTGCCCCCCCCCCGAAGTGTACTCCTTCTACCACATTAATTAGTATGCTCATTTTTAATAATTTATCATGTTTACCTATTTTACTGCAAATGGCAATGGGTAATACCTTTTGATACTGATATTTATTCCACACCACACACAGCAGTGGTGGCACTATTGAGGTCAGCACCGGGAGCATAGACTCAATTGTCTGCCAGTCTTCATCAGGCAGCTCCAGTGTCCTGGTGTCTGTTACTTTTGTTGCTGACAGAACAGCGTTGATGGCCCATCACTGTCTATAGATGTGCTGGAGCATGTCAGGATTGCATACGTTTGCCTGCAGTCAGGTTTTGTGAGTTAGTTTTTTTTTTTAGCTGCCACAGTAGCCAGAGCACTGTCCTACTGTCTGTCTGCCAGGGCTGCAGCCCCAGTTGGTGGTGGCTAGGTGCATAACATGTTGCATGTGTCAGTTGGTATTGTACAATAGTAGAATGGTAACAACTTAATTATGGGACTACAAAGAGTAGTAGTAGGAGGAGGAGGAGGAGGAGGAGATAGTAGTACAGTATAGATAGTAGTAGGAGATATATTATTTATTTGTAAATATTTGATTCTCTGAGTTGTATTTGTTTTGTTTCACTATGCTTTGGCAACATACTTCTCGTAACATTCATGCCAATAAAGCAAATTTGAGAGAGAGAGAGATTTTTTTCTGATGGGGGGCTGACACAGGCCATGGCAAGAGTCTTACAAAAAGCCACACTGATGAAATGCTGTTTCAAAACGTACAATTTAAATAAATGATATCAAGTTTTTGCACTAAAAATGTAAGTAAAAATCTGACAAAGTGAATTGTGTGTTTTCACACAATAGTGTTCAGGTCGGCCCAGCTGACCTTTGAGCCCGAGTGTGTTGTGTTTGGGTGACGTCCCTGTGTCTTCATTGTTAAAGTCGTTACTTCTCAGAGTTTCATTATCAGAAACGAGATTGTATGTAGGTGTGAGACTGATTCGAGAGAATTTTTAATGATTTATCATTTATTTGTGCCAAGTAGTCTTCAAGGTTTTCTAGTTTTTCAGTCATTCCTGTAAGAGTTATGGTTTGTAATGGTTTAGTCTGTTGCTGACTAGATGATCTTGGTGCTCAGATATGTTCAGATATAATGAAAAAGTTACCATGTCAGGATCCTCTATGCACTGGAAAAAATGTGGACAATACTTCCCTGTTTGTACATTGATGGTCTCTGCGGTAAGGATTTAGAGTGCTAATTTTCCTCAAACCTTGTTCATGCCTTTATAATTCCATTCCGGTTGCACTTAATAGCACAGTGAGGTGTTGTGAGCACTTAGAGTAGGGCACCAAGGTGCTCCCATAACCATTAAAATGTTCGACTGCCCATTAAATGCATCTGTACCTTTTTGTAAGTAGCTCTATCCATCACTCTTATGACTGGTATATTTTCAGTACATGGTCCTGGAGAGACTGTTGATGTTCAGTTTAGGCAGAACATGGAAATATGGTCTACTCTGGGCAATGAAAAAGGAACAGGAATAAATGAGAAGTCATTGCTCTTCAATTTAAGTGAAACACTAAAAAAAAGTCTTACATAATGAAGCAACTGTTTCAATATTGATCTTTACAAAGCTTCGTATTGAGACATTTCATTCTTGTGCCTTAACACACCATCACATGCTTCTTAAGCATGCTTTGGTGAAGATGCTGCAGCTCTATGTGCTGATATTATGTTTAAAATAATACATACATAGAGAGGACCTTAGTTTACTTTTGTCAAAGATCACATACAAGCAGAACAGCGGACGTTGTATTATGTCAGTTGTGTGGGATTTTGTATTTTGCCTTTTAAGATTAATTGTCATATCAACCACAAATCCCCAAATCGTTTTTTTTCACACCCCCTAAAACATGCATCTAAATGTCTAAACCGCCTTGTGTTAATTTAAATCCAGTAGGGCTGAAGAAGCTGTGCTAGACAAAATAGTCCGTATGACCACTTAAATTTATCATTGTTCAGCATTGCATTCAGTGGTTTAATTTAGTATTTTTATTGAAAATATCCCCATGTTGAATCAATTCACCATCACTGTGTCTACTGTCTTACAGAAATGTGCAAAAAAACAGCCTTTTGGCAAATATGACAATACAGTTACATTTTGCCTTTTTGCTGGAAAAGCATGGGAGTCATGACAGGGTGACAATGAGCTGACAACGTAGCTAAATCATATAGAGGCATAATTTCTTATTTACTCCTGTGCTAACCTTACTGTGGTACATCAAAATGTCTTCTGGGAAAAAGGCTTACTGCAATAGTCTCAGTACTTATGTATGTTGGAAGCTTGACCTTGTAGATTGTTATGTCTCACCAAGCTGCTAAATTCTCTTGTGCTTTGTTGTCATCTCTCACCTTATTTGTTGCATAATGCATTACTTCATTTTCTCCTGTGATTGATTATTGATTCGTTAGATCTTGGAAGGCTTTTTCTCTTTTTCAGTGAATTCCTTTGTGACATGCTTGTGAGTTAGTGTAGAGATGTGGATAGTGTCTCGAGTAACATGTTGTGGTTTGCATCAGACATATTTTTTATCTTGGGTAGGGTTAAGAAGAATTGTTCTTGGTGTCATTATCACTGACGAAAGCTGGTTTATGATATGGCACATAGCATCATGATAAACACAATATTACTTAGATATGAAACAATGAAATATGTTGTTATTGTTGTTAATGTTATTTTTGTTTTATTGTTGGTTCGAAGCTTAGAGTAATTGTAAGGATGACAATGTTCCACATTCATGTGATACCCTCACTTCCATGTGGAATCTATATATAACTAGACGGGGTGTAACGATTCATACATTGATGAATCAATTTATATTCCTACAATCCAACTACATCAATCTGCTCGGCAAGTTGGCCTTCCGGGCGACATATATCACAATGATTGTGTAGTTTAGGAGACAAAGTTGAGTGGACACCTTTAGTCATTTTGTTGATGCATATCATTGAGGACTCTCATTTTTTGTGTTACCTGCTATTCTTATTCATTTTCAATAAAATCAAGTAATTTGGCCTTGGAAAGCTGATGTCAAATTTATATCCAGAAAGAAAATGTATTGACATACTAATTATCAATAGTAAAAGCATACAAATCTTTAGAGTACCTGGTCTCTGTTTTTAATGTGATAGAGATTTGCAGACTCATTTCAAAACTATTTTCTGGTAATTTTTCCGTGATGGCTTTTTTTTCCCAAATTGGTCACAGTTGATTTGTTTTGGCTACATTTTCCATGTGATTGCCGCCAATTGTGTTATATCAGCCTTCTGTAGAGAGCTAAGTAAAATCTGTTTTGCACAGCCCCCCCACACCATCTAATTGATGCTGTTGTTCCTGGTCCCAGATGTGAAAGTAATGGCTCTTCATCACACGACAGGCACTTGGTAGGAATGAAGCTTTTAAGTTTGAAAATAGCTTAATGGAAAGCTAGAAGAAGACTAAAATTAAAAACATGGCATACTGTATAAAGTGAAGCAAATCCAGGTGCGTCCCTTCCATGGACATGCATATAAATTGCACTTTCCTTCCTTCCATTATTAACTCCACAGCTGTACAGAGGTGCCAGTATGCTTGGGTAACACTGGTATATCTCTTTCAAACAGGATTTCATCACTATTTAAAGCACCATCAGTGAATTTTGGCGCTGCGATGGACAATAACATGCTCAGAAATGTCGTATGGTCAGAGAGCAGCCTTTTCATGTGATAACAGGCTCCGGATGGCAGTGGGGTTTTCACACGTGTCTAGCCAAGTGTTTCTGACAGGAGGAGGAATATAAGGCAGCCGGTCGAGCACACCAGCACTAACCACTTCAAAATGGAGCCTTTCATCTTACCAACAGTCACTGAGACATATAATTCAAGGCTCAAAGGCAGAAGACGTTGTAGTGCAGCAGACCAGCTAGAGGTGTCGATATTTAAAATCCATAGACGCACGCATTCTTGTTAATGTCTGTGTTTAAGCGCTTAAGTTATTAATACACAGCTACTAGCATATGGATATACTGTATGCAGGCATTCTCAGTTTCATATGCATCCAAGATTTGGATGTAAAGGGATCTACACCTTCACCAGAGACCTCATGTGCTTCATTTAATCTATTTTTGAGCATAAATTGGGCTAGTGTTTTGTTTTGAAACTTTACAGAGTTTGCTGAACAACCTTCTGCCTACACAAGAGCTCATTTTGCAGATTGAAAAGAAACTTGTTCTGCCAGCAGAATAACTAAAATATGCTCTAAGTGGCTCTTATGTGTGCGTCTTGCAGTTTCCTACATTGTTCATTATACTGTTGATGGCATTTTATCTATTTTTTTTTTCATAGTCTATATTAAAAGATATCACACACACACACATGTTCTTCCAAGTCTAGGAAGAATAAAATACGAGAATCCCTTGTGTGATTCAATATTGGGGTTCTGCCGCCGAGAGCAGCGAGCTAAACGTTGGCACCCTTTGATTTGCAATTTGGAAACAAATTGGAAAACATAGAAATTGCCATTGTTGTGCAACTTGCATGATTAATTTATCATTTGTGTGTGATTGTTTGTACTCATCAGGGAACAGTACTTGATGTCTACATTTGCAAGGTGTACACTTTGAATGCCCCTCCATCCACGTACCACTGCAGACGCGAGGCCTGTTTGTGCGGATCGTGATTCTGTATAAACTCAGCCAATGTGTTCCCTTATCACCACATTAAATGTGCCAACTGCAGTTACCGGTTACCATGCAGCTGTGTACTGACAGGTGACAAATGGAAACCCAACACAGTGTCTAAGTGTAAGGCCACCACATTTTGTCAGAACAGCTTTTAGTGTTTGATGATGGAGGTGGAAAGTGCTGTCTAACGTGTTGGTATTCAGTTGGGTTGATATCAGGTGACTGAAGACCTCAGCATATGACTTTTCATTGTCATCAAACCCTTCAGTGACCCCACATTCTCTGTGGATGGGGCCATTGTCACTTTGGGGGAAAAAAACCCCTCTTCCATCAGGTTAGAAATGTTTTACCATAAGATAAAGTGATGTCTCAGAAATAGTCTGTATTGATTTGCAGTGACCCCTCCCTCTAAGCAGATAAGTGGGCCCAGACCGTGCCAGTAAAATCACCCCACAGCGTTACTGCAGGGAAGAAGGCCTGTAGCATTCATACACACTTGTAGAGAATATGGTGGAGGATGACCCATCAAGTTTTTTCTAATTTCTGTAGACCAGTCAGTCACTATGTAATTGAGGAACAGTTGCTCTTTTCTGTTTTTACTTACATATCGTACTAATGTATGCAGGACCCTACGTTGTGACATCTTTCCCATAGACCTAAATGCAGGTGCCAGCTCGTCACAGTTACTATTGTAACAGCGCCTGTGGATTAGTCTTTGACTGAAGATCTTGTCATATGTCCTAACAATGAACCCTTTCTCACCAGACACTCAGATTTTTTTGTGTTGCCATTTTGATGTAAAATCAGAAACAACTGGGAGCGCTCAGCATTTTTATACTTGCCACAGAGCATGGTAGGATGTTAATTGTGTAATTGTACCATGCAGTGCACCTGTGTAAAACCATCTGCATTCATTATGTTTCTGCACTTATTTATTCAGGTTTTTCCTTTAATTTGTCACCCGTCTGTAGCAGCAATTAAAGTGGAAGAAGAGAGCTGCTGCTTGAAGGATATTAGGACTTGTCAAATTTCCACAGAAACCACAGAATAATGGGTCCTCTGCAGATCTACTGTGCAAATTAGGGATGGGACTTTTTGTCGACAAATCGACAAAAAATCGACACATGCTCCCCTCGACAAAAAAAATGCAGTGTCGAAATGTCGAGGGGGCGGGGCTTGTGGGATTTCCATGTGTAAATTGCATTTTGTCTTTCAATATTTCCTATTCAAATAAACAGCAGAAAGTGCCACTTTTCCCCTAATGAAATAAAATATTTTAAATAAAACAAATCCACTTTTTCTAAATGGGATAGCTACTTGACCCTCATTCTGCTTCACATGTGACGGGAGCGTGTGCGCCTGCTGACAGGCGACAGTGTCAAGAGATCAGCTGTCCGGGCTCCCTGCAGTCTCAGGTGATGGTGCGCTGTTGATGATGAGTCCGCCTCCGCAAAAAGGGCAAAACCATGGGCAAAACAGCTGGATGCAATGGCTGCATTCTTCGTAGAGGACCGCGGACATGCACAGAAGGAAAAAAAGAAACCGAATGCGTGCTGCCTCGTCCGCTCGTGCCGACAGCAGCGTTAATAAACCACAACAAAAGCACGTGTAACCCCCCCCCGCATATCTGCTGCTGCTGTTAAAAAAAAAAAAAGGGCCGACAATTCGACAAAAAGTCGACACATGGACCTCGACAATCGATTTTCCAAATCCCGTGTCGTTCCCATCCCTAGTGCAAATAATGATAATGATTAAAGCACAAATACAGATTCCACAATCCCATTAGATCAGAAAATCCGCTGTGTGAAGATAAATAGAAAATATCAGTTCAATGTAATTCTCAAAGATGAAGCAACATTGCATTAAAAGGTTATAAAGGAGCCTTTGAAACCCAGCTTCTTTAATCTATCTACTAGCATTGTGCTCGTTTTCCTGCTGTATTGAAGCACACCCCCATCCTTCCTTCATTTTTCCTGCCTGGGGAGTCTGCACGTCTCTGGAGGCCTCCACTTCAGAACAAAAACGGCATTAATGAACTCTTTAGCCTGCGCAAATGCTTTCAGGAGAAGCAGGGAACAAAAATACCTCCAATGCTTTGTTTTTTTCTCTTGATTTTCTAAAACGATCAGACAATCCTGAGTCACTAATTTCTGGCAGTGATAGGAACATTCTGACTACTTTATCCCCATAGAGTTTAGGAAATAGCGAGCGGGAGGCATAGAGAGCCAGATCATTCTGCTTTGACAGTCAGATAGGGAGAATGGCGGGACTTGAATAAGCTTGGGGGCCCGCACTCTGGATTCTCTTTATAGCTCTGCCATCCCATGCAAAAAGGAATTTTGAATGTAGCTCCTACATATTTAATACACAACTTGTTTCACAGATGTTTCTCCAGACATTTTCTGCCTCATAAAACAGGTTATATTATTTTTTAATAAGCCAACATCTCTTGTTGTTATGAGGATAGGCTATGAAGCCCATCAGGGTTGCTTTGATGTGAGCATCGACAGATAGATGCATAAGCTGGAATGACAGGCCAAGAGGATACAAACACAATGCTTACATGCAAGTTTGTGTGCAGTAATGCATGACACTGAGAGAAAGAGAAAAGTCACTTCTTTGCACAACTTGTACATCTGCATCTGTGGTCATTCAATTTGAAGCAGGTTGCCGATTAATTGATTAGTCAATTGGCAGAAAGGTAATCACCAGTTGTCATCAAAGATTCAATCAAGTGTCAAGTTAAAATGCTTTAAAAAATCAGTTTTAGATCAGAACTTCTAAAACTTTTTGTCACACGTGACAATAAACTGCATGTTATAGGGTTCCCCCCCCCCCCCCCCCCCCCATAAATAGCTGTCTGTTTTTTAATCAAATTTCAATAAAATATTTATTATTATTTGTTACAGTACTTGCAAATTTGTGAATTACTGTTAAATGCGGATAAGTCAAAGGCTATGCTTTTCTCAAATGGCAAACAGCTCCCATCAAACATTCCCAGGTTGTTAACTGTCCAAGGAGCTGATATTGAATTGGTTTCTTCTTATAAATATTTGGGCATACTGATTGATAACAACTTTTAAGCCCCATATTGACAATCTTATTTCAAAGCTAGCAAAGAAACTACATTTGTTTTTTTCTTTAGAAATAAACATTGTCTTTCACTCCAGTAAGGGAACGGTTAATTATAATGACCTTTTCACCTTTACTGGATTATGAATGCTCCTGACCAGTCTCTAAAGAAATTGGACACAGTTTATCACTCCGTTTTGCTGTTCATGACTGGAAGTGATCACCGTGTTAATCATTGTTCTTTGTATGCTGCTGCAAAGCGCCCCTCTATATTTGTTCGCAGGTTCTACTTGGTCTTCTCCCCCCATATGTGTGCCTATACATGCGTAAAACCTGCAGCCATTACAGTCTGCGATCCCAGAACATCATACAGATGCAGGTCCCAATAGTCAGGACTGAGTTGTGGGAAAAAGGCATTTAAATGTTCTGCCCCTTCAAGCTGGAATGATCTGCAGAGGGATCTAGGACTGACTGAACTCATTGGCCTGGGGGAATTCAGATAAGTCCTAAAGGATCGAGAACGAAGATCCATTGACTCTTGTGCTTGCCCTCTGTAATTTGTAAATGTGTATACCGTTTTTATAATTCTATGTGGTGTTGTTTTGCGCACTGCTTTCTTAGCCAGGTCGCTCTTGTAAAAGAGGTTTACAAATCTCAATGAGTTTTACCTGGTTAAATAAAGGATAAATAAAATAAACGCAGGGGGCATATTTTATGCTCATTTCAGACCTTGTTTGATAGCATTTTAAAGTGTATAATCCTAGCTTTCATTTAGACCTAGTTTTATATAAAAAAAATATAAAGGTCACATGGTCAAATATGTGGTTTCCCCTATGGGTTTTATGATTCCCTCCCACAGTCCAAACACACACTGGTTTGGTGGAGTGGAAACTTGACATCGCTCAAAGTTTCCTTTTGAGAGTGAATGTCATTGACCTATTCAGGGTTTACCAAGGCTCTCGCTCCAGTGTTTGCTTGAGTCAAGATATGCTCAAGCTCAGGTTGCAGGTTGTTGGAGGATGGAACTGATGGAGGGAAAAATGAAAAAGGCACATGTGGCATAGAAGCACAAGACAATTTAAATCTTAAAATAAACTGATTTTCTGAAAGATTCAACTGAGAGTTGACATTTAGCTTGTACCCTGAGTCCCTGTTGTGTTTGTACTCCTTAGATTCAACCTAATCTTTTTTTGTCTGGAGACTGGCTGAGGTAGTTTTCACTACAGACTTCTTAGTAAAATTGTTATAGATGTTTTTTTTTTCTTTTGGGGGATGTGGAACTTGACCAATTGAAGTCTGAATATTTATTTAAACCACAACCACACATTAATTAAATAAACATATTGTTTTGATTTCACAACTTGGTACACTTAATTGTGTAAGAATACTTCTTTTTAAAGATATGCACAAATCCACATAGAAACCCATAAATAGGAAAATCCTCCACACAAAAGAGCAGCTCCATGCAGCTAAAAAGAGAAAAAAACATCATCACCTTGTCAAAGCTGCAGTCATGGCTTTCTGGGTCTCTGCTCCACTATTCTGTGTATCTAACTCTTAAATCCTATTATACTGCCTTAAAGACTGTCTGCTTGCAATGAATAGGCCTACAATATACTTTTCTGGTTTTGCACAGTGGCCAATTTTTTAGTAGGTGGCTATTCCTCTCACCCAGCTTGGAGAAGCCTTTGAGGAGCACCTTTGAAAGTGTTGGAAGTTTATTATAAGCCTTTTAGCAGAATGGATTCGTGCTGAGCTGTGAAAGTGCTGAAGGAGCGCATAACAGGTCTGCCTGTACAGTACAGCAGCATCCAGAGCTCAGGAGTAGGGTTGTATGCTCTGAAGTGTTTAAACTACCACACTACATCTTCCCTGCGCGTTTTCACTGAAAGAGTCTTCAGGATGAAGAGAGTGTAGACAGCACTGCAGTTGTCCCGTTTAATTTCAGGATCGCCTCTTAAAAGTATTGACATTGTCTGAGAACAGAAAACAGCAGTGGAAAGAGCAGAGGCTACATTTAGGAAACTTCATGTGCCGACACAGTGAGCTCTGCGCACAAGTCATTAACCCGTAATCATTAAAAATCAATTCCACCAGCATGACACCATATTTTCCTCAAACTCTTTTGCATAACAGAGATCTCACAAGGCCTAGGCTTAAAAATATTTCTATAGGCTGTCTTCTCCATTTCATGAATTAAATTAGTAGGTGAATCTGGTGAAATGAAGACTCTTAAATTTCGTAAATGAGCCAGTCCAATCTATTCTTGGCAAGCGCAGTAAATCCTAATATTTTGTACAGGATATAAGGGAGTTAGAATTCAACCATGGAAAATGGAAAGTTGTCATTAGTGTGTGTAAGAGGGGGAGCAAGAGAGAGGGGTGATGGGGTTGGGAAGAGCTGAGGTTGTTTCAGTTGCAGTGTTCTGCAGAGACCAGAGTGTACAGCTTCTGCATAGAAGTCTGAAAAGCACAAGTAGGCGAATATACAAAAGTATTATTACCGGAAGAAATCCTTGCAATGAAATATGAAAGCTACAAGGCTTCCCATTCATATCTGCTGTATAGTGTTTAAATTGTACCAAGGCTCTGTTAACCTCTTTGTTATAGCTCAAAATGTTATTGAAAGCCAAGCCTCTGTTACACAGTCTGTACTGCAGTGGCTCCAATATGGCTCCAAATAGTGTTTTGAGTTGTTTTGCCAACATTATTTTGTCACATGAGCATCATGAAGACCATCTACTGTACAATTGATTTGGCCACAGGTACTTTCTGGCTGTATATTATTTGTTTTAAGTTCTGCACTCAGCAGGGTGTCATCTTTTTGTGCCTCCAAACCGGTGACAGTCACAGACAAAGGAATTATATTTTCGGGTTGTCGCCCCATCCATTTGTCTCATTCTCTTGATGCAATGTCAGGAATGTGTGGAAACTTTGACACGAGAGAAACTTTTACATTTTGGTGACCTTCTTTTCTGTTAGCTATGTGAATTACCTAGCTAAGTGAAGATTGTGTCATTCCTTCTCCTGCTTCAAAGATTTAACAGAAGTGGAATTCAAGTCAGAAAAACTATGGCTTCATTTATGTAAAGACAAAATCAGATGTAATGTATCATTGTCAATCATTAAATGTTAATTTTAAAGTTTTGTTTATGTACAAGGACACACAGAAACACTGCCATGTGGATAATTCATACACAGTCCCGCCAATAGTCTCACAATATTGCATTGTTTTTCAGGATGTTGTAACAGGCCAACATATGCAGCAGTTTCCCAGCAAAGACAGGGAATAGAAGAACTAATAATCCTGGATTTTAAATAATACTTGAATCTGCTTCGTAAATGTTTCATGAGGTAAGAAATGCATTCACCACATTTTTTTTTAAACCTCAAGGATGCACACAGTGCGTCTTGGTGAGCATTCAATGTAAACATAACTTTTGCTTGTTTACAAGATAACTCCACAGGGCATCTTTAAGTCAGTAGGCTATAAATATAAGAATTTATATATATTCAAAGCAAAGAAGATTTATCACTTCCCAGGTGTGTGCTGCTTAGGAAAAATAGACCTGGCATGTAAACATAGTGTAGAGGTGAAAACAGCTGATGGTGGACCAGCTTGAATGGCAGCGGATGGTCTGTGATAGCTGTGAAGCAGTGAGGCTTTAGACCTAATTGTGACAGAGCATGGAATCCATTCATGTGATATGTAATAAGACAATGATCATGCTAATTCAGGCTACCCTATAAAAGTGAAATCTTTGATGGCCAAGTGTTAAATTACTGTGGCTTACAGCAGCTGCCAGGCACAACAAGCCACAGCCACAGTTGGGAAAGTCTCTGCTCATTGTGCAGTATTGACTAAGCTGCTGTGTGAGAGATTTGATTGGCTTTTTACTTGAATTTGCAGTGTCCCTCATCCTCATTTCCAGCTGTAAAATGGAAGAGATGAATGATGCATGCTGTTTGGATTTTTGAAAAAGTGCCTCTGTAAGTAGCCATCATGATTCAAAGTGGAACATCCAGCCAGAATGGACACGTCCCCGTCATTATCTGCACAATGTGCTGACAAGATTAGAAGTCCGGATTTTGTTAAATCCAGCTTGGAGTTGCAGTGCTGTCTTTCACTTACTGCAAAATTAAATCATGGTGCTGCCCTGACAAACTGCCATGCCAAGAAACTTGTCAAATGCAAACCTTCAGCTTTTTTCCCCCAAAAGACACAATCATTATAGGTTAAAATGTTCCATTTTGGGTACTAAGCCAAAACTGTAGTAGCTATCATGGGGTTTAGGACTTTGTTCTGATGAATTAATCTACAGTTGTCTGCTGCAAAGCCTTCTGGGCATGTGAAGACTGGGCAAGGTGCCATGCTACAGTATGTTACAATGACAGAACATAGTTGTATTACAGTGCTTTGGGTCTGTCTAATTTAAATAATTCAGTTAGCAAAAAATTAACCTTATTATGAAGGAAATTGGAGCCCAAAAGTTTGGGTATTAGCATTCATTGGCACATCACTGTATACAGGACAGGAAAGGGATGCCAACTGGGCTATGAAATGAATCTAATCCGGCGATATTCAAGTAATTTTTGACTGTGGTGCTGATCCTGTAAACACCCAGTCTGTTGCTGAATGACTGACTGACTGACTGACTGATGAGTGATGAAGTTAAGAGAGTCGAATCTAACTGCTCCTGGAGCCCCGCCCATCAACAAGGCATTTTTTGAATTTCCACTTTAGAGTATATCAGCCAAAACTGAGGGGTTCAGTTACTCTTTAAGTTGTGGGGGAGCAAACCTACAAAATCAGTAGGGGGTCAAATACTACAGCTATTTACAGTGGTTCCACAACTGTATATGAGCAAGGTGAAACGCATGTTCTTGTCTGACAGCAGAAACAAAGAAACAAAAACAGCTTAATTTGTATGTTAATGTGCATCAAAATACTGTGTACGCGAGCACAGAGTAGCAGAGAAACAAATGGATAATGGTCTGAAAACGGCTGACACTAGGCAGAATGCAATAAGACACAATAAGACATGATGATGTCAGTAGTTTACTGAGGTTGAGCAATAGTTTTCAATTATGTACTCAATTGCACACATTGATCTTATGTAGTCCAGCTAAATACAAGGGTTGTGACCCAGTATAATCATTATATCATTATTTTTTCTTGATGTTGTGAGATTTTTGCTACTTTCTCAGAAATGATGAATGAATCCAGATAATAACCTGGATCTCCCAGATCTGTAGGATTGTTTGGCCTTGACATGAGTGAATCATTCTCTTTCCCTTTCTTCCTCCATGGATATTTTACTTACAATAAGAAAGAAACACAGAATCACAGAATCTTAGATGTTTGCTAATTTTGTGCAGCACAACGCTGCGTGTAGCCAATTTGGCAATTTGGTAGACCGAGGTGCGCCAAGATGGGTGTGGCGGCGCAGTAGGGGGAGGTGTCAACAGATTCAGCTTGACTCAGTGACAATTGCATGCCCAAATGCTGCACCAAAGGTTCACTGAAAGCTCGCTAACTCCAACCTGGTCTACTCTTGGTGCAAGTCGGAGCGCACAGTGTGCATGCGTCACGTCACCTTACTGGCAGGTTTCCAGAATGTCAGGCACATTTCAGTGCAATAAATAATCACAACAACCACTAATGTAACTATCTGAATCGGCACGTAAATTTGTATCTATATCGATTGTCCGGTCACATCTGATGTCAGATCAAATGCGTTTGTCATGCGTAATGGAAACTCAATCTGACTGAATTAACACAGCTGTGATGCAAACTGACGAAAAACTAAAAACAAACTACCGTACTTTCCGGACTATAAGCCGCTACTTTTTTCCCTGCCCCGGTGTCCCAGCTCTTGTCTCTGCACACCACACACAAACGTGCTCCGTAACCCGTAATCTTTTGTTTATGACGGTTAATACTACACAAACACACACGCTGTACATCGTATATGTCATGTAGCGTTATCTGGTCGCTCCATTTATTGATTTTTCGCCGGCTTCGTCGTCAACAAATGCACATGGGCGAGAGGAGCGTAACCAAAACAGCGTAAAAGCGAGTGGACTTGCATAGTCCCCTACTGTCTTTCTGTGTAAATATCTCATGTTACAACATGAAAACCTGTGGCTTATATTCAAGTGCGGCCTATACAGTATTCTTTTAAAATTTAGCTGGTGCGGCTTACACTCAGGTGCGCTCTATAGTCCGGAAAGTACGGTAACTATCATGTCTCTCAGCCAATCACAAACAGCCTCGGCATCAGATAGTGAGCGGTGTTAATTTTGACAACAAATTCTAATTTAGATTTAGTCTTAGGGTGTGTTCACACCAGACCTTTTTTTTCTTTGTTGCAGTCGCTCGTGTCGCTCCCGAAAAATTGCTCTGCCGCTTAGCTGCTGTCACTCGTCAGGCACAATTCAATAGATTGCTCTGATGACGTCATTCAAGCAATTCTAGTGAATTTCACCTCACTCTGAGGTACTATTTTCTTCCCGTTTGTATTGGTCCGGCACGGACAGACGAGGCGCGTGGGACGGCATATTGGCGCAGTTGGATTTGGTCAGATGGCGCAGCAAGCAGTCTGCAATTTATGTTTGCATTAAAATTTTTGATTGTTTGGGGTTAGAGGAGTTTGGATAGGACAGTGTAATGACAGATACCATCCCCCCCACACACAAACACACACTTTGTATTAAATATAAAAGCAGGCTCCCGCATGCTTGAGCGTTACTGTACACTGCCGCCTTGTATAAACAAACGTGTCCTGTGATTTCAGCCTACAGTGGGAATGAACGCTGATAATATTATACTTAAATTACACACACATACACTCTTAAATATGGAAGGAGGCTTAAAAAATCCCAGGCCATGTCTGTTCTGGTGATACAAGTCAGCAGTCCTCAAATGTGTGTTTCTCTTCTATAGTACACATTCTATATCTCTGAGGCGACGTCTTTCCACATACAGGCTTCCTTCACAAACGGAGTGAAACAGTAGAAAGACACAGCCCTAGACCAGACACCGGAGGGAGAAGCACAAAAAACAAGCGCATTGCACTGAATGTGCACCGCTACGGCGTCGCTTTGGGTTGTGAGCGCGCATGACGCGCATCCATCGCCTGCGATATTTTCTTATTTTTTTCGAAGGCGTCATAGTTAGCTTTCTACAAACCTCCCATTATATGCTTGCGCACTTGCATTGTTACTAAGCAACAAAGCAAGTTGACCCGCGTTGCAGAACAGCAGTGCACAGAGGCTCCCAAACAGAAATTATAATTGATTTCTGCATGAATGGATATGTCGCTTATTTTTGGCATAGACTGGCAGAGACTCTCGTTGGCCTGGCGGCCCGCCAGTCCAGCGCAATTGTAGGGGAAACACTGCTAAATGTTAGTGTCTTTATTAGTGAAAAAAGGGTTTTTCTTTTTACACTGGACAATGGTTCTCACGGTATCAGGGCAAACCTGATTAATGATATTAGTAACCTCCTCCCAGACTACTTTGGCTTCATCAGCCCGAGGAGGTCTGTTTGAGTTACCATATACAGTATTTGGCCACTGTGTTTAAAGGAGCTCCTTTAATAGTGTGCTTGGATCTCCCACATCAAAACATCAGTTTCCTCCTGGAAAAAGTTTGATTGCTCTTCAATCTTTTATGAAAATCTCTCAGCAAGATTGTGTAACATTGCTGCAGTATATCTGCTCCCATTCAACCACAGAAACATTAGTATGGTCAGGAACTGTTAAGTGTAAAGGTTTGACTGTCATCATTCTTGTTCATCCCAAAGGTGTTAAATGGGGTTAAGGTCAGGGCCTTGCACAGACCAATCAAATTCTTGCACGTTAAAGTTAAAAACCATGGACATTTTATGGACCTCGCTTTGTGGACAAATTGTGTTAAGTCAATTTTATTTATATAGCCCAATGTCACAAATGTGCCTCAGGGGCCTCTCTATACAGCAAACAACACCTTCTGGCCTTTGGCCCTCAAATTGGATAAGAAGAAATGCCTCAAAAACCCTTAATAGGGAAAAGAAGAAACCTAGGGAGAATAGAGAGGAAGGTGGGGTGGTGGGCTTCTGAGTACATTTACAGTCTGGACAACAAGCACTGATATCTATCTAATATTCATCTGTTCTAGTCATTCGTATTTCGACAAGACATCAGGGTAAATAGAGTAGAGTGTGCTCACTGCTGTCGACTCCTGTGGCTTCATGTCCCATAAGAAGAGATCATATCTCGTCAATAGGCACAAACCAGCTCAGATCAGTGTGCGGGCTCCTCTTGTTCTGTACCTCTCACAGACTTGGCTGTTAAATTCACTTAAAAACAGTCACAGTCTACTGGAATGAGTACCCCACACAACTGTCCCATTAAGTCATGCAGTTGTGGAAATGCGTAGTATTTGTCACAGAATATGGCACTGTTGTGAATCAAGACTGCTACCAGTTGATGCTACCATCATCTTCACTGAAAATAACCTTTCAATGCATTTTGTAATAACTTGATTTTAACTCACTGAGTGCCGCGCTCCTTTCCAAAGTTTTAGTCAAGTGTACCGGCAATTTAGACCATTTTTGTAGAGCCACAGTGTATTCTATATAATTGCCACCAACACATACTGTGGCTCATTTGAAAGGTGAAACTTTATGCTTCAAATGGCCACAAACCGTTTGTTTCTACGTGCCTCTGTTCCTGAGAAAAGTCGAGCTAAACATGGCTGGGTTTCACCAAAATCCCTCCTTTTTTTCTAGAAAAGGAGATACAGCATCTTTTATGAAAGGTGCTCTGTTTGTGCCTGTCGCTCTTCTGACACTCGCATTTCTGGGTCAAAGGGCTCGTGTAAGATAAATATATACAACAAATGTTGTTCTATTCACAAATCCACCATCGGGGGCGGGGGGGGCGCCACTTAACAACAATAACACAGATGCACCGTGCCGTGTCACAGCCTCTCGCCGCGGAATGTGATGGTCTCTGGGCCAGAGCAGGTCGGGAACACCGGCCCCACCGGTGGTCGCGATCCGTCTGTGGTACGGGTTGGTGATGCCGGTCTGCTTTGAATGAGGGATCATCACATTTTACCGCGGGAGGACCTTGGGGAGGACACGGTGTTGCTCCAGATGAAGACCGGGCGGGACAGTCGGCTGAGAGCTTCCTGTTTCAGCTCCGAGCAGCTGGAGCAGCAGCGCAGGTGAGAGCAGAGCAGCTGCGCTGCATCCACATGCAGAACTCCATTTGAAAAAGCCGAGTTATGATAAAAACTTCCAGATCATGAGCTGTCATGAGTTTTTGATCGTCATCTATTTCAGTTCTACTCGTCGTAGAGTCCCAAAATTTACACATAAGGTGTGTTAAAGTGTCTAGTTTCATAATTAAAAAAAAAAAGCAAAAAACGAGAAATCTCGTTTTTGGCACTCAACGCATGGGAATGAAAAACGAGAAATTACGTGGTTGGCACTCAATGAGGTAACACTGTTGACATTGCAAAACAAGTTGAATGAAGCAAACTGTTGTCTAATATATTACTGTATGCTGTAGCATTAATATTTCCCTTTGACTACATAAAAATCAGCCCCATACCAAAAGTGTACAATAGTTTATATTCTCCTTTAATGAGAACTCATGAGAATTGATGTCAGTGGTGAAGAGAAGGGGGGCGTGACTCATGGGGCATACTTTCTTGCCAGCTTGCGTTGTTTTTGAGTGTTTACAAGAACGCACAGAATCACATATTTGTATGGGTCTGCAATGACCAACCAATCAATAAGTTGTCTTTTTTAAATTATATGTAAGCTGTAAAACCATACTTGGACTCAGCATTCCTTTTCAAAGAGGTTTACTCATGGACAACTCAATACCACTGAAAAACATCTGCAGCAGCATTATGTTCCATTTGACTACTTCTCCCATTGTTCTCTACATTTATTCGTAAGGACATGTTCTTGCTGTGGGAAAACAACCTTAGAATATACATAAATCATGTACATAACAAAGTACAGAGTAGAGAAGGTTTTTCCTTAGTCATGAATCAGCATGACACTCCATGTTATCCAAAAGGCCATTTAATGCAAGACTCTAGTGTATTGTATTTTTTCAAAAGATCTCCAGAAGTGTTCCTATTTTAACACACGTTTTACATTTATTTTATTTTCCAAATACATAATGCTGGTTTTATTTGAAAAAATGTTGTTACGGCCCCGGGCCCGCGGCCTCTTCCCTTGGAGCTCCGCTCCTTGTCTATTCTCCTCCTCTCCAGTACTGTCTGTCCAAGTGTTGCTGATGTGCCTCTGTTCGGGGCTGCCGCACAGGACCAATCACTGTGCAGTGCTGGGGGTGGAGTTTCCATTTGGGGAGGACTGGTACCTGGCTTTCGCTCTCTCTCCCTCTGGATCGCGCAGTCTGTGTCGGTCCGCTGGTGTGGCGTGTTGTGCCATGGGGCACTCAGTAGTGGTGGGCCAGGGTTCTGCTCTGCATACACTTGAGAGTAAGAGCTGTGTTAGAGCAAAGCGGGGAGACTGCCTTTATATTTTGGCTTTGCTTAGACTTTAGCCCCAGCCGAGAGCTTCTCTGATTCTCTACTTTACTGTTACTTGATTAACTTTATTTTTGTTCTTTTCTTTGATTTTGACAGCTCCCTCTCCGGTCCACTCTCTCGCCGACGTGTTGCCTTTTGTGTACATTTTCTATTGACAAAACAGTTGACACATACCGATTACATCTGGGTTTTTTATGTGCATCCCTTTTCCCTAAACAAGCTGGAACGTAACAAATGTAAGACACACAACATTGCATGGGAAGATACAACATTTTCAATCTTATGTTTATCATATCCTCACAAACAGGGCTGTTTGATTACGATTAAAATTTTTTGTGAAATGACAAACTATACTAAAACCGCCATAGCCGCCGTGATACCCTGCCCCTGCTGAGGAGGAACTATGAAGGACTCGGGTGTAATGGAAAAGGACCTGAACTGAGTTGAGTAGAGACGAGTAGAGCTTAACTGTGTAGTGGAAAAGGGCCATTGGTCTTTTTGACAACGAAATCCTCGCTGGCCTTAGCAAATGCCACCATGTTTGTTTACAGTGTCGGGAGAGTGCGAGGGGAAGAAGAAGGCGGAAGTCATACGGTAACCCAGCGCAGCCCAGATACATGAACGGAGGCCGTACCGTTACGTAATTGCCCTAGTGAAAAATTGTTACTCACAAATATTGTCAGTATACAAATTATTAAAAGTAATGAAAATAGCAGCCTCCACCTGCCCTGCTCATTTACATTAGTCTCTTCTCCTTCATCCTTCTTTCTTTATCTGCCATGTCCTGCATTTCTACAGGACACGAATTGTGATTTGAAGATGTTCATGTGCAGTCTAACCCTGCCTGACTGGTGAACGGAGGTCAATTCCATTTCATCTGTGGTAGCTCACGATTTTCTGCCTTGTATTGTAGAGCCAGACGTTGTAAAATCTACCAACTTCCTACTGTATTAGCTAATGCCTTACTACTGCTGCGGTTACATCAGTATATCACTGAGTAAATGAAAGCACGAGTTCCATACGGAATTTAAATGAATGTTTTACTCCTATATGGATTTTGAGTGGAAAAACACTAAAGGATAGTGTTATTTGCTCTAAGAATACGTTAGGGTCGGTGTGAAAAAAAAACAAAAAATCATTAGAGGATTTGATGTCTGGGCATCTATGTTCCCTCTAAATTGTTAAGTCTGTACCATTGCTACTACAGTCATTTTTTTCTTTCAATTTGTGCGTAATATATGCAGTGTAAAGATGGCAAGGCAGAGGTAACACACATATATTGAATGCTGAGGTAAACCCACAGGCACAATAATTAATTAAAATTAATGACAAAAGGGTGAAAGTTGTACGATGGGGAAAGAGGTTGATTTATGACCAAATATCTGCAAAACTAATGATGTTCTCATCAGTGTCAGTGTTAGTTTCTTACTATACATCAGCTTGTTGGTATTGTCAATGTGAGGAGGTGAATGTTGATGTGATGTTATCACAGCTATAACTATGGACTGCCACACAGAGCTACACGCAGATCTGTAGGGTCACTCTAATCCTGATCTTTTGTCCTATGCACATTTGGATCCAAAGTGAGTTTTAGCATGTGCCGTAAGTAGAAAGTGGAAAGGTTTCTGTGTGTGGAGTTTTTGGGGTGAAATGCATAATGTTAATTTTCAACATATGCAAGATAAGGACATCAACAATGAAGTAGATGTTTGTTGACATGTCACAATATAACAGTAAGTTAAACAGTAGCAAGGAAGCACAGCAAGCTCTCATGATGTCCAGTGGCATCCTGTGGAGAGAGGTCGAATCAAATTACTGGACATAATGTTAGATGAAGGTCAAGTTCAAGTCTATGGCCACGTACTACTGAATCAAACAAACATGGATTAAAAGAGACACAGGAGCAATTCATGCTAGTCTTACAAAGAAGTCCGGAAGTGAGTAGAATAGACAGACTATAAACATTAATTTGACTTAATTTAGTTTCTTCCTTGCCTGTTTTATTACCTCAAATCAGCTCTGATTAGAGATTAATAGGTTAAAGCTGTACAGAAAAGAAAATTGAATTTGATCCCACTGTGGGTCCTAACATTAGTGTAATAACTCATCTATCAGACGATGTAGGCCAAACTTTGTGCAAAATTCTATTTTTGATTAAATCCGGGATGAAAGTGTGTGGGTTTTTTTTCCCGCATTGGATAATGCAGGCGCACGGATTATATGTCACCCTGCTCACGATTCATCAGCCACTGATATTGGATCCGTCATCCGTCAATCAAATGTCTGAGACAACACACACACACCGAGCTTGGTCTCGCCCCAAGCTTTGAATATCCCGCCCGCTCGATAATGACCAATCAAATTAGTTTTCCTTACTCAGGTAAACTTGTGCGGCAACTTGTGACAACTCGGCGCGACAAACAGGACAAATAGCCATTTCTGAACACCTTTAAGAACATACTAATTTAAAACTTAAGCTCTTCACAACTTGAGGAGTGTTCCTAATTGAAAACCTCCTGAGGCATTCATGTATTTGTATATAAAAAATACATAGTGTGCTGGACCATTCATACTATATGTATGTGCTCACTTGAAGCACTTCGTTTGTATGCTGTACCTTATATAAGCTAGAAATAGAAATGCAGTCCATTTCATGAAAAGCTAATTTTTATGCCAAGTGTGTAAATTGTTACTTGCACACTTATATGCAACGTCCTTTTACTGCTGGATACATGGTGCAGCACAGTTCAGCGTTCTATAATTAAAAGGATTTCTGTTGTCCACTGCATTTAGTATCAACCCAAACATTTTTACGTCATCTTTTCCAGTGTTTGGGATACATCGTTTTCACCATGTTTAATAGAACACTTCTGTGATTTTTTTCAATCTTGTGTGTGAGGGACAGAGGGATATTCAGACGTGAAGTGTACATGCAAGCATATCCACATTTAGACAAAAGGCTCTGTGTATCCTGCATACTGTGTGTTCCATTTCCTCGGAGGGCTTGAGGCTGTGTGCACTGGTCAGGCTTGAGTGCTTGGCTCTGCCGGAGTCAGCAAGAGACAATGAGCTGAGGAGGGAAGGCTCCAGGTCTGTCTCCCTGGAGAGCACCTATGGCTAAGGAGGTTGTTATTGATCTAAGTAGGGGGAGGAATGAGAGACGGAGGGCAAGCAGGGAAGCACCTCTGCCCTATCCTGCCCTCCAGTGTCCCATTGGACAGAGTTGTGAGTCTTTATCAACTCGACAGCCTGCCTAAGTAAAAGTGAAAGAAAAAAAAAACAACCATAGATGAAGAAATCCAATTCCCACAAGGACGAACATTATGTTGTTGGTGGCTGAATAAAAAAAATGAAATAAAACCTTTTAAGAAAATGTTTTGTAACGCTGAAAAAAATTTGTTGATTTCCAGTAAATTAAAGGCAGCAATTTGGAGAATTGGTTAATCATTAAAGCTTCTTGAATGCGAGGATGCTGCTTTATTCTGGTTTATATAATCATAGCTCGCTTTGGATTCAGCAGATCTTGCATAAAAAAATGGTCAGGTAGAAAATAAAGAATGTAATTAATTTAAAGCTAAATTCCGAAAAAACTACTCTTATCTGGTAAAACAAGTTCAGGAGGAAGGAAGTTCTGACCCTGCATTCATAATGACATAGTCTCCTCTTTGAAGAGCATCCAGGGTTGCTCCTGGCAGTGTGACAGTCTGTTTTGTTTCTCTGCTCAACTTGCAGCTTTACTGCTCAGTTTGCAAACACTGCTAATACAGCTCATGTTTTTGCTTTATGTAATAAAATTCCCATTAGGGAAGTAAATCTGACACCAACAGGTGTGTGCTGGGCGGAGTAGGGCATGATGGGATCTCGCTCATGAGGGGAGCACAGCAGCATCCTCTGATCAGGAGCGGCCACATGCTGCACCAGCACCTTCACACTCGATTGGCGGTTTACGCACGTAGCTGCAGACCAGATCATCTTTTTTTCAGCTTGAGGTCTGTTTACTTTTGACATGTGTATGTAGCTGTGTTGATTGTGTATTCAGGTATGTCACTGCCAAAATGCCTCTGAGTGCATAATGGTCTTACAGCTGAATGGAACCAGTGAAACAGGGAGGGAGGACTGCAGCAGCTGCTGATGGGTGTTACGGTTGACAAACAAGCACATCATTCTACTGCTGATGTCCATATAGGTCTGAAAACCTTTTATTCAAGTACATGGAAGAGGGAATTATTGTTCAATGTTTGTATGACCAAATGAAGGCAAACCATTGCACAAAATGTCAAAGAGGGTCAATTCAGTTTTTTCTCCTTGCTTGGCAATGTCAAGAATGTATGAGGGAATAGTGAAATACAAGGAAAACAACATGACTTGTGTCCAAGGACAAGTAAATAAAAAAAAAAGTGAAGCTAGTTTAGCTTTTTCTCAGTGATTTAAATCATAACATTGACTTGAAAGCAGAAATGCAACACGTTCACAAGACTTTTTAATTTTAAATGACAATTATCAGAGACCTTGACCAAACCACATGTTTTATTAATAAAACCTTTAAATCTGCACTGAATATATTTTGGAGCCAAGCAGAACGGCATGGCTAAGGTAGCCTATAACATGAAGACAACCATATAGCATTTTTTTAGTGTCTCTGCTCTGTAACAGCCTCACTTTTATTAGACTTTTAATTATCATTTTTTGGTGTTCTAAAACATAAATCACACTCCTTTTAATACCACCCACCAATCTATTCTTTCATTATAAGATTTGTTGGGACTTTGCATTTAATAATGGTGTATACTGTACATGCCATGCCACAAGTGCTGTTGTCTTTGGGTGTACACATTGATTTGATTCAAGACTAAAACAATTGATTAACCCTTAAAAGGTTTAATTAAAAGGCAAGATGTGTTTTGCATTCTGTAAAATGTAGTGCTGATGTATAAAGGGAGTACATCTCCATTGCTGTTGGAATCAAATTCACCAGTGATATCCTGAGCTGGTTTTGATTGTTACTGTGCGCGAATTACAAAATCTCAACTTTAACAAAAAAAAAAGGTTAAAAACAAACAAAAAAAAACAGGGTCACTGTGACAGTTGTACAAAGACATAATGTTGTACAAAATGAGTGTGTTACCTGCAGCAAACTATAGTGTTTAGGGTTATTTAAAGCAAAGTCACGATAAAGGAGTGGAGTGTAAAGAAAGCTATAAGAGAGACAAATACTGGAAAACAACTGTGGAAGTTAAAATCAATACGTGTCCCAGCTTTTCAGTATGCTACATGCCTTCAGTAAACACCTGAACAAGACAACTGCCAAAGCATTAGACTGAAAAGTCTGGGTCGCAAGAAGGCTCTGATGGTGTTGTTTGTTGTGCAGCACCCTGTGAGTTTGTGAACACCTATTTATCAACAGAGTTCTCTTGCAGAGCAAAAAATTTCAGCAGGAAATTGTTGAAAATAAATGAAACAGAATTGAAATTTTGAACCGTGGACTGCTGCTATCCTACTTTGTTGTTTGTGCTATTAAAGGCTCTGCACTGTGCTGTTTCTGTGGGAACAACATGGTGGAAATAATCATGGTACAGTTTTTAATTGTCTTTAGGCAGTGTTCTCCATACTAAGCTCTGTCCATGTTTCACACATGGTCTCATTTGGATTATCATCTTTTTAATTGTTTAATAATGTTCATTCACCTGTATGTTTATGGTGTGTAGGCCTGGTTATTGTCTTTTTTTTATCTACATCTAGAAATATGTACTCTATCTTTCTCTGCCTTCTTACAATTATCCTAATATATCCAATATACATTTTTCTCTAACAATGGTTTGTTTTCATGATCATTTTTGTCTCAGTAAGTTCATGCTATAAAATGGGAGTGTAACATCAAGATTGACGTCTGTGATTGACTTGCGATACGGTCGAGCAGGTTTTTGATCGGGGTCTCGATACCGCACCTCCACTCTGTGGACATGGTGTCATCAGTGTGAGATGGCAGCACTCATATCCAGAATGTTTCGGCCTCAGTGATTGCAGCATTTTTGATTGACTACTTTCAAGTATTGACAATGAAAAGGGTAATGCAGCTTTGCTTAGAAAGGCCACAGGTATACTTGACAGAGAAAAGAATGAAGTAACTTTCCAAAACACTGTTTATTTTACAGTAGTTCCTCGTGTGTTCGTACTGTGCAGCCTGTCAGCTGTGCCAGCCTCCTCCTCTCGTTCGTCACTTGCCTCCTGTGCCCACAGGATCACTGTGCTGACTCAGGGGATGTGGGAGTGGTATTTGTCACAAAGCACCTCTACAGCTTATTACAGAAATTGTGAGAACCCAGTCATCTAATCAGATGTGTTCCTTCCCGCCCTGCAACACAACAGTACACAATATTAACCTAGTTATTAATAAGCAGATACATTTTACTGCCAGTATACACAGTTGGCATAATGCAGCAGGATGTTGAGTGATTCCAATGTTTTCCATAATGAAACCTCCAAACATCATTGTGATGTTCTAGAGTTGCAATAGCACATCTGTTGCATCTTTTAGACTCTTTATTTTTCTCTTTAAACACATTATAAAAACACAACTGGACTTATTTTCTAAAGCCAAATCTGTATTTAGTGTAATAACTGTCTTTCAATACTCCCATGACAATGCAACAATATGTATCTCTTTGGCCTGTGATCAAACTGCTTGCTTAAATAGATGGTCAGAGCTCAAAGCTGTATTGTGCAGTTGGAGAATGAAAACATTTTCCAGATTTGGCTTTGGTGGGATTTGCCATAAAGTACATGTGGTGTCTGCTGAAAACAGCGGATGGAAAATGAAGTTGTGCGTCACAGTACTAACGCCCGCCAATGTAATAATGCCCACAAACGTAATAAACCACAAGCGTAATAAAAATATGCAGCTTTTAATGTAATAATCCTGCAAACGTAATAAATTTTCCACAAACGTAATAGCCGCTGCCTACTACAAACGTAACACGCGATTTCCCACAAATGTAATAACTATTACGTTTGCGGAGATTTATTACGTTTGTTGGGAAGTGAAAATCTTCAATTTTCAATGTAATAACGCAATGAATAATGGTCGTTGTGTTGGTTGTTGTTTGATTGTTGTTGTTTATATCTACTAATAGCCTACTGACCGTGCGAAATCCAGCTGCTGACTCTCCGCTCCACGATCACGGAAAGCCCACCCCGCAAGCATCTCTCTCTCTCTCTCTCTCTCTCTCTCTCTCTCTCTCTCTCTCTCTCTCTCTCTCTCTCTCTCTCTCTCTCTCTCTCTCCCCACCTTGTACCTATCACAATCAATCCTAAGCAAATGTTTATTATAGAAGCAAAAGGAAATGCACATTAGTAAACCATATGCATTAGGTTCTCATGTCAGCTGCCAATCTGCAGGGGACAGCGCGTGTCATAAGCCGGAGGACAAAAATGTACACAAGCAAAAGAAGCAAAAGAAAAGAAAGAGGCATCTCTCTCTCTCTCTCTCGACACGCTGTCATTCATTCATATTTCAGCACTACTAAGACAAAATATCAGCAGTTCACTCTTCCCCGATAAATCCATGTCACTGTCCATATAGTTATGAGGCAGAAAGAGAACTCAACACTGTCTTCTCCCTAAGTAGAACAATATTATATAAATAAATAAATAAATATATAATAAAAGACAATGTTTCAAGCGACTGGCTCTTCGTTGTATTTGGCTCCGTACAGCAACAATAAAAATAATAATCATAATAATAATAATGTGCCCCAAGACCTCCTCACAAGCTTGCCAGACGCGCACAGCCTACACAACCACTTCATGCAGTTTAGTTAATTTTTTAGTTAATTTTCGTTTCTTTTGGATTTTTGTGCGTATTATGGAGCCGTTTTGGTCCATGTTTGTATGTCTTTTTTTCCCCCTGGATTATATTTTCTAAAGATGCAACAAGTGGGGTCGGGGTGTGTGATTGAAAACCACCACGGTCTGCTCCCTGTTCACATATCGCCTCCTTTGGATGCCGAGACTTTGTGTTTATTAGTTTTAAAACATCATACGTCATATAGCCTATGTCAAACAAGAGATTACAGTTTACGGGGCGCGTTTGAGCCGCGGACTCGCGGTGCCACCGAGACGAGAGGAGAGTGACACTGGGTCCGAGCCTCTGTTCAGCAGGTTTGGCTTTTAGCCAGGAGCCTCCACTCTCCCTGTAACAAGCTAAAAGTAATTTGTCATTACAATTAGTCCCAAGCAGTTTAAAAAATTAAACATAAGGTAAATATCCTGCATATTTTCTCTTTTCTGTGCTCCTCAGCAGAGAGAGAGAGAGAGAGAGAGAGAGGTGGGCTTTCCGTGATCGTGGAGCGGAGAGTCAGCAGCTGGATTTCGCACGGTCAGTAGGCTATTAGTAGATATAAACAACAACCAACACAACGACCATTATTCATTGCGTTATTACATTGAAAATTGAAGATTTTCACTTCCCCACAAACGTAATAAATCTCCGCAAACGTAATAGTTATTACATTTGTGGGAAATTGCGTGTTACGTTTGTAGTAGGCAGTGGCTATTACGTTTGTGGGAAATGTATTACGTTTGCAGGATTATTACATTAAAAGCTGCATATTTTTATTACGTTTGTGGGCATTATTACATTGGCGGGCGTTACAAGGTGCTTCAGAGAGAATTTTTGATGGACATGCACATGTAAATGAGGGTAGAGCTTTCATCAAAAATAAGTTTATAAAGCCCCTTAGCCTCAACAATAAAATTGGTCTAGTGGCAGTCTTGAAGATGACTTATACCTTTACTGGTGATGGTGAGTGTGGTTGAATGCTACAGGTGTTGGGACAACAAAACAAACGTGTTATTTTAATCACAAAGTCTTTCCGTGACCAACAGTGATCTGATGTATTGCTGCTCAGGACATGAGTCTTTGAACAGTAGGCCACAAGGAAAAGAGTTGATTACCTCGCTGGGAAGTTAGAAGTGTGCAGCCTGTCGCCTGCAGCTCTTCGTCTAACAGCTCACTGCCTCTGCCCCTTCTTGTTTCATTATTTCCTGCGATATTTTGAAGTGAACCGCTGCCAAAAAAATGTGAAAAAGACTGTTGTGTTTTTTTGTAAATGCACCTTTGATGTGCCAAGCTCACCAGCAAACATGGTGTATTTCCTTCGACTATAACATACAGTTTGTGAGGACTCTCTCTGGGTTGGCCTCTCACTGCAGAAACCTGGTGGGTGGAGCTCAGTCACCAAGAAGGTCCAGCTCACCTCTGGTCTGACTTCACCACACCAGAGAAACAGTTTGTAGCCAGCCACTCCCACTCCCACTCTCTCTTTCTCCCTTCTTTCTGCCCAGTTTGGCTTTGTTGTATTTCACTTGCCATTTCTCATGATTTCTTTTTCAATTATCACTATTCACTATTCACAATCACTATTGTGTTACCTCAAATCCTTTGAGTTTGTCACTTTAATCCAAAGTTACCTGAATTACCAGTTACACCATTTTCTGAATGAGAAGGGTTTATTTTGTCCACCAATTAAATAGAGTCACAAACTGAGTCAACAAAAACTGTTACTATTGCAGGACAGACAGATTAATGCACAAATACTTAAACCAGTTTCCTGCTAAAAGAATCTAAAACTTTTGCAATCAGAATAACCTTTTTAGTATATATTTTTTTGTCTTTATTTGATAGTACAGTTGAGAGAGACAGGAGGCAGAGAGAGGGGGAATGACAAGCAGCAAAGGGCCGCCGGAGTCGGGATTCGATTTGGGACCGGGTGCAGCGAGGACTATAGCCTCTGCATATGGGGTGCCTGCTCTACCAACTGAGCTGAACAACGCCCCGCATTCAGAATAGCTTGACAATGTTGTTAGCACACAAAAAAATCTCCACATTGAGGTTTTTTACAAGGAGTTAGTTAAATGCACACAAACAGTTTACCTCCCCTTTTCAAACCTCATAAAACATGGGTAACAGTAACAGCTTGAACCTGGATGGAAGAAAAGACTTGATGAAAGGGCTTGACTGAATGAATGACAAATTTTATGTGAAAGGTCTAAAAGTCATTCACACTGAAAAAACGTTTTCTCACATTTATTTATATATTTTTTTCTGATCTTTTCCTTAGATTCAAAGCTTATTTCTATCATAGTCTTGAGTCTGGGCCAGTATATCCTCACCTTATGCAGGAGCTGTTTTTTTTGTTTTTGCCTGTGTTGAACATGTGTTTAAAGATACAAAAATAATTCAAGCCTGTGCTATTCCAAGTGCACATGTGTTTTGCATTTACCGTAAACTATACATGGATGTGAATGTGTTGCTGTTCTACACCGCACTATTTATGAGGAACAGCCATGACCTGAATGTTGGAAACAGCCATAATCTTGCCTTTGAGGTTAATGGCAGTGATAAATATTTACCCCCAAAAAATGTTTCTGCTGTGGGAGTTAAAATATGGCACTGTGCACCTTGGATTATTTTCCACACAGCTGCACATTCTGATAATTAAAACGAAGGGAAGGCAGTTCATCCATGATAAATGCATGTGTTCTGACAGCACTGAGCTGCTTAACTGCTGCAGTATAATAGTTCCTGTCCCATAGACTGGTCACATCCAAATACAAGATGTGTGTGTGGTTGTAGTATACCTGTGTGTGAGAAGAATACATGGGTTGATGATTGATTTTTTAAAATACTTTACCATATCACTGCCAGCTTATTCAAGAGAATGGTGCACATGCTTGTCTCAAGTGTAACCCACACACTAAAAGGTGTATGGCCACTATAAGGTTAACTCCCCTTGAGTTCTTTATTTTGACCGGAGCTACAGGAAAGAGCAGCACGCATGTGGTTCGTAAGAACAAGAGAATGTGTCAGAAAGGAGGTACGCCATATTGAAGTTCCGGCGGTATCGTTGTAATAACGCAGAAATCCTCTAGGGGGCGATAGAAGTTACGCACTATAGCTTTAATGATCTAGCTCAAAATAACCTAAAGCCCCGATCAGAGTTAATTGGTATTAGAGCACTGGAAAAGAGAGTAACGACACGCATTGGTTCAATGGAAGCGCCTCCTGATGGCGGAATATGGGTATTGCAAAAGCGCCCAAGAAATGACATCTCTGCATTGTTGGTGAATGAGCAAGTGTGGTCTTTTCAATAATTTAAGGACATTTAGATCACCCACGTTAATAGCATCATTGAGGACCCTTTAGATAAACATTAACACATAGGCGAGTAAAAAACAAACAAACAAAAAAACAGTTGTCTACAACTACATTAATGTTTCAATCTACATTTTGTAATAAACAAATTTTAAGTATAATCTGATATGACCAAGACACCTAAAAACAAAAACACGGCCGTATTCATCAATTTACAAGCAAGTGGGCAACACACATACATTGGAGTGAATGAGTTTTCTGGGCGCTTTTGCAATACCTATATCCTGCCACTCGGGGCGCAAAACCCTTACCACAGGAGTCAATGGTGGTGTCTTTACTCTCTTTTCCAGTGCTCTAATTGGTATTAAGAAGAGGGTTAACAACCTGATTTGTTAAAGGACAATTCCGGGCAAATTCAACTCAGGGCTGTATTTATTTCGAAGTTCCGCTGCTTAGGCTGTTTGCATCCCTCAAAGCCATATTTTTTCCACAGACAGCGTCAGGTGGCTACTCAAACATGCGCCGAGAAGTTTGTTTACTTCAAGCAAGTCAAGAGTTGATATTCCTGGTCCATGGGAACACAAACGGGAGCTTCTGACTGCACGTGAACATGGCGAGCACGTCAACTTGGGTCTCGTGCGAGACTTCGGGAGACTTTGAATTAGATCTAGTTTTACAAACATGTCGGCTTGCCTCCGTCTTATCTATGTTCACCCCTCCGTGGAGCAGAAAACCGGTATGCCTTAAGGTCCAGTGATATTTACTGCTTGAATATTCCACGAGTGCGGACTGAATTAGGAAAAAAAACGTTCAGTTTCGCCGCCCCGTTAACATGGGACAATCTCCAGGCTGAACTCAAAATGTCTGAACTCGTACAGTATCTTTTAATGTTTTCCGTCGTTTTCTAAAGGACTGACAACAAAAATCAATTGAACGGTGCCTCTGCTTTTGACCATTTTGCCACCACGACCCCCTTGCACTTTGTTTTAACTTATATTATACTGTGGCCCTACTTATTGTAATGTATTTGTATTTTATGGATGTTTGTTGACGACGTGTGCTTCTGCCTTCTTGGCCAGGTCGCCCTTGAAAATGAGATCTCGATCTCAACGGGTCTTTTTACCTGGTTAAATAAAGGTTAAATAAAATATTTTAACCAGAGTCTAGAGTCTAGATGGAGGTGGGTGCAGGTCGTACAGAGTTCCACACACATTGGGACCGAAGATGAGGTCGAGGTCAAACATTCCTGCTGTAAAAACTCACGCCTTTTCTTCCAGTGATTGTGGCACCCCCTTTATAATGCTCGTAATTTTTTGCGATCGACAAATCGGAAAAAAAAAAACGGATTTACCAACAAGAAACAGCTGAGAATGGACTCAAATAATCAAGCTACTGCTAGTGTATGTCCGTGAAGGTTCTCAGTCATCCAGGTCATCTTATTCTTGTGGACTTCAACTGGACTTCTTCTCTTGCTTGAAGACTCTCAGAACTGAACTTGAAGGCTCTCAGAACTGAAGAAGCCTCTTGGATGAGGAGTGACATGTCTTCAAGCAAGAGAAGAAGTCAAGTTGCTGTTTTACTAAAACTCCACAAGTACTGCTAGTGTACTACACAACCTTCAATCTGGCGCATTCCACTGACTCTATGGTTGCCCTGGAGAATAAGGTTGTGGGTTTGATTCCCATGTTGACAGAGATGGCATGCCTGGCAGTAGCTCCCCGTGGTCCTATCAAAATTTCCCAGAGGAAATTTTCTAGTTTAGAACTGTCATCAGGCAATTTGACTAGAAGATCTTTAATCAGTGTCCTATAACCCTTTTAACGGACACCCTGCAGCCAATCAGAATTGAATGTTCACCCAGACCATGGTATAATGGACTTTAATTCCCCCACGCAGTCCACTTCACTTAAGAGTCCATTCAGAAAGTGTTCAGACCCCTTCATTTATTTGCAATATAACTAATGCTGAAATAAAATCTATTCATTTCTCTCAGCAGTCTACACTCAATATCCCATTATGATGAAATGAAAGTGAAGAACTTTATATTTTTTTGGCAATTTAATTTTAAAAAATGAAAAACTGACATTGATTGGTCATAAAATGGACAGGCAAGCAACTGTTTTTAAGGTCAGCAGAGCAAAGATGAAACCAACATGATGCGCATTCCTTTGAAGACAAGAGCAGGCATTCAATTTCGAAGTCCGCCAAATAATGTCCTCTTTTCTTGGCTACTGATAATTTCTAATTCCATATAAATAATAGCAAAGTTGGGGCGGTGCGTGGCGCAGTGGTTAAGGCGGCCGCCCCATGTAGAAGCTACAGTCCTCAACGCAGGCATCCCCGGTTCAAATCCTGCGTCGGGCAGACCTTTCCTGCATGTCATTCCCCCTCTCTCTGCCTCCCCCTTTCCTGTCTATCTCACTATGTGCTATCCAATAAAGGCAAAAAGGCCAAAAAAATATACTTTAAAAAAAATAATAATAATAGCAAAGTTGTGGATATGACAAAAATAAGTAGGTTTAAAGGGGACATATTATGGAAATATAACTTTTTGAAGGCTCTTTAACATATATTTGGGTATTCCGCCTTCCGGCCCCCAAAATGCAAGAATTAACAAGAAAATCTGTATAGTAGTTGGCAGTAGGGCTGCCCCCGACCAAAGATTTTGTTGGTCCAGTGGTCGTCACTTATGGCGATTAGTCAACTAATCAACCAATTAACCGATTGTATGGTTCACACTAGACGCGCCACGGCACGCACCTCTACAGCCGTCGTTACACACACACAATTTCCCACAATTGCAGAATAAGATAAAATGTAGAAGTGATGACACTTAATATCAGTGTGTTCAAAGGACAACTTTACAAAATTGCTAAACAAAAATGTTTTTTTTGTTTGTAAGCTAAAGGGAGAACTCAAAGTTGGGTGGTAGTTGGTACTTCTTTAACATTCTTATTTCCAATTCACACAGTGTTCAGTTACCATTTCAACTTATTTCAATGTCTTTCTCATTTGTACAATATAGCTGATACATGCTGGTGAAAAACGTTTTGTGCAGTCATGCTATAGGCGGTTTTGACACTGAGGGGAAAGTGTCTTAGGATCTGCCTGCATTGAAATAACAGTGTTGTATGAAATGTGATGTTATGATTACTGTATCTAAGGTCAAACATGCCAGATTTGTAGATCATAGATGGATTGATTAAACGGGAATTGCACTTTTTTTTTTTTTTTTACAGAATATCTGGCTCTGGTTGAATTTTTCATATTGGTTACGCTCCCTCAGCCAGCCCCTGTGAGCAGTGTGCATCATGTTCAATTGCAGTAACCCGGCACACCCCTAACACATTTGTCAGGTTGCTGCTGAGCCTTTCAGGGGAAAAAAAGTCGACTTGTTGTGAAACATAGGGAGGACAAAAATAGAGAGTGTCTTGGCTGACAAGTAGTGGAGGTTAAACAGGGTAAGGATGTATTTCAGAAGTAACTTAAGAAGTTCCTGGGTTACTTGTCACCTATCACGCTAAAGGGTCTTTGATTGGGGCTACATTTAAATGGATTTACAGCTGAGCTACTTCATACATAAAATAAAACACTTAATGGTTTTGGCAGTCTACCAAGTTCTGTATGTTCTCAGTGTCTTGAGACATCACTTCTAGATTATCAACAGTACAAGGAAAGAAGAGATCTTTGACTTAAGAAAGCTTGAGTTTTACAGTCCCTTTATTCATGGTTGTTTATACTGTAGTGCTATAAATAACATGACATCCATCTGTGCTAAATTACTTGGCATGAGCTAATTAATTTTGATTTGATTTGAAAGGAAGGGGGATATTATGTTGCCCCCTTTTTATAGTTGTTTGCCAATGACTCACAAGAAAGCCACTTTAATTAAAGATACACTCCTACTGCTTTTAATCCACAGAGTTGACCAAAGGCACTTGTGTACTGTGCATTTGTGTACACCAAGAAGTTTTGGTGCAAATGAATAAGGAATTTTTTTTAACAACTTTTTCTTTCTTTTCGGAATCTGCTCTGTGGCAGAGTTTCAGAAAAGCATCCAGTGCATTTAATAACATCTTTCACAACATGTTTAATGTGTCACTGTGGAGAAAGGGAATGATTGACACAAACTTGCTTTTTAAGCTGTTATACTGTACCTCGGAAACATCAGAACTAGCGTATACAAATAAAACGACTGCTGCACGCCTTGTTCGTTTTAATGCCTCTTGAAAGAACAGACCCAGACACATGACAGGAGAGTTAAGCAATATGGACAAAATCTAATTATAGTGATTTTCTCAATATGAATGTGCCATGTTCTATGCTGAAGTATTCAGAATAAGAGGTATTATGGTCAAATGTGAGTCTCATTTAGTGAAGAGGAAAGAGAGTCAGAAAATATGTGGTGACAAAGGTTTAACTACTGTTTTTGGCAAGTCGTGACACGTAGACATTGGTTCACTGACAATACAAAGTTGTCAACTGATATCTGTTCTTGTGGAACACTGTCTAGTGTCTTCCTTAACTTTTATTGGCTGAATTGAGTTACTGACATAGGCCTAAATAAACTCTCCCATGATATTCTAATGCACCTGTACATTGGAATAGGAGTGATAGGTACAGTACGCAATAATTAACTACTGCATACATCTTGACAGCTCTACTTTACACTGTTGATTTGTATAATCCCAACAGACAAGTCCAGTGATTTTCAGCCTTCTTTGATTACATTTGTCTGTTTTGATGATACAAGTCAGCAGTCCTGAAATGTGTGTTTCTCTTCTATAATACACATTCTACATCTCGGAGACGACGTCTTTCCACTTAGGGCTCCCACCAAACGTGGCAGAGCTCTGTGGGAAACACCTGCCTGACACAGCAACATACGTCCGCTGCGAACAGGTCCACAGACATGCACGATTTAAAAAAAACGCAAATCAGTAGTACGTGACTTTAGTTTTGTTGTCCTCTATTGTTAGATTAAGTGATTTCATCCTGACCTATCCAGCTCTAATGTTGGGACTTATTGGTAGAAAAGCATTTTTAGTGATGATTGACACTTGGTCTTTATGCGCTAAACTTAATAATACTGCGTGTCCCTGTTTCCTAAGAACTCATGACCATGATGCCTTACAAATATTACTAGAAGAGACAATGTCAAGACAAATGGCAGCTTGTCAGAAGAGAAAAAGTAGTAGCAAAATAGAGACAGACAAAGAATACAAGGAAAGAGGCAGAGAGAAATGGCAAACCTGTGAGCACGAGAAACACACATGGTAAAACTGTCCTTGCACAGCAGACAGAGATAAAGTAGATATGCTCACAAGAGACTGGAGTGAAGAGACTGGCATTAAAGCTCTCCATGTGCCAACACAAATTCTGCCTCTGGACAACAAGACAGGAGACAGGCCACATTTATTTATGGTTGCCATTTTCTCTAAGTGTGTGTGTGTGAGTGTGTTTCACACATAAACTGCATTTTCTTGTGGTTGTATCTGTGCACGTCATATTAGAATTAATGTTTAAGTGCTAGTGGTGCATGTACCCACTTATGTATGACGTGCTTCCATCTTAAAGTGTGTGTGCGTTTTGTGCACGCTAAAACTCCCCAAGAGCCATTTCTCTATGGTCATAAAGCAAAGCTCAGAACTATATGTTAAAATAACAAGTGCAATGTTGGGGGTATGTAAGAGGTGTAGAAACCCGCCGACTAAAAGATCAATAACCTCAGTCTGTGTGTGTGAGCCAAACTATTGCTCCCTCACTTCAATCTTTGTTTTACTGATGCTGTTGGAGTGTTGGTTAAATTACAGCAGCACAGTGACACATACAAAAAACAGTGTTCAGGAACAGGCACTGGTGGCTGTTAACTCAACTTACTGGCAGCCCTCATCACAAGAGATGGTGTGTTTAACCCACAAATCTCCATTAAATGCCAATAAACATATACAACCTTGCAATCCAAGTGCATGGAGACTGGGTTGTTTCAGCTTTTCACCCTGTTTGTCTTTCTCACTCAGCTGAGAGACACCTGTCCCAAGTCCAAACTGCAGACTAACTCTGAAATGCAGCACAACAGCCATGTCACAGAAATTTCCATCAGATAATATGTCAATTGATTTGGAAAGCATGCTCTGGATGCGATTGCTGCTTATCTGGACAGTTGATGCGTATTAACACTGGCAGTGGCATATTCTAATGTGCCGACCTGTCAACACACAACGATGCTCATTTAGATATTGCAGCTTTGGGTGGCTTTTGTAAAAAAAAAAAAAAAAAAGTTGTGAGAGTTTGTATGTTGGTCTTAAGGTTCTCTACACATGGTGAGTTGTGAGTTCTCACCCAGAGCACAGTATAAAGGCATAAGGCAGTGTAAAAAGTGTGTAAAATTCAAATTACTGACATGGGCTAGGCAGATGACAGTAAAACTTTTCTTTGATTCCTTCCGGTCCATTAACACTGGATATCTGCTGATGTCCTATCCAACAACAATGCTGTTAAAAGTAGACAGGGAAAGATTTATTAGTGTCTAAACACCAGTAAGTCCGTTGATTTTTCTAACTTAAGTCATCAACCAAAAAATGTTTTAAAGCCACACACTTTGCATAGACCCTGCAGAGTCTGTAGAGCCTGTAGAGCTAATACAGTACCTTCACTGAAGTTGGTACTGATGCATGAGAATACGACTGGAATGATTCTTAAAGGGATACTTCACCCATAATCAATAATTCACCAATTTTCTACTCACCGTCATGCCAAGGAAGGGTTTTGGGAACTTCCGGAGTTATCGAAACGCTTTTGGAGTTCCAGGGGCGGTCCAGCTGATAAACGGATTCATATAATGGTGGCGGATAGAGCTCACTTTTGAAACGTCCAAATACCTCCATACTGCTCGTCCGTACTGACCCAAGTGTCCTGAAGACATGAAAAAGTTGTTTGAAAAAAATATTTTGATCTCTATTCGTAGCCATGTTGTAGTAGTAGCTCCCAGTGGCTGTATTGATGTTTGTACGCATGGGTTGAGATTTGCTGCACGATGTTCGTTCGTCATTGTAAACCATTGAATGTATGACGTAAACATGGAAGAACATCTCGCAGTAAATCCTGTGCATTTCGTGTAGCCACTGGGAGCTCCTGACTGATCATCATTTTCACTGAAATGAATTTAGTAATTTCCTCTCCAAACAACATAGTGATGTAATTTCTTTTCTTGCAAAAGACGCACAATGACAACTGAACTACTTGTTAAGTGTTGGGTATCATGCAGTTGGGACAGAGAGTTAGAGGTTGTCCTCTGAGGCCATTGCCTATGTTTTCTTAGCAATTTTTGGTTACATAAAGGTTGATGCTGATGATCACCTTGAGTCTCCCACAGCATGTAGTCTTCTATTTCCTGCTCTCTGCCTGCTGAATCAACAGAACATTTCAGACAAATATAAATGGAGATCCAGAGGTTAAATGGAGAATAGAAAAGTGTGTCAATGTCCCTATATGCAATAGAAAGACATAGACCCTGATTTCCCTAGCACTGCGTGGTGGTTCTAGGCATAGGCCATTTGGATGGTTGCGCCATCTGCCTGAGAGGCACCGCCAGTCACTATTCCCATTGGCTCCCTGCCATTGTGTTCGGTCTTGAAAATAAGAAATGAAATAATGTCTTTTAATTATGGCTGTCAATCAATTAAAATCTTTAGTCACCATTAATCACTGATTTTTTTTTAATCTGTTCTAAATGTACCTTAAAAAGGATATTTTTTTAAATGTTTAATACTCTCACCGACATGGACAAATGTGTTTCCTTTATGCAACTGTATGTTTAATATTTATTGTAACAATCCAAAACAATTAAGATAAATACTGTCCAGACTATGGAATAACCTTTGAGGTGGATTGATTGTACAGTTGTCGATGCATCTTCATTGCAAACTATGTATCTGCTTAGTACGTTAGACTTAGTCTCCACATACATTTCATTTTTCAGCACACACATTTGTTTTCACGCATGGTCCAAACGCTCAACCACTGGCAGAGAGTCATGTTTCCATGATGACTTGACTGGAAAAAAAGACGTGCCTGGTTAGCAAGGAGTAATCTGCCTAGGGCACCGAAATGGTTAGAGCCGGCCCTGCTCACTGCTATAGTCTGAATAGTCTGAAGAGTCCGTTAAAGGTCTGGAAGCAAACTATAGTGACTGTGTGTGTGACAGAAAGCATCCCTTTGTCTGGTGGAAAACTACAGTAGGAGCTGACGGCTAAGACTATTAGGCCTAGTGCTCTACCAAGCTGCAGGCCTGGAGTCTTTGTGTGTGAGTGTGTGTGCTGAATTTTTATTTATTTATTTATTTTTACAGCTGCATGCATGTGGTGAAGGCTGTTTATTATGTTTTTTTGGTGAAGGCTGTTTATTATGTTTTTTAAAAACGAGTAAAAAACACACTGCATGGTGGCAAATGAAGGAGACATATTTTCTTGTAATGTTAATGCTCTTCTTGTTAGGGACTTTTTTATTTGGAAAAGCCTTGTTTTTTTAATGGCAGCTCATGAGGAATTTTTCAGCAGATTGCCCTGGGATAGCTCTGCTCTCATTTATATTTTGTAGTCTACACATTGGTCTTTTAATTGTGTGCCACAGCTTAGAAGATTTCTCCAGCATTGCTCTGCATAGCTGTATCAAACTCACCCAGGGGTTCCTCCTCCTTTCTGAGAGACATTTTAAACAGGTTTACCCCTATGGTGTGTAAATAATTTTTTGCCTCATCACCCCTCGGCATAAATAACCCATTATAGCCGCCTGACGCTCACATACAGTAGATTGCATGACATCCACAAGCCTGGATTAAAGTCCTGCTTCTCTTTTCACATTGTCTGAAATGAAACAGACATGATTTTGCATGCTACCAAGCACTGAGCACTTAGCCTGTTTCTGGCTGTCAGAGAGTTGATAGCCAGAAGCAGGGGTGCTGTTAGAAATTTTGGACACCATGAAAACAGCTCAACAACAGCTCTGATATATTATAAATCCAAAATTGCTTGTAGCTTTTGGCCTCTGGCTGAAACCCCCCAACATATTTTGTCCTAAAAGTCATGATGTTCAACTTTTCATGGCACATCTTCATGTGATGTGGTGTAAATCTAACTCCTAATTACAAAAGATGAAATATCATTTTAATCTTACTGTGAAGGGTCAAAGTTTTCTTTAACTCTCCAAACTTTCTGGTAACTAATCCACATTTTAAAAATAAGATCTTGTTTCTCTCGAGGTTTCTGGTAACTTGCACAATTTTTCATTAAGATTAAGTTATTTATTGTAGTTATGATACAAACACCACACCACTAGGTGGTGCTAGTTCTTGTGTGGGCCTCATGCCATGCCTTTAGTTTATGTAGGCGGCCATCTTGAATTTTCTGTTTTCATGAGCACATTGTGGAATTGAGCGCGGGGACAGTCGACATTCACCCTTCTTGGGGCGTTAATCGAGGCATTATCTGTGAGTAACTTTGAATAAGGCGCTCGTATTCATGGAAATGTTTGTTTCATGCAGATGTTAATTAATGTTTAGTAAAATAGTCAATTCATATGTGAATTGCTTCTTAGCTGTTCTTAGCTAGCTGTGTTAGCTAGCTCTGTTAGCCAAATGCGCCAATATTATGTATGTTGGTGAGGTCTGTACAATAATTGTGTATTTTGTGTTATTTTCAATTTCAGTTTTACCTATTCCTATGCTGTCACTGTAAATCAGTGGTGAAGAATAAAACCCTCTGACATCAACGACAGTGTTTAAATGAGTTATCTGTCTGCCAAGGATAAGAAGGGGACTCTTTGACGAGGGCAGAACAACTATGTCTCTGTCAGTTAGAGTTGCAACCTTATTAATCGAATAATCTAAAAATGTCATAGGATAGTTAAAAAAAAAAAAGTTCATCTCAGGTTCCCAGACTAAAGCCACAACCAAAATAAAAATCTGTTCACTATATTGTGTGGATATACATGCATACTGTTAACAACAAAACTTAAAGGGATAGTTCACCCAAAATTCAAATTTCACTCATTATGTGCCTTCTCTGAGTTACAGCGGGGCTCCGTGCAGCACTGCATGTCCATATGACGGTTGCGAACGGGGCTCAATTTTCTTTGTCCAAAAAGACACACCAAAAAACATCCAAATACCTTCATAGTGCTCGTCTGTAATGTCCCTCTTGTATTGAAGCCCCAACATGAGACATTTTTCCCCCCAAAATTAAATAACTCTATATTTTAAGCTTGTTTGTAGCGGAAGCTCCCAGCACTGCTCTTCCTGGTCCGTCCAAATCTGGACTTTTGGATTTTGGAATACAAGAGGGACATTACAGTAGGGCTGGGTAAAAATATCGATTCAGCAATGCATTGCAATTCTTTTCTCTGCAATTCAATATCGATTCAGCAATCTTCTGAATCGATTCAAGCCCCTGGCCAGTGGGGGCGCTGCGAGCAACACCCTCGTGTGATTCGCGCTGTACGGACGGGGGCCGCACTAGACCAAACCATAACAGTGTTTCCCCCCGAAAATATGTGTTAGCGAGCGGATCGATCGATCGTCCGGGGGGTGGGGGGGGGGGGGGTCGGCGCCGTATTACGTTTCGCTTTCACCACGCGCTGCTGTTATGCATGCGCGCTTCTCTGTGGTGTGTATGTGTCTGAGAAGATGCGGAGATGAATGCAGGCGCTCGTCCGACGGGGGGGGGGGGGGGGGCTGACGAGCGCCTTCAAACCTGAAAGCAGATGTGGGGATTCATTTTGTATTTATAGGCGCCGATTCCGTGGGTGCTCCGGTGCTCAAGCACCCACTGACCAGGTTGAGCCACCAGATGCGCATTTCTCCGTGCCGCGAAAAAGCTAAAGTCAGACCGACAACTGCCCCCTTGTGTTAAGCACACGTTGTTATTGATATTGTAGCATCAGACCCGACGACAAGTCAACAACATAACACAAACTTATCTGACAGCTGCTCTCACTTCTTCCTCTGCTCCTCCTCACTCACTCACCTACACACAGACAGGACTCTGTCTTCCTCACACTCACCCCAGCCCCTCAGTTTCTCATCCCACCTGCCCGTACCATACACATTGACAGTCAGTCAGAAATCACAGAACTTAAACATCATAACAAGAACATTACTGCGGGGTCGCTACAATATTTTCAGTTGTGCAGTAGGCTATTATTAATAATATTGTTTTGTATTGTTTTATTACTCAAAATGTTATGAGTTATTTTCCAAGAGGAAAGTAACACATAGCCTAATTTAAATTTAGCTGCACTGTAGTTCAGTGTTAAAGCAGTGTCATATTTTGTTATGCTATGAGTTATACTATGGCTGTTCATAAGGCATGAAACTAAACAAATAATTATAAAAAAAAAAAAAATCTGGTACTCTTGTGTATTTCTGCTTGATACTGAATCGATATCGAAGCATTTCAATCAATATCGAATCGAATCGATATCGAATCGAATCGTGACCTAATGAATCGAAATCGAATCGAATCGTGAGATTCTCAACAATACCCAGCCCTACATTACAGACGAGCTGTATAGAGGTATTTGGATGGTTTTTGGTGTGTCTTTTTGGACGAAGAAAATTGAGCCCCGTTCGCAACCGTCATATGGACATGCAGTGCTACACGGAGCCCCGCTGTAACTCAGAGAAGGCACGGAGGACTCTGAAACTTCTCCCAGCCTTTAGTCGACATGAGGGTGAGTAGATAATGAGTGAAATTTGAATTTTGGGTGAACTATCCCTTTAAATGATATCCTTATGAAAATGTAATTGACAATGACATCTATTTGTTCCCTAATGTTGATTGTTGTCCAAATGTATGTGATATTCACACAATTCCTCCTTTTTATTTGTTGTTCAGCAAAAATCAGTGGTGGAATGTGCAATACATACCATTTAGTTCGTAATCAGATGTCCGGACATGCTCTCTGTATTTATTATGTGCACAAAAGCCACTGTATCTAATAAATCACAATCTCCTCTTTTTCTTATCCTAATGCATTAGAGGCCCAAACAAAAGATTAGTAGACCTATCTGCCAGAGTGCATTACTGACAGAAGAGACAAATGAATGGGTCAAAGCATTTCAGGACTTAACCTTTACAATAATGAGTGTAAATAACATGAGAAATATCTCTTCTGAGGTTGAAAAATATTAATGTAAAAATCTGATTATGGCATAACGAGCCGAGCTACGCTCCTCATATGGGTGCAATAAATTATAATTGCCCTACTGATGTGGAGGGGTGGAAGAGATTACCCACACCAAGCCTCTACAGCCAAATATTTGACCCTGTTAATATTGAAACCCTTGAAATACAGAAAAAGTCAGTGTACATCTCACCCGTCATTTTCACTTCCATGTTACATATTCAAGTTAGCAAAAAACCTCTTGGGCAGTGGTTTTTACAGCTAAAATGAAATACATTCCAGCTTCCCTTTAAATGTACTGTACAGTATGCTGCTTCAGAAGTAGATTAGATTAGATTAGATTAGGTTTAATTGGAATAGATTGGTCTAGATTAACACACGGCGTGGCCAAATGTGATCATGTTCACTTTAATGGGCTATGTATACACAAGTGCAAGGAGCGTGAAGCCACGGCGATTGAGAGTACAGTTCACTTTCCTTGTATTAATTACAAACGGCCATGCATCTTTCCAAAAGAACCAATAACAAATTATTATTGTTTTTTAAAAATGTTTGCAGGGCACATGCAAGTTTTAAATATGTTGCAATGACCGAGTAAACGTTTCTACATGCTGCAACTTTAATGTGACATTGTAAAGGGATGGTCTGTGGGAAAGTAAGGAAGTCTTTTTTTTTTTTTTTTTTTACTTTTGTACAGCCCAGAAATACCCTTTAAAGTATTGTAAGATCCGTTCATATGCTCTGTGCTAAATTGGCAATAAAAAGTAAACAAGTCCTGTGTACTACTATCACTTCAACGCCATTCACCGTATATCAAGAGAAACATGATTGTCACATTTCTTTTACAGCCTTCAGGGACAGTGCAGCACAAATGGGAACCACTTCTATCAATCTTATTTCAGGACTATGTTGTTAATAAAAAAGCTGTGTGAAATGATCTTAACATAACCTGAAAAGCTTGTAACCTGTTTCAATATATTTCTATGAGCTCCATAGCTGTCAACATTGAAGCACACCCATGGTGCCCATTGCGGCTCTGTTTACAGTATTTCAACTTAAACCAGAAAGCATGTGGAGGCAGCTCAATAGACATTTATTGTTAATGTCACCAGGAAATGATTTCATTCTGACAAATAAGGCCAGATAATAAAAAAGGCTGTGTGGGTAAGTATGTTTCTACCCAACAGAGTCTTGGGATAGCAGGTGTTTGGCTACTGTTTTTGACCAAGGGGAAATCCAGTTCTCCAAGGAAATAGATATTTTACAAGGTAAAAGCACCATTTGTGCTCTTACTTTCTGTCATATCTATGTATATGCAAGAAATCCAATGGTCTCATGTTGTTTATCTGTTCAACTTCATGTTGGCTCAAATTTGTAAGTGATAGGCCTCATTATTACCATAACCTTAGTTTGTAGTCCTTGTTGCCTAAACCTATTTCTTAATTAAAACTCAACCTGACTTGTATTTGACAAGCACAGCACTATGGAAATTGGAAATTTTGAGATGTTGGAATTGGACTGAGTATAATCCTTAGTCTTATCAACAGGATTATCTTGTGAACACATCACATACATAAAATAAGTAACTAAATCACATTTCATTGGTGTTTTGAGGGTGGGGGCTATCAAACATAAACCTGTTGCAGTGGAAATAGAAGATTTTACTGATATTGACTGACATTATTGTGGGATGCAGGACATGAAATACAATTAGGATTGAAATGGAAACATCTATGTGTATTTTAAATCCATACTATACTAACATTTTTGTATAAAATTACAAGAATGCATGTGATAATTCTTAGTTTTCTATTTAGATGCTTCAGTGACTTTCATGCTCAAATGCTCCACTCACCTGCCTCAGGGATTCAAGCCTTGTAGGTGGTAGCACGGGGAGGCCAGGAGAACATTTGAAATTCATGAATGCATCTGTCAGTGGTACGCATGAGGTAATTGGTTCAATAATAAAAGAAGAACATGTCACTCCTCATCAGGTGGCATTGTGAATGTTGTTTCTGTTTGTGTGAACAATAATAAAACTGCTTGATGTTGCTACATCAATGTCAAGCCAAGTGTTCTCCCCAGGCATTTAGTGATGACACCTTTCCACTTTCATTTATCCTTTAATATTTCTTCTAAGACTTTGGCTGAGTGCCACTGATACATAAGGAAATTCACAAAGTTGTTTGACAAATATCCATCAGTTCAGTGTGTGTGTGTGGGTTGCTAAGACAACATATTTGTTTGTTCTACCTGCAGAGTAAATTAAATCCGGAAATATCTCCAGTATGCATCTGACCAGTCTACATTGTGTATGCTGTATCCCACAATGCTGTGCCACTAACCGTAACCAAAGACGGTTTAGAGTATTTAAGTATCTTTGCCGTGTACAGTAACATATAACTTAATAAAATAAAATGTAATTTAGACTGATTGGTTCATTGTAAAACATGTATTTATTAATGTTAATGTGGTGATTTCTGTACAGAGCCCCGAGGCAGCGCTGCTCCTCTGTCCAATACACACATGAAGCTTCATTTTTCATTCAAACAAACTAATGCGACTGCCACAATTGTTAGATTTCATCAATGAGACCAGCATTTATCTCCTAAAAAGAATTTAACCAGCCGGCAGTAAACCTCTAAAAACCTGCGAGTAAGTTAATTAGCGATCGCTTTGTCCCCCGGGATGATGACATAGGCTGGCCGGCCGAGCAGCTCTGCAGACCGGCTGCTGCCTCTGTGATGTTCCGGTTGCTGCTCCACAGGTGGAGCTTCACTTCTCTGAAAAACAAAAACAAACTTCTAAACAGCCATGAAAAAATATTACAACTTAATAAAGTGACGTAATAACAGCGCTACAGCAGGAAATAAAACAGTGTTTCGCCTGTTTCACTGCCAGCTGCCACGTACGGCGTGGGGGTAGCCCCTCCTCAGCTTCCTACTGATGTCAATGAGAAGACCCATGTGTGCAGTTTTCTTTGTGGCTGTTTTTAACAGAGAAAATGTCTCAGTGAAGTCTGCTGACAGCCATGATGAAAATAATTAATATTCTGATCTACATTCTTCAAAGAGAAACAAAACAAGATCAGAGTTTCCCCAATTTAAGTTACATACTACGAAAAAACATTATAAAAACAACGGATTTCTTTATGAGATCACTACATGATATGAGTAAAAAGAGGAGCAGACGTAGCATCAGACCATTATCTGCTAACCGCTAAGCTCAAACTCAAGAAGAACAAGATGGAGGAAACGGGAAGAAATACAACGTGAACCTATTGAGAGAGACAGTCACAGGAATCCACCAGAAAGCTGTCTGGCAAATACAGCAAGCCACAAAGACCAGTGAAGGATAAGGAAACAAAAGAAGACCAACTTAAACGCTGGGCAGAACACTTTGAAGAACTGCTGAAGAAGAATAGCCCCCCCCCCCCACACACACACATCCAACAAACCCCATAATATAGAACCAGCTTCCCCATCAATTGTGACACTCCCAGCAGAGAGGAGAAAAACGGCAAGGCAGCGGGGCCAGACAACATACCAGCTGAAGCATTAAAGGTGGACCTGGATACCACTGTGGAGCTTCTGTACCTACTCTTCAGGAAGATATGGGAGAAGGAGGAACTACCATCAGATTGGAAGGAGGGCCTTATCAACAAGCTTCCAAAGAAAGGAGACATGGAAAACTGTTCTGCTACAACAGGAACACCCTACTCTCAGTGCTGGGGAAGTACTGAAAAGAGTCATCCTAGACAGAATGCAAGATGCCGTAGACCAACAACTAAGAGACGAACAAGCAGGATTCAGGAAAAAACGATCATGTGTGTACCAGATTGTCACCCTCCATATTATCATCGAGCAATACTTAAAGTGAAACTCACCACTGTATGTCACTCTGTCAGACTCACCCCTGACAGAGATCCTATGAGAGCTCTGTCACTCCGAGTCCAGCGCTGATGTACTTTATCTGTGACCTGAGTAAATTCTACTACTTTTGTACGAAAGACTTCTCTGGTTTATTCTTTGGCTTCCAATACAAAGAGTCGGGATAACACCGCGTCGTGCTGTATCACTCCGCCATCAGTTGTTTGGATCAGCGGCGTGTGGAAGAGACGGAGTGATAAAGGGCTTTTTCCGAACGGTTGTTGAACTGAAAATAATGTGTATAACGTAGGCTACACTGACAGAGGAACAAAGCAGGATTTTCCCGTGGCTATGCTACATTATTACCTTAATTAAAAAGCTCCGGAGTAATTGTGATGTTAACTACATGACTTGTAACTTGTTACAGTGAGAATGGAGGCTCTCTGTCTTCCACCTGGCGTCTCATGGCTGAAAACCAACCTTGCAACATAGTACCTGGCCACCGCTCCGGTGTCCCAGCTCTCGCCTCTGCAGCACCGTGACACAAATGCGCTCCGTAACCCGTAATCTTTTGTTTATGACAGTTAGCCTACGTCATTCACGGCTCCATTTATTGATTTCTCCCCGGCTTCGTTGTAAACAAATGCATGTGGCCAGGCGGAGGGTTGAAAGAAAAAGGCGACCAGACTTCGTTCCTCTCTAAACGGGTGTATTAGGCCTATTTTCTGATGGTACTTCTGGAGTCAAGTAACGCTGAGTAACGGCGCCAATAGCAGTAACAGCGTTGTAACGGGGGAAACAGTAATTTACTTGATTACTTGTTACTGAAAAAAGTAGTGCTGTTTATTTTAACGCCGTTATTCCCATCACTGGCTAGGTGTGTGTTTGAGTAAAATGAAAGTTTTTGTTTCATTCTATAAACTACTGATCAAAATTTCTCCCAAAAATTATAACTGGTCAAAATAACAAAAAACAAACAAACAAATAAAACAAGTTGAAATTCATTTTTAAACAACAGAACACTAATGTTTTAACTTAGGAAGAGTTCAGAAATTAATATTGATGGTAATTTCAATTTTAAACCTGCAGCAGCAGTGATTGTTTACTGATTTACTGATTATTTACTGATGTATATGTTATAGTTCTAAGAATTTCTATTAAAATAAAGTCAAGAATGACATTTTTTGTGTTCTCTTTTTATTTAGAAAAGAATCGAAAGGTATTGAAATACATGTTGGTACCGGTGTCGATACAAAATGTTGGTATACACTAGTTGGAGCTTAGTTCATTCTAGTGGGGGTAAATCTGTCTGAGGACACTCAGTACATATGTCCTCCTCATAGTGTTGGCCTACATCTTACATAATGCCTAGATAAGTACACTATCTTCTGCAAGACAATTATACAATCACACAGAGTGTGTGTGTGTGTACATGCATGGGTGCACCCTTCTGCTTAAAATAAAACCGTGTGTGTTTCCTGTTACTAAATTCAAGTAGCCGTAATAAAAACATTCATTACTCCACTTTCTCATGCAGCTGTTGTATTCTGTCAAACTTTAAGTAGAAACATTGTAGTAAAACATGACCACAATGAGTTACCAGAGCTCAATTTGAAATGTATTGAGATACAGTACTGTACTTAAAATCCTCACATTTTAGTGATTAAAATCTTTCTTTAAAAATGACTGAAATACTTCATGCTGTCATGCAAAATTGATTGATATTTCAATAAACCATCTCAGATCCTCATATACAGGTATACCCACTAAATGTTTTGAGCGGTAGCTGTGCAGATCAGGACACATTAATTGTGATCAAATTGCATGTCACTCCTCCCTCTTCCAGTCGTTCTGCCTTTTGTCACATTGAGTTGTCACATAAAGGTTAGAAAGTGATAAAGCCACATAACTACAACATCTCACACCACTTCTCACACAATGAAGACATAAACAATCATGCATAAACAAACACTCAAACATTTTCACACACATACTGAAATCACAGTCACCTCTGAAGATGCAAATGCCTAAATGAATATCAGCGCTTTTCATAATAATTCCGCTGCACTGTAAATGGATACAGTACGGAGTATGGAAGTATGAAAGCCTCAGTCCTCTGCTTGTGAATCCATTTGATGCATTTTTAATACATGCCCCACTCTGTGGCTTTTGCGGACCAACAGAAAGCGGAATATTTTGGTGGCGGTGTCCTTTATAGCTCATATACTATCAACATTTTTTATAGCTTCCATCCATACAGGTAGGACATGCAAATAATACATAACGTAACATTACAAGCCTGAAGAAATATCTGACTGTAATGTGTGGCTGCAGCTCATATTTTATGGAAGTGGAAGATGAAAGTTAATACATGTCATGATCTGACAATTATGTTTAGATTTTTTTCCTTGTCATGTGGTGTATGAATGGTGTGCAGGTGCTCACCCTTGTTGTGTTGTAGCCGTTTTGAATAACCTAAATATGAATATAACTGTGTATTCGCTGTAGTGCTACTGTAGAGATGGAGTCATACTGACAGAAAACTGTCAACTCAACTAACCTGAAGGGTTCTAATCTTCTTTTACAGAAATTACTGATCAGAATTTTGTTAAAAATTTTGTGAAAACAAAAACAACTCAAGGACAGTGTTGGAATAGTTAGATTAGTGATATTAACAAAAAAAAAAACATTGAAGAGACACACAACTATTGCAGGTGTCCTGATGATTTATTATGCTGGAATTTATAACTCTTACTACAAGTGACTTTAATAAAATTTCACCTGAATTGAATCCAAATTTTTAGTCCCTTTTTTAAAAAGTCTGACTTGCTTAATGTTGTGTTAATAATTTTGAGTTAAACTATAGGTACAAGAGGTCTTATTATTTTATTATAAAAACAGTATCTCTGACATTTATAATTTGTTTCCAAAAATATTCAGTTCTTTTAACATCCAAACCACAGTTTGTGATTTCTCTCATGAGCTCTGTGTAATTTTACTGTTAAGGATTTTCATTCAGTACAGCTTCCATCATTGCTTTATTTTCTCCATCAACAACTTTTCCCGGGGGCAAGTTACACACGTCACATCCGGGATCAGACATTAAACATCCTTCAAAATAAAAGTACTGTGCATAACACAATGAGTAAAGCCGCTTTCTTTTACATTACTTAACATTTACCATTTATGAAAGTTCACAGAGTTAACTTAAGTTCAGGAGCTGGGCCACGCCTCAACCGCACCTCTAATCACCGGGCAAGCCTACAAATACCCGGGTCAACCTCTTCCTTCCTCTGTTGCCTCGATTTCTTGACCCACCCTCCCTTCTTCCCCTTGTCTAAGCACCTCCCGGCTCCAGCCTCCTCCCGGATCATCCTCACTTTCATCCCTCCATCCATCCTTCCCTCCCTTCCTCCATCCCTTTCTTCTTAACCAGCGCATTCCCTTTCAGATCTCCTCCAAGGCATCGTCTGGGGGGCACGAATCCAGCTCGGGCGGAACAACGCCGAGACGGAACTCCCACTCTGAGTCTCCCTCCGCCGGTCTCCGGTTTATCTTCCCAGACGAGACGCGACATCAACCTCCCCGCACCTTTACCACTCCCGTACAATATCATTCATTCATGTTCATCATTTCATCCCATTAAATCGTCTAATGGCACATTGTTGTGGCGTGGTCCTTGCTAGTGAACTAATGAATGTTTACAAACTTAATAGACATAATAGTGCATGTAGACCTGATGGAGCTCTCCTCAGAGGAATTAATTTAGTAATTATGTGTTTACTTGGCATGCATTGTGCAAGTCTCTAACTATACTGAGAAGATAAACGCCTTGCAATTTATTCACCAGTTTGGTGTGTTGACAGTGGTGGTGAAGCCCACGGTCTAAAGTCTGTGTTCAGTTGCGTTTACATGTTGTGACTCTTATGTCCAAAGTGATAGCAGCTATTTTCGACAACTTTGGTTTCAGAAGCAAAAGTCTTGCTCATTGCTCCTGATAGAAGATATTTCCTCAAGGTTGAAGCACGTCTGTCACAGAATCATCAGTAAAAAGCTGTAACATAACCAAATATCTGTTTCTTCCCTGAACAGATGAGGAGAAATGTCTTTGCACGTAAACTCTTTGGGGAATAAGCAAACTATGACTTTAAAATTCAGTTGCAGGTGCTGCTGACAGCAGGATTATGGGTACTCCAAAAACTTACAATTCAGTCAGCGACTAGAATCGGTTCATCTGGATCAATTCAGCAACTATAGAATTATTTTGTTCATGTAAAGGATTGGGGTTAGTGTTTGTAGATTCTCATCATTTCATATTGAGCAATGCTTTTGATGTCCTTGTTACATACAGTACATGCATATACAGTGCATGCTCCATATGCAAGCCCACTTCCTCCATCCTTAATGTCTTTTTTTGCACACACACACACACACACACACACACACACACACACACACACACACACACACACACACACACACACACACACACACACACACACACACACACACACACACACACACACACACACACACACACACACACACACACACACACACACACACACACACACACACACACACACACACACACACACACACACACACACACACACACACACCCCTCCTTCTCCCTGGTGTGCACAGCTCTGCACTGATGAGCCAGGTGCCATAGTGGCAACATGAGACCTCATCTTAACTGACCTTAATGACTTCTGAATCCTGGCTAGATTACCCTCCCACCCTCCCTCTTTCACTCTACCTCTCTCCCGTCCTCTTCCTGTGCGTCTACCTCGATCTTTCCCTGTCTCACACGTAACCTATTAGCATAGTGCTATCTTTAACCTACCTCTCTCATTCATTAATGAAGCAAGGGAATAGGTGAAGCGTATTTAATGAAATCAAAGTGTGACCAGCCCTCCTAAATCATCCGCACAGGTTAAAGAGCAAACGACCCTTTACACTTGATCATGCTACTGTCAAAATGCACATTACAGATATATTCTGAGTTTGTCCTGGTCTTACTAAAGGTGGAATTTGCATTAGTAACTGCAAAAGTAATTCCAACACAATTACTTTAAAACAACCGAATCAAAAACCTGTAAGTTATACTCCTTTTACAATTTTATTTCACCAAATGATTTGTGGAAATATAGTGGGTGAGATAATTTATGTGAGGAGAAATAGAGGAAGGGAATAAAGTTATTTGAGAAGAAGAAGAAAAAAGCTAAAATGCATGAATGGCGAGCTGAGTTCACCTTGTGGGAGAATGGAATCAGTAAAACTGGTGATACAGGGTGTATGTGGGCTGAAAGGTGTATCTGAGTGAACAAATCTGTGTCTGTGATAACATTCAGTTTGAGATGTCAGTAAGATATTGTGTGCAATGAAACAAGTTCGGCTTTAAAGGCACTACTATTCTTAGGTTTAGCCGTGGCATAGCTGAAAAGCTATCCAATAAAAACAAGTAAATCTGAGCCTAGATGAATAAAACCTGTGTAGATTGACAGCTAAAATTCTGTGTATGCACAAAGACAGAAATGTGCACCGATATATTAACGACAGTTTAGTACTGTTTTACCAAGTGGGCCTTAAATGGGAGCAGAAACACCCTCAAATAGATTTGCATGCCAACACTTCAGCTTGCTCGGCTTCTTGTTGGACATATTAACTACAAGAACAGCAAAGAGTTGCAATTTTTGCTTTCCTGTGAAGTTATCCAACAATAACAGCTGTCAGGAGGATGACCATATCTTGTGTCTGTAAATCCTCATCAGTGATAATATCTCAAACATCTTTTTTTTTTTCATCAAATTTTCAACACAAGCGTGTTGTGACTAAAACAGACTTTAAAGCATCATATAATGAAGGCCGTAATGACAGATATATTATGAAACATAAAATATTGCCTCCAATAAAAGAATGATACCTTTTTAATAGGCTTTTTGCAAAATACTCTGTAGACTGCACAAAGAAAAAAAGTAACATAATAAATGACATTGCCAAAAACTTTTTATCATTTAGATTATATCTCTCTTCTTTGTATTTACTATTATTTTTGTCTATTCACCTGTGACTGGCTTTAGAAAACTGTGCTTGGTCTGAATTATGCTTGAGGTGCACACATTCTTCTTCTACACGTACAGTAGAGACACATTTTCCCACACACACCTGCACTAGGTGTGTGTGGGAAAATGTGTCTCTACTGTACGTGTAAGCGTGTTTAATTTAGATGGTCCCAGGTGTCGTTTTTGAAGCTGTGTATTTATTGGCAATAGGACGAAACCTGTTCCACTGAAAAGAAACTGTTGTCCATGTGCACCCACACACATAAACACACATACACCCACACAGAGCCGTCCTCCATGTGCCACACGTGATGACTGATAGTCAGCTCCGGTGTTAACTAAAGACAATCACCATTGCAATTCACACGTTTCACCCGAAACACAGTTCAAATTTTTGTGCCGCCTGCGTACCATAAAACATGTTATTGCGATATCGCACAAAGTGTGAGTGGGAAAGGTCACCTGAAAAGTGGGACATGATTAGCGAGTGGTTATTTGCAGTCAGTCATCGCAGTGACATGAAAATCCATAGGGAAGAAGAGTTGCCTCTCACCCTTGCTGGAATTGACCACGAATCGATGGTCTAGGAAATTGGTCAGTGGTGCAGACCTATGGGGGCTAAAATGGGGGTGGGGGGTTGAAACTGTTTGGTGAAGCATTAGCTAAAGATTATTTATGGTCATACATATATTTCTGCTGACACGTCGGCAGTTAGGTCCTGGATTACGGGTCTTTCAAATGTTTCTCTTTTCTTATTCCAAATGGCACAGTTGGAATTGTATTTCTCTGCAAATGGCCACTATGTGATTACATGCTGGAGTCCAAATGAGGATCATTTACTCATCCACATCGTCCCCTCATCTGGTCCTAGGTCTGCTAGCCCAAATGTGATGCGCTCTCTTTACCGTTTTCTCATTTTATCTTTCTTCCCTCCGCCTTACCCCCCCCCCCCCCCCTCCCCCCCCCCCCCCCTCCCCCTGCCCCTTTCTCATCTTTGCTGGCTCTACTGGTCTCATTTCCTTCCTTCATTCACTCTCTCTTTTCCCAGTACCACAGAGACTTGGAGATGAGCTTATCACTTTCTGCATCACAGGACCAAGCTGTCATGCTGGCTCTGAGGAAGCCTCTGTGCATATGTGTACATATGTGGGGAAGAAAAAATAAGCAAAGGAAATGCTTGTGAGTTCGAGAAGGCTCTGGAACAATAAATGATTTGGTTTCCTCTACCTGCAGATATCACTGCAATGATTCCTCTGATGGCATAGTTTCACACGTTTTTACTGTGATTTACTGACAGCCGATCCAGAGTGTACTCCACCTCCAGCCTCATGTTTGGTGGTCTTGGCTACAGCACTGTGCGACCCTGAGTAGCATAGGGGTTTAGGCGAATCTAGTAGGTGATTCGATGTAGCCTGACTAAGCAGCAGTATATTCTTTAATAATAAAAAATAAGTGAAAATTAAGTATAAATTAATCCCACAGTCAGGAGATGGCATAAAACTACTTAGTAGAATCAACACATACTCCAAGAAATGCTAAAAAGGTATAAATCATTTGTTTCTGAGGGATTTCTTGATTCAATATGCATGGGTATAATGGCTGTTGATGTAGTGACAAAATGCCATTAGCGTCTCAAAACTAGATGAAACAACCTGCAAAAAGTTTCCTCTCGAAAAGGAATGCCAGTCTGTTAGAGAAGAAGGATACTTTTTATTTATTTCTGTAGAAAATCTGTTTGATCCAGTCATTAAATACTTCTCACATGTGGCAACACCAGAGAAAATCTTCTTATTGTGCACAAAAAACTAAACAAACCTACCCAGGTCAACGATAAGGATGCAGAAGTCCAGCCTGTTCTCCACCAGCACAGATTCTGACTTCCTGTACCAGTGCTCTCTCAAAATTAGAATTCTGTATAGCTTTCTGCACGGACACCATTGGTGATTTATTTATGGAAGCATGAGGTCCGGGACTGCAAAAATTGAGTCAGCAACCCACCCTCACTAAATAAATGTAACTGATAGCCAAACTTTTATAATGTTAGTGACAAATAAACTGTCTTTAATATGGATTGGTCACCTTGTGGCTGATACCTACTCCACTTAATGAGGTCAGTATCTGCGTTTATACAGACCTTATGTATTTGCCCGGTGCATCTCCAATCAGTGACAGTTTGATGGAGCCAATCCAAGCATCACCGTTTTACTAGATGCTTCCCTCTGTTGTCCATGAAGTCCTGATAATTAGTAGGAATATACAGTAGAAGCAGCAGTTAAAGCAGAAGTGAGTGGTCCGGTCGTTTTCGCTAATGCTGCGTTCCAGGCAGGCTTTTGAAATCGTAAATTACAGCTTCAAGTCACAACTTACGACTTTGTAGCGTTTCAGGCAACCCACTCGTGTTTTTCCGACCTGTTTTACCGGTGAAAGTCACTATAACGACCACTCGTAACTTCCGACTGGTGAACTCGTACCAGATCGAACTGGTACCACTTCACGGTCGGAAAAATACGAGTTTCCTTGAACGCACCATAACAGTCCTCGTCCCTACGTCACCACATTCACGGCGTTCCTTGGCTGCACACACAGCCCTGCATGCCGTTCTCTCTCCTCATTGGATAAAAACTGTAGGATACGATAAATGTTTTCTCTTCAGCTCAGAGCAGAGCAGAGGGACTGACAGACCCGTGTTTCAGACCAAACACTCTATGTAAGTGATTGCTGTCGGAAGATATAACTATTTAAGACTTATATTAACACAAATATATCACTTACTTCTGCTTTAAGGTGGGTACACACTACTCGGGGTGATTTTTGTCCCGATTTTCCTCTTAAAGGGATAGTTCAACATTTTTGAAAATTGGCCCATCGCCATGATCCCCCTAGTAATAGCAGTAGGTTCGTTACCTTTAATTGTTGGTCCAAGCTGCTTTTAGATCGGGGGAGAAGAATACCGAGCGGCGCAGCTACACTACGGAGGCTAATGGAATTTCTTGGTTTTGCTCATCAAACTCAGCAAATACACAACCAAAAAACTCAAAAACGCTGTGGTGGACAAGTTGTGACCTGCACATTCACCACGCTATGAGATAATAGCGGAAAGTTGCGAGATGGAGTTGTTTTAGAGGCAAAGTCGGACTTTACACTCTAGACGGCTGCTCGGCGGAGTGATTTCAAAAGCGCCTGTTTACTGCAGATACGTCCGTATACTACGGCACTGGCTGAGGTGCGCACACTGTGTCCCTCCGACCAGTGGTTCACTGAAGAAAGTAGTTCCGAGTATTTGCTTCACTTCTCTTAACTTTCCGCTATTATCTCATAGCGTGGTAAATGTGCAGGTCACAACTTGTCCACCACAGCGTTTTTGAGTTTTTTGGTTGTGTATTTGCTGAGTTTGATGAGCAAAACCAAGAAATTCCATTAGCCTCCGTAGTGTAGCTGCGCCGCTCGGTATTCTTCTCCCCCGATCTAGCTTGGACCAACAATTAAAGGTAACGAACCTACTGCTATTACTAGGGGGATCATGGCGATGGGCCAATTTTCAAAAATGTTGAACTATCCCTTTAAGATCAAAGCCAGCAAAGGCCTGATTATCTGATGTTTGCAAAGGACATCGTGTTAGATTTTCCCGTGGTGTGGGGTGTGTTAAGAGTAATTTTGGTCGGTATGATCCGCTCGGAAGGAGAGATCGTAAATAATGAACATGTTTAATATTTGCGACTAGAAATCCTGTAGTGTGTGGGGTGTTCCGAGTGGAGCCGAGCACGCACAGTGTGTGATGTCACGTGTACCGGACCAACAGCCAAGATGCGAGCTGAGTCAGCTGACTGACCTGTATTTATCTGTTGCCAGAGCGCACAGCGCTGCTCTCCAAGCTATAGAGTATGTACTACATGTGACTCACACTGTAACGCATACAGCCCTCATTCCCGCCGTCTCCATGACTTTTTCCATGGGCGTTTTGTTTTTCTGTGTGTTTTTTCACAGTAATAGGCCGAAAACAACGACCATGGCATCTTCCTGTTCGTCCGCCATGTTTGTTTTAACTGATGTCACGTTTGACTTTGAATATTGAGCATGAAGAACCTGATAACTCTGCTGAAGAATCTGTTAGTGTGTGGTGTGCTCACCACACTATAAGATCAGAAGAGAGAGATCTTGTGAGATCTGTCTTTTGTTATCATCAAGTGTATGGTCTCCTAATCTGTAAACGTTTGAGGAATCCTGTAGTGTGTACCCGCTTCTCGTTACACAGAGTTCTTCCACTTTATAGCCAAAATGTTTCTACCATGTTTCAAGATAGGTACACTGTACAGAGCTGTCTTCAAGCTTCCTCTGTTACAGCTGCTGCAGAGCTGGCAGCAGTGAGCACATATGTAGAGATGAAGAATTTCTGTTTGGTTATGTTCCTCTGAATCAGGTTTATTGCCAAGAAGGTTTTCACATATGAGAAATTAGCTTTGGTGTTTTGGTGAATAACAATTAACACAGCAAGACAAAAAAACACAAAGATTGGTGCAATGTGCAGTGGGGAAGGGGGAAATTTGCTGTTTTCAGCATTAAGCACAAGAATATATAGGGGGAATGTGCAACATACTGTAGCAATTCAAGGAAGGATTCAGGCAGAGGGGTCTGGGGTGGGGGGTGGGGGCAATGTCAGTGGGAGTCTCTGGCCTTGTTGATGAGGCCAACTGGAGTCCAGCATTTCCTGTTGGAAATGTTTGAGCGGTTAGGGCCACGTCAATCACAGATATTCTGCAAAGAAATAGAACTTGTATAGATTGAACCAAAATGATCACACCTCATGTGCAGTAACTGAATAGTTTTTATTTTTATTTTTTGTCATTACTCTTCAAGTTCTGACAATGTACATATTATATATTCATTGCAATGTCTCTTCTCTCCTACTGGACAACACATCTTACCTTTCCACAGTTAGACACAGGGGGTTTCTAACAACTGTCAGAGAATTAAAGAAACTGTTCTTTTTCTTGCTGCACACTTTCAAAGGCTGTTGATGGACTTGGCTTTTTCTTTCACGATGCTTGGCATACAGCCAAATCAGAGCATGAGAGCCTCTTGTATGTTTCACTTGTGCAGCAGTGGCATTAGCTGTTGAAATAAGATGCAGAGGTGAGATGCACACTTATGATGCTGTGGGAGTTGATAAGCCTGATGTCGCCAACTAAAATAGCCTAGACAGCTCAATACTCCACCTCTAAGGGACTTTCATCTCCTGAAGTATCATCAATGATGGAGTGCCTCTCCACCTGTTTATAATTTGAAAGAAAGTTTTCACGAGCTGCTTTCTGGTGTTGTCCTGGTCTACATCAAATGCATGTGAGCCTGTCACATACATCTGTAAGCTGGTGTGTCAGACCACTTTGCTAAAAAATGTCTGGTCTATACAATGACAAGTGACAGCCAAAAGTGAAACCGCAATGTTAGGCTGTCCAGTGGACTGCCATTACACAACTTGACTTCTAATGATGGCTTTCTTCATGCTCTCTGCAGCTTCCTGGATTTTGAAGAAAAGCGTTTTCTCATCATGACTGTACAGTCGGTTTTCTATCATGTCTTCTGTCATATTTTGAATCATGGCACACAGATAAAATGGTTGGATGCCTTTTCAAATGAAATTGAGGTTTAGCTTGTCAGGCGTTACCTGTAGAGAAACTGCATCTGTGTACTTTGCATTCTACAATGGCTTTATAAAATTCAAGGAGCTTTTTCACTTCCTGCTGCACTTTGTTAAGTTTGTAAACATATTCTGTTTGTTGCACCCTCGATTGGGGGGAAAAACCCAATGAAGCTAGAGATGATTAGTAATAAAATAATCCCATCATCATAATATAAACAGGCTTCAAGTAAGTTCATAGGTAGTAAAAAGCTGTTAATATGTGATACAGAAATCACTGCTGTAATCAAAAGAGTTTTAAATTACGGTATTATTTCTGCAACTTTTCAGTAATGTAAAATAAACCCTGCTGTATGTATTTAAGAATGGACGTATTAATGATAATCTGAAATGAAAATTCATGGCCAAGGCCAGAGCTGAATATCAAGTAACCGAGATAAATAAAACACGATATATGAAATACTATGCACCAGTATTTCATTAAACTAACAATTTGTTGTGCTTCACTGCATAATTTAAATTGCTTTTATTTCAATTAATTTAATTTACAAACTAGAAAAAAAATGATTGAAGATTGAGTCAATTTGGGTAGATGCAGGCTTTGTACACACAGAACTGTCCACTGCCATCACTCTCTCAGTGTATACATTGATGAATGTGTCATGCGTTGCTTTGAGAGGGGCTCCATACCTTAAGCAGCACTGCTGGATATTCATAGTGAAAAACAGCAGGTGTAACCAGCCTTTATATTTTGATATGTTAATACTGTGTTAAAGCTGTGGGCATACAGGGCCTGACTGCTCTGTCAACCTTATTGTCAGTGCAGTGCTCTCAAACAAGCATCGACAAGATGAGGTCAAAACCAGATGGTCAATGTGCAAAATTGAGATTATAGTAGTTGAAAGCGCTTGTGCTAAAAGCTGTTCAGTATGAACTTTAGTATGAAGTATGAAATAGTGACTGAACCGTTTTCCATTGAGACTACATGTCAACCATGCGTCATTTCCAAGCTGCTGCTACAATCCTGATCTCCTGAATCACAGCAAAAATTATTCTTAAAGACAAAGAGAACGTGATTTCAAATATAGGGGAGACCGGGGATGGTTGAAACAAAGGGTTAGTTGTAACACTCTCAGTTTGACCACTCAGAAACGAGCTGTGGTGATGTCATCAATACAGTCCATGCCCACCTACAAATGGAGCTCACAGGTGAAGCCTCATGTCTCTGAGTTGAAAACTGTCTGTTCTGGAGCCAAACGATTTTTCAGGTAAGAAAGTAAATATTTCCATCACAACTATTTTTTGCATAGTGTCCATTGTGTTGTAGATACAGTTGTTTCACTTACATAAGCTCAAGTAGTAGTTTATCTAGTTTAATTTGATATGCTGCATTAGTGCTAGCTTTGAAGCTAAATGCTAAAAATGGTTAGCTTTTTAATGGCTGCCTGGCATGGGGAGGGTTGTAACTGTTCCCCTTACTGTATGTTGACATTTTGTTTGTACAGGGGTGTCCCTGCAGAAGTTCTCCCAAAGGGAACAGCTGAAGTCATCCAGGAACATCTGTGAGACGAGTCGCCAAGGCTACAAAACACTCACACACAACACACACCAGTTTATACTTTATTATTCTTTATTTTATTTAATATATATTTATTTATTTTATTGTATGCATTTTTATTGTATTTAACTTATACTTTCTATTTATTTTTTTTATCATTATTTTTGTATTCTGACAAGTTTATGGTTCTTTCTTTATTATTCATTAAAGTGCCTGCATACATTTAAGTGTGGATCTTTTTTTAAGTATAATAATTTAATTGTTACATCCATCCTCAAGTAGTGTTACAATTCACCCCGGTATTGGGGTAGGTTGTAACAAGATACCTCTTTGTGTTTGACATTAATTTACATAATCTGTGATGGTGTAGTAGTAGTCCAAGTGTATGTCATTTACAGCAGACAAATATGGGTACCACATCTCTGGCACCAACAACCACTGAGTTACACTTGCTCAAACAAAAAGTGTTACTATCATCCCCGGTCTCCCCTATTTATTTGTAAAATAATCACTCGTACTGTCCCTCAACCTCTGTCTGGTCAACAAACTACTGCTTCGTCTCTCTGCCGAGATGTCATACAGTACAGGTGCCTCTGTTATATGGAAAGAAGCAAAGGTTTGTCCAAAAACATACTTATTTTCTTTTCTTGATACAGCAGCCATTGGGCCGGATCTCCTAAGATCCCAGATAACGGGCGCTAAATTGCATGCGCCTAGTAAAATTTTGCGTGTTTGGTTAGCGCACGCAAAATAGGTGATCTACTAAGAGTAACCCGCTAAATGACAACACGCGCAAACCGCAGTATTTAAATGAGTGTTTTGCACGTGGTAATTGTTTCCACCATGGAGAGTGTGGACAGAAAGCTGGATGGCCACAAACGCCGAATGAAAATGTGCTCATATGGATTAATAGAGGGACAAATAAACATATTGTAGAGCTGCAGCAGAGGAAATGTGGGAGACTATCTATGTGATTGGTAAAACAAGAAGAGAACAAAATAAATGTTGGTTTAAGTGTGCTGCTGTGATCAGTGTTGGGCAGCAAGTGTCCACTTGGGTCTAAACGCCCTGACCAGAGGGATCACAGACGGAGTGAAGGCAGCGGTGACGTCTCTCAGTCCCGGTCCCAGAGCTGAGCAGCCAGGTACTGGAGAGGGAGGAGAGGAGTGCACCGAAGGAGAGACGTGCGTCGTGAGTAATGGCGTAGGACTTTTAACACACCTGAAAAACGGCTTGTTCACTGGAATGACCCTGATGCGAGGAAATTCAGAGATATAAAAGCTTTTGCCCTGGAACGTATTAATTCAGTATCTGCAGCCATTTGTGGCAAAGCTGTGCCAGTTAAGACTTGCCTTTCAAATGTGCTAAATAAAGACGCAAAAACTGCCACTGCAATCTGTTTCAGGTTTTATAAATCACACTGTGTGTGCTAAATAAATCTATTTGCATACAGTACTCCTCCCAATATTTTGCGCGTCATTATTGCATGTGCAATTTTTCCCGTTTGAGAGACGCAATCCTCGGTGCACCCGGTTAGATCAGTTTCATCATCAAGTTTGCACACGTTTTTATACGCGCAAACCCTTAGTAGATCCGGCCCATTGTGCGCAATGCAAGGCTAATTAGCACCTCATTTTCAAACGTATAAATTCAGACACAGTTACAATCACCGCAATTCACTTCCAGGCTTTTTAAATCACACTGCTTGTGCTATCTGCATTTTCTCCTCTCAGTGTTTTGCACACCTGGGCAGAAACGCCCCATATTGCATATTCATTAAGGCCAAGGTGCTGAATGGGCAGTGCATGTCGATTTGCTAATTTGAAAGACGCAGTCCTCAGTGCCCACTATACACTGTTGGTAGATCAGCTTGCAGCTTTTTTTGCAGGTGATATCAAGTTTGCACACGTTTTGATACACACTAACCTTTAGTAGATCAGGCCCTAAGGGTTTTCACTCAAAGACCTTTTTTTTTTTTTAATTCTTATTCTCTTGTGGCTCTGGTGTTTGTGTTGCTGCACCTTTTCTAAATGTGCTAGTCATGGTCACTGTGCAGGACACTGACAAACCAACATCAACAGTGGCATGGTGGCAGATTATAATTAGCTGATCTGTTGCACAACTGGGCAGCTGGGCAAGTCTTCAATAATACAAGAGATACTAGCAGAGAATGAATAATTGAAGAAGGTACAAAGGGGGGAAGAGGCAGCACGATAATATGGTTAGGTATTATGAGCAGTGTTTGCTGATGTGATGTGTATTTTTCTGAGATGGAGTAGTATGCCGTCTATGTCATATACACTGTGTTTATAGGTCCTTCCACGTTATTCGGGCGACCATTGACCTTCTGATGTCATTCTTACCACTAATGATGAAATAAACAGATGGTGTCATAGCCTGCATATCTCGGCCCCGGTGCCCTGTGACTCAGGGGACTGTTGAGTCATAGCTTTGACTCTCCAGAGCCTTGGCCCGCTTTTTTAAAATTAAAACACAGACTATTTTAGAACATATTGGAGATAATTATTCTCATTTCTTTTTTCTTTTTTTGAACAAGAAAAATAATACACAAAGACATATTTTACAGTACTCACCATATGTACAATACAGCATGTCCGGCTTATTCAGATTTTTTAAATAATGACCGTGAAGAATACATGAGACATTTGTCTTTCCTATGTGTATTACTGTAGATATACTGTAGGTATGAGGGGTCGTACAGGAATTCATTCTGGCCCTCTCACACACAAATATTATCTATACACATACTTATATTTTCACTCTTATATTTATACATTTTTACTCTCACATTCATTTTCACTCACACATTCATCTGTTTTTCTCTCATATTCATACATTTTCACTCACACATTAATACATTTTTACTCAGACATACATTTTCACTCAGGCTAGGCTATCTGAGGTGAGTGACTACATGCAAAAACACAAAGTTTATACTGTACACTGTATGAGTTCAGTGGTGTCTCTGATTCGAGTCATGTACTATAGATGATTGATATTTGATTTTTTGAGTGTTTGTTGTGGTTGAAAGAATTGCCCCCATAGGTTAGCGTTGTCGCTATCACTAGCGCCGGGTAGCCATGGTGTAACTCTGGTTTACCTGCATCAATTTTTGTCGCGTTTTTTGCTGCCCCCAACACTGGATGACCATCAGGAAAACGATTTAGGGGTCAAACATGGCCGGAATTCTCCTTTAAGTTTCCATTTGGAATACAAACACAGCCCTTCCTTGCATTTTACATTACTGTACAGGTGGATGTTTGAATCTGGCTAAATGCACTGTATGTAATGTACCGTATGGACGCAACAGTGCAGAGTGATGTTGATTTGAAAGTCCTGCCTCACTGCTGCTGCTCTTTAATACAACTATTTAACAAGTGCATATATATGCATATATATAGTAGTTTGTGATCTGGCAATATCAATCTATACTATGGATCCAAATTACATTCATAATCAAATTATTATTCAACTGAAATTGAAATTCCCACCAACCTATTAAAGGTACAGGACGGCATCAGAAGTACACACACACACACGCACACACGCACACATAGGAAACACAACATGAGAACAGCAGCAAAGCTTAGGGACAGTGACTGAGATAGACGTCATGGGATGTGATGGCTCTATTGGGGGAATTTTAATCTCCGTGCGGCTCTACAATGTAGAGACATAATTAAATCAGGGCTCCACATAAAAATGCTGTAACTAATTAGCCAATAAATTATCAGTTGCTGCTCCATAAATCATGATGTACAGATCAATTTTTATGTGCCATAGCTGAGAAAAGCTCAAACTAGTTAAAATAAAACAAGGCTCTCTTACAGAAAGAGCTTTTAGCGTTCACAACTAAACAAATAATATAAAATAACAAAAGTTTTATTCATTATTATTTTTATTATTATTATTATTTTCAAGTGCAGAGCTGTAGAATACATTAATCGTGTATCACAATGTATTTATTTTTCCATGGTGATTATTTTGATCTCTCTGATCTCTCAGTCACAAATGGCCAAGTTCAACACATTAAATGAAACAAATTATGTTGCACAACATGTAGGCTCGAGTGGAGGACATAAATTATACAAAACTGAAAATACTGTCCACCATCTTGGAGTCATAACTCGGACATGAACACAGATGAGTACTTTAAGATTTAGTGTGACTGACACTTTGACTATATCATAATCCGCCTACTGTTACATGTCTGGGTACACTGAAGTCAGCAACTGACTGTTGGTGCCAATGTGCCAACATTTTCTTCTAAAACCTGTAGCATCGACTGTTCAGCTACTACACTTTGCTATGTCTGAAGTGATAAAGTGACATTATTTTAAAATAAGAAGTTGCATTTTCTGTTCTGGTAACTAAACTGCATGTTGAGGTCCCTTTTATCTACAAAAGAGTCTGTGACTTGATAAAGGAAGTTTAATGGTAAAAATGAGAAATGACTGGGTGAATAAACAAAGAAATAAAAAGCTTATTGTGATGCAAATGTAATATGAAGCCTTTCGGTTAAGGTGCTTGTGGTACAGTAGCTGCCAGTACCTCACGCATTAAAAACAACACCATCATTTACCTTTGTCTGAGAGACATTTTGTTAATGTTTAGAAATGTTGCCCCTTAAAGCCACATCTGCCAATGTAAACAGGGAGATCATTAACATGCACTTGTAGCATGCTCTGAGGCGATTTATGTAATCTGAGAATGAATAAATGAGCCTGACATTAAATGATAAATGGATGTTAATGAGTAATCATCGAAGCACAGCAGATATGAAGTCTACATGCACTGAAATGTGACAACCAATATACGATGCCTACTTCCTGCAATTCACCCCCTGCCCCTGCATCCATAAACAATTAATAATCATCAATTTGAAGTGGGCTGATAAACTTACAGCATCCTCAGATAAAGAATTTCATAGCATATTTCACAGCGATGACCGTGTGTTAATTATAGAACATTTAAAGAAATGAATGAAAAATCACTCAACACTTAACAGCTGCCATCAGTTAACTGAACTTTATACGACAGCAGAAAAACAGCATTAAAGCAGAATTAGAGAACAGTGACATTCATATTTTGTGGCAATGGAAATATGTGATAAAAGCTCGGCGTGAGAAGCATGCCACTTTTTCTACTCTGTAGTACCTTTTTTCGTATATAACGGCTTAGATCTTCTTTAAACTGGCAGGAAGGCTGGTCAAATTATTCTTGACCAGCCCCAAAGGCCTTCAAAGCTAGGGGAGGCATGGAAATGCAAACTTACAAGAGGCCCTCTCCAGGGGCCTTCATGAACCAAGGCCTAGTCATGGGTCACACTGGCAAGGAGCCAGATATACTGTCAGGACTAAGTATGTCAAGAAATGATCAATTATTGATTTGGATGCAGAGTTCTAATTTGTTTAACGCCTCATTTATTTAAAAGAGTAAAATGCTTACCATATTCATTTACTTGCAGAGAGTTGAGAAGGTTGATACCGCTTCTAATTTGGTGTGTTAGGTATGGAGCTACAGTAAAGCCAAGTGGCCATGATGACCATAAAGATGGGAAGCAGGGGGAGCAGCGGGCTAACAGAGTGTTCACACACATGGATCACAGTAGTATACACAGTATGTAGTATGTTGTGAGCACCATTATTAGTTGTCTCCACCAAAACAAGCTGATATTAGCCTCTGTAATTGTGTGTGCTTGTGTAAAGCGGTGCAAAAATAGACCCCAGCTGTCAGGACATGAATGTTTTAACATCATGTTATTAATATAAAGTTAACAAACTCACCCTGAATTCTGTGTCCCCATCCTTGAGCTTTCTAGATAAGTTTGAAACTGTCTTCTCTTTTTATTTGAAATGCTCTGTGGCACCTGTGTCTGTAACTTGTCCCTGACTACATTGAATATAAGATAGCTCTTGGCATGATTTTTATTTAGTTTTTTTCTGTTGCAAAAACATCCCATATGATATGTTGTTGTTACTGTCACTGCCCTTTTCTTCTCCGAGTTTGATGTCAGTGTCAAACACTTGTAGGGTTGTTATACTGCCTTATTATTATTATATATATATATACTTCTTAGTCCCATAAGATGTCTCTCGTATCTGTGACAACACTGGTGCCTTTACTGTAGGCTACTGTAGAAAAACTAATTCTGTCACATATTCAGAGGTTTGGCAGCAGCTTGGTAAAGAAGTCAGTTATTGTCAAGTTGTGAGTAATGAAAACGTTTTTTTTAAGGAGGCACAATGTGTATACAGTATATTTACTCAGCTAACAGCATGTTGTCCAGATTAAAAAGATGTGCTAAACTGTACAGCCAGTGGATGGTTTCATTTTGGCCACAGATGAATCATTTTACACAAATATGTGTTTTTAAAGAATTTACTGGATGATATTTACAGTATATGTTGGAAAAAAAAAACTCTGCCTCATCATTTTTTGCGTTAAGTGTTGTTCACCTACAATTCATGCAAAAGATATAGTTTCTTGAAGTTACTGCCAAACATTTCGAGTGAGTTAAATGTTTTTATGCCACAGGCAGCAATTGGTTTCAAGCCAGTGCAGTATAAAACCAGCTTGTACAGATGCTTCAGAGATATAGATAATGCACTGCAGTAAATCTTGACAAATTTCAGTGCCATCGTGTTTGTGTGTGTGTATGTGTGTGTTTCACTCCACATCTGTGAATAGCTTTTACAGCACAGGTAGGTTTAGACAAATTCCCCCTTCCTTAAACAAATGGCTGCTTGACTCCGCTCTTTGTGGGTTGCTGGAAGACATTGTGGAAAAGTTTGCAATCGCTGCCAGAAGGAGAAGCCCACAGACTAAGTTAAGGGAAATTGAAAGTAAAACAGATAGTAAATCACAGCATTTTCTTACAAAATAACTCCTGGGTTGCTTTGGGATTATACACTGATGGTAGAAGCTCAAACATATCTGACAGTGGAATTTTCTGTAAAGCATTCTCATTGATTATTCACATTGATTATTTTGAGACAAATGCTGGGTGATGCTTATTAAAAACATTATAGGAGCTGTGATGAATATAGCTGCTGGCTGAGCGGGAGGCTCAGCGCAAACCCTGATACATTTTCACGCTTCTTTTATTCCTTAAGAATAGGCTGTTTAATTATTTATGGTATAACGTCACCATGGAGGCAAAGCTCTGTTCGTTTATTTTTCTTCTGGGCACATTGCCCTTGTCATGGAGGGTCACTATCATTTGGCTATTTCTTGCTGGGCTCCATGTCTTCTCATCTTTTCTCTGAATATTTTCTTTACCTCAAGGAGGGACACAGCAGACTCATAGAGTAGAAGGGTGCAGCATCATCAGTGCTTGTATGCTCAAATCAGAGCGACTGGTCACAGGAACACGGCTGAAAAAGAATGAAAAATTACAAAAATTCAGATTTGTTGAGGAGCTTTTATGTCTCATGACTCTTTTGGCTACTTGGGGCTAGTAGAAACAGGTTGTCAACACACAACGGACTTAGCTTTATCTTTAAGTTCATGGAGAAAACCTTGTAATGACCTCATCTTTGTGTCCAGATGGTGAATGTGTGTCCACTCATTGTCCTCCTGAGGTAAATATCTGGTTCTTGGGGATGAAATGTTCCACTATGCTCACCAGCTGGCCTGCCTGTCTAAAGTTAGGTACTGTCTGGTAGTGTCTGAAAGCAGCAGCCTGCTACAGCCAAAACTAATGCTGTGAAACAAATCAGCAAAGTTGCCAGACTTCTACAGGGCCAAAACTTAAGTTTCTAGTGTCAATAATTAAGAAGACAAACAATGGACAGTGAACCGCTCTGTTTCAGGGGCACAGCAAAACCATCTCCCCTACAAATCCTTTGATAGGCTCCATCTTTGCTGTTTATCGCAGTGAATATATATAATGAATGTATGATTCCATGGCAGTCGTTTGCTATTGAATGAGACCAGTGTAAATCCTGCTGAATCTTTTATCTCCTCTATGTCCTCAAAAGTAACTCTAGCTATTGTATTGGCTTGTCTGGCAGTGAAGAGGATAGATTCAACATAGGCTGACAGGCTGAGATAATAAATACAGTTTTATCACTTCTTATAAATCATTATCCAGCTTTTTGTTGGTCAAACATGTTTACTTGTTGTAATAAATAAACATGTTACGGCCTGATGATGTTCAACAAACAGTGTGATGTCCAAAAGTGTGACAACCCTTCACTGACTTGTAAATCTGAGGCTAAACTACGATACGGGTACGAGGTACTCAAGATGTGAACTGTAATGCAGAACATATAATTCTACCTTAAAACAAACAAAAACACACACTGCCCTTTTTAGAGATGGGGATAGCAGGAGCTATCTGACAGAAATGTAGATATATTGTAGAAAAGTCAATTCAATCAAAATGTTTTGCAGATATTCAGTGTATCACTCTGGAGGAGAAGGTTTAGTCATCACATCCTCCCAGACAGTCTGGGGATTTGAACCATTCAGGCACTGACAGTGCTGTTTTGAAGTTTAAAATTAATATTTCATCTTTCAAAATGCCAGTCCAAAGCATAAACATACCAACACATGTTTATACTTTCAAAGTCATGCAAGGAAATCTGAACTATAATTAAATTACGCCCTGCTATTGACAGTTTTCTGACCTTCATGTAATCCCCCCAAAAAAACCCTATTCCTCTTCCATTGAGAGAGTTAACCTCAGTTTTTCGGGGACAGGAAGCCTTCAACTGATCAGCATGAGCGAAGGACAGGAGACTCATTTTAAAACAAAGCTTGTGTGGTATTAGGGGGGTATTATCATAAAACCTCTCCCTGAGTCTGTCCCTTATCTTTCTCAAAGGACATCTCATTTTCATCCATCTACCTCAGAGATGCTGCTGCTTTGTAAATCAAAACATATTGCAATTGAGAAATCATATCAAAAAGTTTGGGAGTGACAGGATTAAAATTAGTCTAGGTTTTAATAAAACAAAGTCACAAAGATGCAAATCAGGAGCATGTAAAAAATTAAACAACTGTTCGTTCCTTCCTCTTAAGAAACTGCAGACTGATGACCTCCAATAGGCAGGGTCTCATCCATATGGAGCAGTGATGATGGGTTGATGACACAAAATAAATAACCTGTTAATGAGGTTGTCATTACCTGTCTGGTTGCACTCATCCTAAGTGATGAAAAATGGCAACACCGTCACACTTTGTTTTCAATTTTAAAGGGATTGTTCACCCAAAATTCAAATTGCACTCATTATCTACTCACCCTCATGTCGACTAAGGGCTGGAAGAAGTTTCAGAGTTATCCGTGGCTTCTCTGAGTTACAGGGGGTCTCGGCGTAGCAGTGCATGTCCATACAGTATAACGGTTGCAAATGGATACCACTTTTCTTCGTAACAAAAAGACACACCAAAAAACATCCAAATACCTCCATGCTGCTCGTATGTAATGTCCGTCTTGTAGTGAAGCCCTGAAATGCGAAATTGTTCTGAAAAAAATTAAATAAGTCTATATTTCAAGCTTTTTTGTAGCGGAAGCTCCTCTTCCTGGTCCGTCCAAATCTCGCGCGATTTGCACACTGACGCGGGCACAAATCGCACGAGATTTGGATTTGAACTATCCCTTTAATGCTTCACAATCAACTACAGACCAGTGCAGTATCTGTCAAACTTGCCAGTAGGGGCGTTACCCAAGTTTTTAAGTGAAATAAACAACAGGCTTCAAAGCCGTTCCCCTCATCTTTGCTGTAAGGCCTACACTACTGCAGAGGGCAGAGATGTTACAGATACCAGCTTTGCAGCAGTGTGACAGGGTTTATTGATTTCACCCAGCTTAAAAGGTTTATTTGTTTAGTTACAGTATGTATTTTTCATTTATTGCTTAGCAACAGAATTAAGATTGTAATGTAATGACTGGATCAATATAGCCTTAAAAGGTTTTGTTGTTACAATTTCTAGTAAGGTCATTTGGGGCTTAAAGAGCTGAGAAATGTCAGACATGGATGAGAAATGAGTGATCCAACTCCTATCTACACAAAACCGATGCTTTACAACATCACACTGGACCATTTTATTATCGGTGAAAACATTTGATTTCTGGAAGAAGGTAAAGCTTCTACACCTTTGCATCTATCCCCCCAGAGTTTTTTCTTGGAGAATCCTCAGAGTTTTTCAAATATGCTCTTATATGGGTCACTTGATAGAATGATAAATGGGGAAGAGGTGCACCAAGGGACATTAGTGTTGAATCCTGGGAGGAAGTGGGAGTCCCAAAGCAGTGTTCGCCTTGGGCTTAGCTCAACTTGCCTCCCCAGGGAAAAGTGTGACTAATATAGTCTACAAGTTTAAAAATAATCATTATCGCAAGGCTCAAGACACACATGTGCAGTGCTGTCCTTTGTAGAGGTCAAACAATTCTTAAATGCAGTGTATTTAATGAGTGGTATTTTCAGTTTAACCTCACTTTTGTTCATGTTGCTTCAGTTACCTTGGTGATTTAACCTTTTATGCAGAGATTGTATGGTCTAACACATTTAGTTTAGTTTGTATAGGAACATTTGAATCTTGAATCTTTTTCTACATTCTTTCATCTCTTCCCTTTTGACCTATTATTCCTCCACTACTCTATTTTAACTGTCTATCTCTCTCTGGTGTGCTAGAGGCTGGCCACAGCACGCTAGCACAACACTTGATTAAAGAAATGGTTAACAACCCTTGTGTGTGTGTGTGTGTGTGTGTGTGTGTGTGTGTGTGTGTGTGTGTGTGTGTGTGTGTGTGTGTGTGTGTGTGTGTGTGTGTGTGTGTGTGTGTGTGTGTGTGTGTGTGTGTGTGTGTGTGTGTGTGTGTGTGTGTGTGTGTGTGTGTTTGCATATGTACACACAGTGGAAAGCCAAGCTGGTTCTGCTCCTATTGAGATGGCCAAGACAGAAAGAGAGTCCCTTGAGGGCCATTGCATATGCCAGCCCCATTCAGATTAGGACATGAATGCAGTTAGCCAGAAATGTGCTCCAATTTTAGACTCACTGGTGAAAGTCAGCAGGTTTGGAGCAAAGTAGAACATGTGATGGTTTTATAATGTTTGAAGCTTTTCCCTGGTCTTGTCCGAAAAATGGCACAGTAAAGGACAGGAAGGAACAAATGTCCCAGTGTGTTTTTCTCCTCAGTTTATTATAAGCAAACACAGCCCATATTTTTTCCTATTAATACAGTTGCTACTTGGTGATAAATGCGTCATTTATCATTCTTCAATTATTTATCAATAAATGGCCAGTGTTCTTTATTAATAAAAACATGTATTTGACTGCAGTTGCAATTCAGTGATGAAATGAGTTAAAATGCTATCATTTCATAGATTTTTTAATTGCTTCTGGATGCACAACCACTTGGATAAGTTGTCAAGAATTTCAACCATTTTTCTTTCATTTCTTTCTTCAGTTATTGTCTCTGTTGATTGAAGAATATACAACATAGAGGTAAATCTTCCAAACTGTACCTGTAAACAAACAAGTACCAGCCACTGCACTCATTTTTCAATTTTGACAATTTACATTCACTCTTCTATCTTTCAACAAGAAATACTGTACTTGTACCTGACAGTTGCAGTTTCTAGTTTCTTTTCTGATAAAAATATATTGTGCTTTTAAAAATGCATTACATATTCAAAGATAAAACAAGTGTTTTTGAACATTTGTGATTTGTGCCCTCTTTTTAAATGACACTTTAAGTGCATTTTGCAGGCCAAATTGGTGTTTTTATTTTCCTTTTTATTTTTTTTTTTTTTTCCATGAGCAGAATTTTAAATACAAGATATAAACTGTAATGAATAGTTTTTACATTGCTGTATCAGTGCTTCTGTTTAGTCAGTAAAAGAATTGTGTGTTTCTTCTGCTACTCTCTTTAGATGTGTTTTACAACAGGATATAACTTGATAAACAAGAGGCACAGTCTGACAGTGAAAACGCCACTGAGTTTGAGTATGTAGTTGTTCTTTTTGGTGATGAGGCTGGCTCACAGAGTATTCAGATATTCATGACAAGCTGGCAAGAGCAAGGAGCACATCATTTCCTCCCGGTACAAATGCATCCAGCCTGCATTCTCCTGGGCTTACAGTGCAACTGCCTCGTATAGGATATTAGATGAGCAGCAAGATTCTGAAGCTCAGTGGCTTTTTCTTTTGGATCTCCTGCTTCAAAACATCAGACACTGTGGATGTGTTATAATCAGTGATGATTTCTTTCCAGTGCAGTGTTTCTTCTAGTAAATCTCAAATCCGCATGAGCTACACAGAGCCATGTGACTATCTTCATTTATTATATTCTAAATACACTATCAAAGTGTTTTAGTTTTTTTTTGTGATGGTATGGATGCATATAGGTAAAGCAGAATACAAAACACTACTCTGAATCCCAATTATCACAAGTCTAATGATAAATATAAACAAACAAATGTTCAACATGTTGAAATTACTGCTTTAAATTGTTGTAATATATACAATATTTGGTAAACTTGTAACATACACAACAATTAAATGAATGAATAAATACTAAAATATTCTTTAACACACCCTTTAAAACTATAAATGTGACACTCACACATAATAAACAGGTGGAAAAATGTATCACTTGTATGCAAGCCACCAAATATGTTTCTATAAATCATCATCACCACTACACACACACTGTACAGTGAAAAAAATGTTTAGCTCCAAAACAGATCAGCTGAAGGTAAGAACTTAAAAGAGCATATACTTCGTCATTTCAGGACGAGCCACTCTATATTTTTTTCTCAAATTGGCTGAGCTGCCAATTTTATTTACTGTCAAAATAAATATACAGGCAGCATAACAGTGAGGTGGCACTTTGCATCTAAACCAGTTATTGATCTTTCTGAGCAAGCTGCTGTAAATTGATTACCTTGATAAGGTGGGATGGCTGTAGTATGGTGAAAAGCTTGGTGGGGTAATAAAGCATAAGTGCACTGAAGCAATGCTTTCTCTTGTTCTCTCAAGTTAACAGTTGATTGAACAAGACATCAGAGACACTACCTCAAATCAACACATCCTCATGTGACTTCATGGAGACTCCACTATGAGTGTCTGAGACATAACTTTGATTAAACCCCAAAATTCCGATGAAAGGTGAAATGTACGGAATGAGGAGTGTGTGTATTCCTCAGTGAAGCAGTAAATTGATTTATTTTCCACTTTGAGAATATTATTTCTACTGATGCATTAAACCTAAATATATATTAATCTAAGTACAAACATTGATCCATTATTTTAAAAGTTAAAGTTAGAAGTGTTCTGTACAATATCAGACAATTGCAATGTTGTGTGAGTTTATTTTGGCAGCAGTATTTCAACGGCTGGATTATGGGTACAACCATAACCAAGCACAGGACCAGATCCTAAAAACCACATTTGACATACAGTTAATCTGTTGAGTTTTGGGATTAAATTGTTACATAAAAGAAATAAGAGCTCTGCAGTAACACAAACCAAAATCTGTATTGCGTCTTCAATGAAACTCACCCCATTTTAATGAACACACTATGATAAAGGTGTGACATTGAAAGAAGGACAGCTCCCCATGTTAATTCTTTATCATGTCATTGATTAGAAAAAATATATATAATTCAGTCATTGGTCTGAACTGATATGAAGTTGATGCTGTGCTGGAAAAAGTCCAACTGAACTTAAATTGCATTTCTTTTGTCTAATACAAAGTATTGTACAAAATAGATACATAACATACCTACTTTGTATGTCATCTTAGAGAAATAAAAGGGAGAATTCTGTCATTTATATTTTCTCATTTGTTTGATTATAATAATAATAATAATAATAATAATAATAGCATTTATTTAAATAGGGACAGTGCATATTAATTAACATTAGTATAACTAAAAGAAATACTGCTGTAAATATGCCGGATTATAGCCAGGCGGCTAATTTGCGTCCGACGTCCCTAATAAATACAGTAAATAAAATACAGCAGTACACCACAAGGAATAAAAACAAAACAATAAATACAATACATATAGCGAAATACATAAAAGTGCACTACACAAACAAGGGAGACAAAACAATAAAAACAATGTTGGACACGGTACTTGGACAGGACAAGACAAGACAATAATGTACAGGACATAACTACATTCATTAGTTGCTTTTCCAATGAAAGACAATGAAATCCTGCATAAAGCATTGACTTCAGATGCTCACACTAACCCAAACAGCAGCCTGCTGCACAACACAAGAACCACAGACGGAACAAACAGCAACAGCATTAGCTTTTCTGCTAAAGACTCCTTCTTATCGCGCTTGGAGACAAGAGTGCACGTCGTGTCCTGCACAGTAGCTTATTGAACCAGCGACCAAACAAACATTCACTGGCGAAGAGAGCACTGCTGATGTCAGTTTGCAGGCCAGATAACTCATTAGCTGCTCAGCTGCAGCACATTAAACAGCATGTAAACTACTACGTGTAGTTACAGTGCAAGTGTTTGCTTCGTCTCTGGCTCTCTACGTAAAACACTCATGGCAACCTGCCAGCTGCTGTCAATCAAACAGACACCGATTGTGATACTTCCCTAAAGATATTTTTCTTCTTTTGAATTGTGCAACATGATTAACAATACGACAAACACACTGGCTTTATTTCAGATTGTATAAAAGGACAACAAAATGTGATTTCAGCTGGAAGTCAGTTATGACACAGGAACACGGGGTCTAGCCAGGAGGATTGCTGTTTCGTTTTATTCCAGTGTGAATAAATGAATTATGTACTGACGACTGGACAGAACCGGACATTTTAAGATTTCACATTGGCCTTTGGGAGTTTGTGATGGACACTAAACAATCGGAGAGAATTAAACATGGCTGGTTGGGTAGGGAGGAGGGATGCGTTGTCTGCCTCGCTCTGGCCCACGCCGAATGCCACCCTGGAGCTTTTATAGCCACGACCCCAGATACGCCCGCCAATCATCGGCCCGCTCAAAGGTGCCGCACCAATCAGCTGCTGGCTTGAAGAGGCCGCACCAACCGGCACCTGAGGGGGAGGAGTCTGGCCGTCAGGCTCCTGCTGTAACACACAGGGACAGAGACACACACCACATACACACCAAACAAACATGCATAACGACAACAGTCGTAACAGAGAGGAAGAAGGAGAGAGAGAGAGAGAGAGAGAGAGAGAGAGAGAGAAATCTATTTGTACTATCTGTTTTTAATACATCACATTGTTTAGGGAAATTGCAAAAGCAAGCATGTTTTCCTTTTTGCCTTTCTTTTCATTAAATGACACTCAGATTATATAGATGATCCTATTGTAAATTATGCTTCTGGTATTCCCCTTGCAGCATACCTTATGGAACAGTATATTATTTCCATAAGTGTTTTTATTTCCCTCTGTTCCCCACATGCTGGAATTCTATGAACACGTTTTACTCATACCGCCTGCACTCAAGAACAGCTGGAAAGATCCTATCAGGTATTCTTATATATTTGCATAATTGTTAATATACCTTACAGCGTTGCATTAAAATGTAAATTCCTAACCACAAACAGTGAGGAGAGGGGAGCACTGTGCTCTCCATAGACAAATGCAGGCACGGGGAAAATGGATACCATTTGCATAGTAGTGAAGTGATACAAAGGAAGGCCGCAAGGTAATGCTGGTCCACCAAGTATTATTTCACATGTGAGCTCTAAGTCATGTCCAGCAGTTAGTCTAACTTCGCAGGTGTATGATGCAGGTACTTGTGTTTACAGGCTTTTAGTTCAGTGGTAATTAGCTCCTCCATGTCATAAATTGTTGAGAGCTGAATTGTCGTCATAACCCTCAGTACATGTAGTAAGGCATACATTTCAAAACTTGAACTTCTCTGCTTGCTGCTGAACCAGTTATATTATCAAACCACATTTTTTCTTAGTGTCCCTGGTAATAACAAATAGCCGATTTTTCCAATAAGTTGGTAGCAAGGCAACATATCTCCCTATTTTTTGAAGGCGTTCCAAGGACTTTAATTTTCAGTGCCTTCAGGAGATAAAAATGTCTGTCTTTTGTACAATGACGCATCTATGGTTATTATAGCTTTCATCTGCAGCCCTGCTTTTCATCACAATGCCACTACATTAATAGCATTTAGTGTGTCAAGCTGTATAGTACGTGGCTGTGCACATGTGAGCATGTGTATTGCATGTGTTTGCATGAATATAGATGCATATCATATGCATGTATGGGCTGGTCTGTGGGTAGTCAAAGGAAGGTAGGGGTGGGCTTAGTGAATGTGCTGCAATCTGACAATACTGTAGGAGGGGGAGAGTGCTACCTTATATTCAGATAATATGGTGTGATAGAAGTTGGTTCCAGACAATTCACCAGTCTATCTGAGGATCCGTGCAGGGATTGCTTTTTGCAAATTTATTCAGGTAACGTTAGTTGTACACTCGGAGTTCAAGTTTCAATCATTTTTTTGATCCATAAACTTGACAAAGGGCCTTGAATTATGCTCAGCAAACACATTAAGTTGGAAAATGCAATGTGAAGGTTCAGGTTTATTATTATTTATTTTATTAACCCAGTTCCCTTTTAGATACCAATTAGCTGACTAACTGATTAATTTGATAACTTTAATTGATTACTTGTTTTGCCAAGATTTCATTTCAGTTTTTATTTTTATTTAGTTTTTTTAAAATGTTAATATTTTGCCGGTTTACTTCATTTTCCACACTTGTAAACTAATACGACTGCAGGTTTTGGACTGTTGATTGACTGTGGGGCACTCACATTTATAACATTTTCTAATATTTTGTACACAAAATGACACATCCATCAACCTGCAGATTAACAGTAACAGTAAGTACAGTGAAAAGTTATGTAGCTGGATTTAAAGCAGCAACTCAGAGTGGGTGAGCAAAAGAAAACTAAAATGTATTGCTAAATTGCTTCCAGTTACATGTCCTGTCTATTTTAGGAGTGTCTGGCCTTTATGCCAAGTAGTTTCCTTCACCCCCTCAAACTGACCTAGGTCAACATTGTCTTTTTAATATTAATTCAACTGTCACAGTGACAAAATACACTGATACCTGGACTGAAAAACTGAGGCCCTTTTCCAGTCTCAATGATCACTAATTAACTTTTTAGAGTTCAGTGTAAGTCAAGGAAGAGCACTGGTCAGGGAAAACTATAGTACTGTATGTGGAAAAATATGGGGTTTTATACATTGTAAAAGCTCCGCAGACATCTGGTTTTATCCAGTGGATTGGACCAACTGTTGATACTTGTTAAGACTCCTGCTTGCTCTATCACCTCAATATTTGAACCTCATCTGGGGTGATGGCTCAGAATCTGGAGCATTCAGAGCTGAGCAGCAGCTTCTCCTGTCAATCAGTGAAACATACTCTAGCCTAAACCATGACTTCAGGCATCATCAAACTTGCTTAGTTTGCGTTCTGAGTAAACTGTTGGCATGCTTACAGAGAATATGTAGGCATGAAAATGTAGTTTTCATGAGCTCATACACAAACCATAGACTCAGTATGAATGTCAAGTTCCAATACAGAGCAGTAGGGTGAAATGAAAAGATGGTTTAGAATAGTTGTAGTGGTCTTGAAAAAGACAATAGTGAGGATTATTGAAGTAATGGCTATGAATGCTAAGCTTCTATCTTTAAATAAGTCATTTCTGATGGGTTAAGATTGTATTTCTTATAATAAGAAGGTGTACATGTATGTGGCTTCTGTTTACATGGCGTCCTGGGAGATTGTTATACAGTTCCTTTCAGCAGAGAAATCCGGTTTTCGGAGTGCAATATTAAGGCAATAGAGTGCAAGCACAGACAAAGCAACCCAGGTATACATGTGGTAGCTGCATTTTTAATTGTCCTTTCTATCCATGTCCTTTCACCCATACAGTAAGGACTGTTTTGAAACTACTGAACTGATTTGCACTAAAAATTAGTGGAAGGACAGGACATGCACCAGGGAAGAGTATGTTAAATTAAGGGACAGATCATTTCCTGTGAAATGAAATTTTTATTTTTTGATTTAAATCTGGTGCATGCTGTTTGTCTTTGGCTTTGGTAGAGGTCTGGTGGGACACAACTTTAAGTCGTGAATTGTCTATGGCTTATGATTGTTATTGCCTTGAAATGCAGTTTATGTGATTTCTGTGCTCATGAGGGTTACAACTAACTTTAATTATTGTTTCTTAATGTTATTTTTGATTCATTATTATTATTATTATTATTATTATTATTATTATTATTATTATTATTATTATTATTATTATTATTTTAGAGTATAAATGGACAGAGAAAGTGAAAATCCATCTCAATTTCTCAGAGTCAAAGCAATGTCTCCAAATTACTTTCATTTGATAAAAAGTAATAAAACCAGAACCAGAAAAGGCAAAATTATTAGTAAGTTTATCTATTTTTTTATTCATTAACAGAAACAATAATTAAGGCAAATCATTTTCTTTTGTCCAACCAGTTGACAATATATTTCAGCATTTAATTAAGCGCAAAAGTGGAGAGGCAGAGGAAACCAGACCAGACTTGCGTTTCATCCTGACTGAGAATAATTAATACATATTGTATATTCTGCTCCTATATGTCTTATATCTTCATGTGCAACATTTATCTAACAGCAGATGTGCTGTAAAAGTGTGTTGAAATTACATGTTAAATGATATCCAAACACAGTGAGGCAGCCGTCTTTTAGAGACAGTAAGAAAAATGTGTTTGAGGGGGAGATCAAAATATTTGCTCAGATTTGATTCTATGGTCTTAGAAAGAAAAGGCTGAAGGAGAGTGGCTGAGACCTCATGCTATGATTTGTCTGTCAGGGAAATATTGCATAGGATTGCATAACCCTGAGCAGGCAGTTGAGCAAAGATATGAATTTGATTTATTCATAAAAGTCTTGAAACAGACAACTTTCACTGAGTTGGTTATTCCTGAATGAATAAAAGAAGCAACATTTATGTAACAATAGCTTAGACATAGCTATATGTTTTGAATTGGTCAGGGTCTGAAAAGCAGGGTTTCATTTAAGCGAAGAGGGCTTGGAAATGCTAAGGATGAGTGGCTGCACAATATTCTCCTCCCTGACTTTCAGCACAAAATATTCTGGATATAAATCCTAATACAGTACATGTTGCTTACAAAAGTTGTGTTCAGTGATCAATTAATATGAATCAACTGCATTAGGTAAGGCACATGGCATTAGGCTAAAAAAAATGTTTGCATGAACAGCAACAGAAATATGCTTCTTTTTGCCACTTGACTATGTAACAGACAGACCTCCCCGCTAGGCATTTTCACTTTGACAAGATCCAGAACCGAGGCACGCTAAGTTTGAATCCGTTCCATCACAGTGGAAAAAAAAAAGAAAAAAAGCAACGACCCCACTACATAACCCCTCCAGCATTATTAACATGCTGCAGCATACATGAAACCTAATTAATAATTTAATCTTTATCTATTTAGTAAAATGATGTCAGTCAGATTGAGGCAGTATACATTATGCAGATTGGATGTTGCCTTTCAAGGAGAACTAATACGCCATAGTGAAGTCAGCCATTGCATCTGTATGTTGACATTTTCATTTATAGCAAAGAAAATGGTATGTCTGCTGCTTTGTGTCACTGTTGTAGGGGTGACAGGATGATTTCCTTTGGGGGACTTTTGTCTCACTTTCAACATTCAATATGGTGCATTAAGCGAAATGGTACCTTCAAGAGACGACTGCATTTCCCTTCATAGTTTTAAAGAAAAGAATCCATGAAAGGGATCGTTCAACCATTGTGGACACCAACAGAAAATGGCTTGCAAATTGTAAATTCAGAGGTCATTTTGAAAAGGTTAATATCATTTAGAATTTGGTAGTATGTGCTATTAAAATTAATACCGTTATTCATATTCAAAAAGATGAGGTAAAGAAATTATTGGAGGGATCAGTGGCCTTGGGTGCAGGAGGCACTGATGTAAGGGAAGAGTTGCATCATTCCATTCATTAAAAATAATAGAGCCAAGCGCCTGTCCTCCCCCTTCTTCTCCAGAGACATAGCCAAATATAATTATACCTTTCCAGGTGACGGGGCCCAGGAGCTCACTGGTGACTGAGGAACTTTCAATTGCATAGTTTAATTTAAGCCGACAGTGGTGAGGCCAGTGGTGCTGTCAGATGGACAAGCTGAAAAAGTGTTGAAACCTCCACCCTGCAAACTTCTGTTCAAACACAGTGCAAATGTGACGACTATGTCCCAACTAATAGAAACCAGTGATACCTGACAGTCTGTTGACTGCGTGCATCAGCTCCCATATCCGAGAAACTAAAGTCTCAGGTGAGCATACTGGTTGTAGAGTGCACTTTTGCCTTCATGTAGTACTGTATGAAAAATCTAAACCTAGATAAATCTAAACTGATATCTCTCTGATTAAAGATAATGTGAGATTGTCTTATTATCATGTGTTATGAGCTCTAAGACCCCATGCAGCTTTGGTGTTTTACATGGTGCTTCCTTCAATTGCAGCAGTAAGAAGTTCAAAATAGAAAAAAGGCTTTTCATGACTTTTCAAATTATGCCTCACTGAAAATCTAACATTACTCTAAATGTTAATTGTAATGGGCCAGAACATTGTCTTCACATAAAGCCCTTAATGGCTTCCAAAGAGCCTTGTATGTAAAAAAGAAAGTCAAGACTTTGAGGCACAATTGCTTGTATGGAAAAGTTTTCACTTCAGGTCTTGCTTAAAGTGAAAAAAAAAATGAGTGGATGATTTCTCAAGGACCGGAATATTATGATATACTGTAGGTGGAGGTATTATGGTGCTCATTATGGATATTACTGAGGTTCCATATTAAGCCAAAGGATATATTTACACTACACTGGAGACCTCACAAAGATGGAAATGCACCAACAATGCATGATTTTACTATTGTTGTAATGCATTTTTGGAATGAATGGGTTTTGACCCTCTGAATTGTATACAATTTGCACAACTTTTCCCTATGGCTGTAAATATCCTCTCTTCCACATTTACGGTATGCAGCATAACACATCCATAAGGGCTACACTGTGAAGACATAAATTTATATCCTTACTAAAAGCAACCAGATAAATCAAATAATGGAATGACAAATGAGGCAAATATAGGAAAACAGGCAAGGGTAATACAGGAACAGTCATGTTTCACTGCTCTTTCAATATACAGTCCTAACCCCAATAGTGCTGTTTTATAGTAACAATATTTATTAAATGCCTCTCTCCTCAAGGGATATTTCTTGGCAAAAAAACAAGCTTTTTATACAGCATCAACACAATTTTTATACTCACTCAGATTCATTATGTAAGGGTAAGGCTGTCTAAAAAGTGAAATATGTATTACCACTGTCCCAGGCTTGGTGTTAATGTTCCCCCAGAGGACTTCATGAAAATTATTAAACATGTTGCAAAAATCAATTCATAGCTTCAGAAAACCCTACTGTATACAGTGGTCTTTGTGCTTCATTTGACCTCTGCAGCACTTCTTTTTAATTACCTTTTCATGTTACTGTGCGGTGCAGATCAGAACAAATGAAAGTTGTAAGATCCTTCTCTAAATGGCCATTTACAGGGGAACAATTAAGGGACAAAGACCTCTTTACTAGTGGCGCTGCTGATTATTCTTGGAAGCAAAGGCAGTTCTGGTTTTGTAAAGATGTTAAAGTGACATTACCAGTCTGGGGCCTGGCACAGCAAGGGAGCAGAACAAACATAAAAGTGCTCTTTATTTGTTTTAACATCCTCCTAAATAGGTCAAAGTCATCAATATTATATTGGTATCCTGTTGAACACAGAGCATCACAGTGTTAAAGGATAACTGCAAATCAAGAAGTGATTTGAACAGTTTAAATTAATAATGGCATTTTTAACATACATTAATTTTAATATACAGCGACTGGCAATTTATGCACATTCTAATTAATGAATTCTTTTTCATCTTTGTTCTTCTGAAGGTGGTGAGAACCTCACATTATGTTGTATGGTAATGTGAAGACAAGTCTTTGTCCAAGTCAACGGGTCAGCTACAAGTATGACATTTAACTTTATCTATTTCATATTAGTAATTGGTACTTGTCAGCCCATTTGCTTCAGTCAAACGGTTTTCTAGTGTACATGAGAGCATGTTGTGGTCTGACTTTTGTTATTTTTATTTCTCTTATTATTCCTGCAGAAGCACAGTTGGGATTATCCTAAAGCTTATACAGCCTATATCTCTTTCATTGTGCTGGCTCGCATTATAAACTAGTTATTTTCTATAAATAGTATTTCTGTTTCATCCCATCTGATAGAAAAGCATTTACACTATCAACAGATTTATGAAGAAAAAATATGGAGTAAATTTAGGCTTTAAAATCCCATTATGGAAATGATTTAGCACATAAACCTGCAGGATATTTGAGAGCAGCAGAGGGTGCACATGGTGGTTTGAAGGTTTCCTCACAACCCCTCCACAGGCCTTCTGTAAAAGGAAAGTGTTCAATCTGCAGTGCCTCACCCAACCTCACACATCTCTGCATTTTGCAGTGATGCAGTCTGCAACAAAAAAACAGATGAGATTGAAATGAATATCCTGTTTTAGATTCATTATTGTGTCTTGGTGTATTAGCTTTATGCAACTGGAATTGGACCATCTCACTGTTTGATGTATTAACTGAAAAAAAAGCAGCTGGATGCACATTATAGATTCTATAGGTTGAGGGGCGACTTGTTGTCTGTTTACTTCGAAAAAACAACACACCATAAAGCTGATTCTTCTGCTAGCAGGCAATTTTCAGACACAAAAAAACATTTTTTGTTTTTAAACAATCACCTGTCAGTATGGCTCACCTGATATTATATTAACTCAATGTTATTATATCACCTGTGTATCACCAATTTCTCAGCAGGATTACACAACTACTACAAGTACAGAGAATACACATTTGTATCGGACTTGGTGGAAGGATGTGGCATGGGCCAGGGAGGATCCCAATACATTTTGGAGCAGATCCAGACCATTTTCTATGAATTTGAATTATTTTCTCTATAGTCTGGTGTATTTTGTTGGACACTGGCCTTGGCAGAGCTCTGCACTCTGTGTGTGTCCTCCTAGTTTAGATGTGCATTGCATCACTTGTGTGGACAACTGCTTTTTGCAATAGATACAAGCTTATAGGTCAACTTGTGATTTAGTTATTATTGTTGTTTTTAACTTATGACTATTTTTGATTCATTGATGCAACAATTGTTCCTCAATACATTAAGTTTACTAGTCATAAGAAAAAAAAAGTAGTTTGTAAAAACCAATTTAGTTCACAGAACCCAAGGTCACCTGACATCTTGGTTTTGTTAGATATTCAGTGATATAAAAGCAACCATTTCTCACATTCTCTTTCTATTCTTCTTTCTTCTTCCTATGATTAATCTTTTTACCTTCTTATTCCATTCAATCCACATACGTAGTTGAACCCAATTTTATTTGACCATAGTCAGTCCCACCAGAGCAAGAACAAACAAAATGAAGAAAAATGTCCACAGTGAATAGAGTGAAATTGCTGCTCCTTTGCATCAAGGGTTTTTTGGGGGGAATCAGCTCAGGATATCTCCATGCGGATGTTACCAAACATGTTCATGTGAGACTCAGAATATGCTGTATGGATTATATAATTAGTCAGGGAATGTCCCAGCACAGGAGGATGTGAATGGGGAACAGGAGACCTGTGTTACTCTGTGTGGTCTGCTGCCAATGTAACTGAGCACATACAATAAATGGCTACAATACATGAATGCATTAGATGGAGGAAAGGCAAGGGTAATTTCTTTTCCTAAGCATGACTTCATAATTGATTAAGCTGTGTTTTTTAGCAATGAGCGATATGTCACACACTGAGATTTGTTACTTCAGACTTCAGAGTATGACTTTGCCACGAGTCACTGCTCAACAGCAGAGCAACTTTATTTTCTTCTAATCTCCTCATCGTCTCCCTGAGGACATTACTCATGCTCTTTTTCATCAACATTTCCTGGGAAATGAACACCACCAGTTCCTAGAGTCCTATTTACCAGACTCTCTTGGGCGCTTCCACAGTCTTCTGGGAATTGGGAGTGGCACAAATAGGGTCTGTTGAATCAAATATGAATTTAAATGTGAGGCATACTTATGCATAGACCAAACAAAATCACATTTACCAGAACTAGTCCTGAACAGCAGGATGCTGGAAAAAGCACAACATGCACTGCTTGCCTTTACTCAGAAGAAACACTGATGACCCCCAAAGCCCTGTGAGTCTGCATAAATCATATAAACCTTAATTTGATTTAGGTAACACAAAACCATAAGTAGATACATGGAAATCTTATTGAGCTTAACTGAGTTATACCAATTCAATGCTTCTCTGCCCCCTTGTTTCTGTCACTGTTGAAGCTGAAATGACCATTTGGTCACTAGAAAATTAATCAACACTTATCATCTATTAATCACTGAACTGAAGGCATTTCTCAAGCAGGCGTGCACAAATATTACTTATCCTCAGCACGCCAGCTGTGTGTATTTGCAGTTTTATACTCTGTTACAGTGATAGTACATTGAAAATCTTTGGCTTTCGGTATGAGGGTCTAACAAAACCAAAATTACCACCTCACAGTTGTACTGTATCCCTCTGCCAACCAGCCAAATTGCAGTAAATACAATGATAATCCTCCCCTCCCCTTCTCTTCTTGCCCGAGTGCCAGATGTGATGAAAAGAACCAAGAAAATCTTTGGTCGGGGGCAGCCGTACAAAGAACCAATGTAACTGGTTACCTAGTTGAAGAGAGGTGGTGAGAATGACCTCTCATTCAAGAAATAGTTTGTTTACATTTTAGTTAAAACAACTGTGACAATGATATGAACACCACAGCAGAGAACAGTAGAGAATTAGAAGTAAGTGGTTGAGGTTCAAGACAAAGTTGAAGCTGTGTGATGAACAACTTTGTGGGCCGGTGATGTTATCCTGCTAACTCAGAGACACAATAAGACTTACAGTAGGTCATACAAGTGACTGTGTGACTGCTGCAGTGAGACAGTGCTCAGGATCAGTCAATTGTGTTGAACTATTAAAACAGCTTCCAGCTGTATTAAGCTGAATGTATCATCAGCTAAAAGTCAGTAGCTCACATCCTTAACTAGTAGAAGTGAAGTAGGTCTGTGCTGTGTGGGAGTGAAAGAGAGCAAGAGGGAGAGAGAGACTGCATTATATATATATATACCAGGACCCTTGCTTAGTACTGTGTGGTCTGCTGTAAAGTGCAGCATTATTCTTCTTTTAGTCACTGAAACAGAACAGAAAGTGATTTAATGGGGAGGGACTGAGCTGAAAGCATAGAACAAGTCTTATGAAAAAGTTATGATATAAAGGAGCAAATGCTGAGAAAATAAAAGCTGGGGATAAATTGAACATCAAATGGCTCACTCATTTGGTGTTTGTAATAACCTCCACTGGTGCTCTGTGTTGACAGGTCATTATATTACATCACACTGATATTATGGTTGTGTGTAACATCATCTTTGATTGATGAATGTTTTGACTTTTCACATTAAAAGGTAATTGGGGTTGTCTTTGCTTCGACACTTTCTAAATCCACAGTAACTATATATGGAAGTATTCAGACCCATTTTATTTATTTATTTTTATGTTTTGTGATGTTGCAGCCTCATGTGAAAGCAATGTTGTAGTTTTTTCCTTATCAATCTAAACTCGATTCCCTCTAAAGAAAATGTAAAAACAGTGAACATTGTGTGATGTGACAGCTTTTCACACCTGGATTTGGAGATTTTGTCTTTGCTGTGCACCTCACGTTTTTGTCCTGTTGGGAGATGAACCTTCTCAGTATGAGGTCCTGAGGGCTCTGGATCAGGTTTTCATTAAGGACTTTGCTTTCTTTAGCTTATTCTCAACCTTCACCAGTCACTTTGTCCCTGCTGCTGAAAAAGACCCTTACAGTATGATGCTGTGATGCACCATGTTTCACCACTGGGATGGTGTTGATCAGGTGATGAGCAATGTCATGTTTCCTACATACATTATGCCTACAAATGAGACCAACAGTTTAATCTGGGTTTCATTAAACCAAAGAATCTCTTCTTTAACAGATTAGACTGAGAGTACTTTCAGTGTTTTCTTTTTTGGTTTTTGCAAATTCTCATGGAGGAGAGGCTTCAGTCTGGTCATTTCCCTCTGGATGTTTCTCCCATCTTCACACAAGAACTCTGGAGCTCAGCCAGAGTGACCATCACCTTATCTGTCACCTCTCTTACCAAGGCCGTCTCCACCGATTCCACAGTGTTGCTGGACAGCCAACTCTACAATGAGTCTTGGGGCCAAATGTATAAACCATGCGTACACATAAAATGTGTACGTACGCCACTTTTCACGTATTTTTCCGAATGTTTAAAAATCCATGGGCGGTGAGAATGTGCGTACTGGTACACATGTTTCAAACCGTGTGTATAGCCTCCCGCGTACACAGTCGTTTCAGATTATTGTGATGTTGCGAGTTGGCAGAAAGGATAATAAATCTTTGAATTAAGAGACATTTCATTTAGATATTTTTTCTTTCATTACATTGTGTTAATAATAATTATGATCACCAACCAGCTGCAGCAGCTGTTCAACTACGCCTTGATGTGATGCAGCTACTGTAAGCCTTTGTCACCTATAAACATTCACATGAATGTTAGCCGAATATTTGGAATAAATCACTTTAATACAAATCTGTCACTTTTTATTCGACATTTGAATATTCGTTCGAACGTGGGGTTCATATTCGAGCGGTAATGACCTGCTCGATATGTAGGCTGCAGTGCCTGCATAGCGCCAGGGACTGTCCACCGGACGCGGAAGCGCTGCGAAGAGCTGCGAAGTGCCGAGACGCGGAGCCAGTTTCCTTTTGGTGCCCATATTAACCGCTCGTGTAACGTCGCGGCGCGCACCTCCGTGGCCGACTTGCGCCCTGCAGCGATTGTTTCAGCGTCTGGTCTATTTTTTGCGCGGGCTGTGAGCGATCGCGTCAAGCTGGGCAGGAAGTCAAACATGAAACAAATCTGATGGGACGTAGTATGGCAATTTTGCCTCTATAGAGTTAAAGGGCCTGATCTACTAAAAGTTTGCTTACAAAAACATGTGCAAATTTGATGTCACCCGCAAAAAAAAAGTGCAAGCTGATCTACGTACTAACCGGGTGCACAGAGGATTGCATCTCTCAAATGGGCAAAAAAGCATACGCGATGCATTTAGCGCATTTGCCTCAATGAATATGCAAATATGGGCGTTTAGGCCAGAACGTGCAAAAATATTGGGAGCAGTAGATGCAAATAGATTTATTTAGAGCATGCAACATGATTTACCAAACCTGAAACAGATTGAAAGGCAAGTATTGACTGGCACAGCTAATTTTCTTTTATTGATTTAATACCTGCCAAGGCAAAAGCTCTTTTCTCTCTGCATTTCCACGCATCCGGGTCATTCCAGCGAACTGTAGCAGTTCTTCAGGTGTGTTAAAAGTCGTTTAAGCACCGTTAGGGACGCTGCACGTCTCTCCTCGAGTGCGCTATGTATGTATGTGGCTGCTCAGCTCCGGGACCGGGACTGAGAGACGTCACCGCCTTCACTCCGTCTGTGATCCCTCTGGTCAGAGAGTTTAGAGCAGAGTGTGGCCTGAGTGTCCCACCTGAGCTCTCTATTAATCCATCGGATCAAATTTCATGCAGCCATCCAGCTCTCTGTCCACACTCTCCATGGCGGAAACAATTACCACACACAAAACCCCCATTTAAATACTGCGGTTTGCACGTGCTGTCATTTAGCGGTTTACTCTAAGTAGATCACCTGTTTTTCGTGCGCTAACCAAACACGCAAAATCTTACCAGGAGCACGCAATTCAGCGCCCCTTATCTGGGATCTTAGTAGATCAGGCCCAAAGTGTATCTTATTGTCTTGAAAAACCTAAACTGTACACCTGAGAAGAAAGCTACTGTCCCCAATGAATTCTTCCATGGTATTACCAGACCACAAAGAGCAAATTGAAATTGTGGGCTGGCTTTGTCATGCTGAAATAGCTAAATAAAGGCAAATTCTCCAGAGGCTGAGAGTATTTTGAACATTTCCCATTAAAAGAACTAAGAACTGGAGTGATTACCAGACACTGAGCATGGATTTAGCAGTATTAGAAGGGTAACATTTTGATCCATACTCATGGCTGATCTTCTTCTTGATATATATCACCTCCTGGGAGTAGTCAAAGTTCCTAAAGCACCTGGTCATGCCCTCTCTCCTCTATTTGCACGTGTTCAGGGGTGAGTGGGTGAGTGGAAAAACTAAACCTAAGCTGGAGTGCAGCCAATCCGTGGCAGACACATTAGACAGTTGTAAGCACAAAGTAAGGTCATGCTCAAACTTAAGTGGCCAAGACTGTGAACCTGCGCCCTGCTCACTGGAGAGGTTAATAGGGATTAACAAAGAAGTGCTCTCTCAGGAGACACTGGTGTGTTGCCTGTTTTTAAAAGCAAGTCTGGACTTCACTTACAGCAGTGCCTACCATAGACAATGGGGAACTGGAGTTATAGAAAACATGAATGGTACCAGTTTCTCCCTACCTTAAGAATAAAAAGAGTCTTTTTTCAAAGCTGCATGTATCTCTGTTCATTTTATTCTATGCTCTGGTGCAAACAATGCCTATCAGTCTTGGCGTGAGTGTGAAGAGATTGATAACAATGAGATATTGTGGCGTGGACCCATGGCAGTTTGGGCTGGGTCAGCAATCTCCCCCCAAGGCTTAGGTAATGATAGAGCTGTTATCATCACTGTGATAAAGACAGGACAGAGCCACTACATCAATACAGGAACACCATTAAGAATGCACCATTTCTGAGAGCTGAAAGGCCATAGCCTCAGTCGTAAAGTCAGGTCTTGCACCTTCATGATTAATATTCAATAAATTGTTTAGATTTAAAAGGCTGGCATGTTTTTCTTAGAGAAAGGGAAACCACAGTGAGAAGTTTTCAATTACCTACAAATAGCTGATCTGCAATCAGGCACGTTTATTCAGAAAAATACATCACTGAAGTAGCACTTCTATACTATATTAATCTATGGAAAGATTGTTTTGCGATTCAAAATCAAGTGGTAACCCTATAATTACTTCCATTAACAATGTCTTTCTTATTTCCAATCTTTACACAGTTTGTGTGCAAATACTGCTTAACATAAGTACCAACATGCTAAACGTACCAGTGATGTAGCACTTAATCCAATTTATATCTGCTTGACAAGTGACATGTAGTCATAATGGCGGATGTAATAACCTCACATTAATACTCAATGGGGCACAATATGAATTAAATAAAAATGAACTGGGACATACGAGCAAATCAGTCAATGGCACTTAAGGTCAGGTGGTTGGATGCAGTTAGCCGTTATTGTGCAATGCTATTGCACACAGTGAAAAATGAATGAATGAGCATTTTCACAATGTTAATTCTTCTTTAGTCAATGATCTGCTGCAGCAATGAAGTCATAACTCAACAAAATGAGGATTATGTTAATACAGTGAATTACACAGTGATACATACAGTGCACTGGGCTGAGGACAGTGAAAAATATAGTCCGACTAATGCATTCGCATATGAAAACATGTGCCAATGATGCTTGAAAACTAACACGCAACACTACCATCATCGGTCTCCATCCATTTCACCTCCTCTATACGACTTTCTTGATATGTTTTTCTGTTGTGTTTGTTTTTCCACTTCTCATTTCACCATTTCATCATTACTCCTGTCGCCAGTGATTTGTTCCTCTTTCCTCCTCCTCTTTTACCTCTCGTTACTACCCTCCTTTCTGCTCACACCTCCCGTCTTTTTCCTCCTCTTTCTTTACCATCGTCTTGTCTTAACCCTTTCAATCATTCACTTTTTGCTTTCCTCTCACCTATCACTCCCTCCTCCCATCTTACTTCATCATTCCATCTTTGTACTGGTGCAGCTGCAGAAATGAGACTCGGCTGTGACTAATCTGCTGGCAAAGCCTCCGAGGGCCCCTTGTGGTGGTGCCTCTTCACAGAGGACACATGTGATTGATTGAACCTGGGGAAAACTTTGTCAGGCTGGCCATCATGACTGGATCTCTTGCCTGATAATAAATTCCCTCCTCCCTTGAGTACTATTGGGAGACGCGGGTGTCATGTGGCGCATTTTCATGACACATGGTGCCCTGAACTATTACGGTTGATCCACGTTGCCAGATTCTACTTTCTCTTATACATACAGGCTCACTCTGTTTCTACTCCCATGGTTCCATGTCCCTGACCCTAAACCAGCCAACACATTTTTTATGTGCAGTGTGTGTTTAGACAGGGATGGATGTGGAAGAAAAATTGGATAGTGAGTGTGTTAGTGTGTGTGTGTGTTATTGTGAATATGTGCATTAGTCTGTCCAAATATGGAAACACAGGGCATGTATTTGCCAAGTCTCTAAATGTGCAACCGATCATTCCAATAACCCCCTTCTTGGTGCTAAGCCTAGTGTGCATATCAGATGAGGGCTGGGGAGAGAGAACAGGGGAATTACTTTTATTGGCAAAGTGTCATGACAAATTGATTTTCTCACTTAAATCCCAGACAATGGACAAGACATAGCAGGTTGACTGTTTCTCTCCCTAAATGGCCCATTTTCTCTTTCCTTCACAGATCAACGCCACCGAGTCATTAAGCATCACGAGGTAGACCCCGGCGCCAAAACCAGAGGGGCTATGGCACCAATTCTGTCCCTCTTTCTCCCTCTCTTCACTTCTCCCCTCTCTATCCCACACATGTTCATTTATCAAGTTTGCCACCGATGGCTCTGGAGCACAAGTCTATGTATTTTATCACCGGCTCAGTCACCCATTGAAAAGACTCTGAGGTACGTTTGTCATTGGGCCGTAAGATTCTTAGTGAGGTTAGCCCTCACAATCCCCCCAACACATACACTTAAGAGGTACAGTAAAACACAGAAGTCTAACTCAGATTAATGGTGTTCAGTTCAAAATTGCACAGCCTCCTACCAGTTAACCACTGCTGATACTGCTGACTCATGGTCAGATGAGTCTGCATTTTCAAACATGATACCATGAGCAGAGGAAGCAGTGCTGGAATAAGATAGGAACCATATTATTCTTTCTTTGACGACATTTTGAAGTCTTTGCAAGTTGACTCTCATGTTGTACTTATATGAAAAGATTACGGTATATAGCCAGAAATAAACATGTCTCAGTAACTTTATAGAATGCTCTGAGAAAAATGCTTAGGCCTATATACTAGGGCTGACCCAAAAAATTTGAAGCTTCGAAGCTTCGTTCGCTGCCATGGTAATCGATCATGAAAGTCCGTGATAGATTTTTTTTTTCCTCCTTTTTCCCTTTTTGACACCGGTTCTCATCGGCAATTGTTACATTAAAATGAGTAGGCTACTTGGCATCCTGGAAACCTGCCTGATTTTTTTGGAGATATGCAGTGTTTGTTTGCCATTACTTTCATTATTTCCACTCGCGCACCCCCCCCATACCCCCCGCCGCCCACGGTCGCCGCCGCCGCCGACATAACCTATTTCCATCTAAGCATTCACTCCTGCCATGGTTTCTCTACCTTGACTTTGACTACTGTCTCTATAGCTCTAGTGTCACTTTATGTGCTGCTATTGCATTTTGTAAGTGATTAAAAGAAACAACCGTGTTCTCTAGTTTTTTTCCTGTAGCAATGCCCACAGACTGAGAGCAGCACAATATTGATTTCATCTTCATCTAAGAGCTGCAGCACATGATACAAAAGTTGAAGATGACACCAGCTTTTTCCAAATGAAAGCTTTCTACTGTCTTCCAAGTAAATAAAATGCATTAGTTGTGCTTTGATATACAGCATATTCAAATGTGGTAATAAATTCTAATAATTAGATGTTAATGTGGTTGTGTAATCCATGTGGCATTTAGAAACCACATGTCGCTACACACTGCAGGCAGATCACAAGGTAATTTGTGGGAGTCATTATGAAAAACTACACTCTGAATTGGCAAAAAAAGGAAGACAAAACCTAAACCAAGCAAATTTTGTTAGAGGGCATGTTTTGTTTCAAATGTGTTTTTAGTAAAACCTTTTGGTTTGTAAACTAATCCTAAACTTAATGAGGTGTCATTCTGTGCTAGAAGGATTGGAGGACCTTTGTAAACATTCCCAGACATTTTTTTTCTGATTCACAGCTAAAATCGCAGACACTAATGGCTATGTTGTTTCGTGTTGTTACACGTACACCGGTGAGTACAAAAGGTAAAATTCTCCAGGGCAGTGAACCATGAAGAAGTCTGATAGCTCAAAGGTATAAACACCAGACTGACTGACCTGAATGTGTCTCTTGATGACCATGGTGTGCTAGTGATAATACAAAAATTACCATGAGTGACATAGATGGTTACACAGCTGACGGTTTTCATGCAACAATTCAACAGTCACCGTTCTGCCCACCATCACCATTTTCTAATTACAGTTGTGGTAGTCGGTCTCATTTACCACCTCCTCTCAGATGGGCCCAAATCATACACACTACAGTGAAATCATTATCCCCTTTAACTTCTGCCTCCATGTATCAGCCACCCAATTATGTGCCATTTGTACAACAAACATATGGGATGCCGTGTTCCACACATTTAACTGCGATAATGCAACAGCAACTGAAACAAGCCATGACCTCTAAATTGCACATCAATAACTGTGTTTCACAATGAGGGAAGAACAAGTGAGATCATGTTTACAGCTCCTTCACACTGCAAAAGGCCTATACATGCATGTACAAAAGAATTTTGTCAAGGCATATTTGGAAAAACATGAAGCATAGAAGCTATTGGATGCAGGGAAAAAGGGACACTTAATATGGCTGTCATCTCATGTTCACTCTCTGTAGGAAAGCTTTTCACCTACCAGACGAATGAATAGGGGAGTAAATACAGTGTTGCTAAGGCTCCAGTACATGAGCAAAATGTTCATGCCTTTAGAATCAGATGCCATGCACCTATAATCGCACATTCACGCATGTCTGGATTACGATACGCACATTACCTATCCAAATGGCTGGCTATTTTGTGACTTACATGCTCACGTATTGTGTTGTTTAGATTCATGGTACTCCACCATCATAAAGGGGTGTATTGGTTCACAAGTGATGTGCTGTGAGCAGACACGCCTCACACGCTGTGCCAGCATGAAATCCAATTTTAACATTTAACATCACCTGACTCTAAAGCGGTTTTCTCTCCTGGGACAGATCAATACGTTGTGTTAAATGATGATATTTGTTCTGCACTTTGAAATATAACAGAACATGAACAATTAAAGGGGGATAAATAAAGGATAAGGGATAAAACAATCTAAGCCCAGTATTGTGAAATGTAAGACAATATTAAGCACCTAAAAGAAAAAGCGCTTTACAAATCCTAAGAAGACAATGACTATAATTTCTAATTTTTGTGGCCTGATTTTAATTGGTTCCAGCTGACCGTTCAGTGACCCTCTCTCCCTAAGTAAATCATATGGATACAAGGACCGTTACTGACATCTTCCCACATTTGCATTATATGATTCAGGACAGTTACTCCATGCTTTTTATAGTACAATGCTGCAGATGACTATGAAGATTTTTATTTACTTGATTAATTATTTACACATTACTATACTGTAATGCTAACTACCGCTTAAGTGCAGTGTAAGAATATTGTTGCCACTGTTTTTCTATATAATCTACATGGATCATAAACTAATGAGAATGATGACTTTGTTGTTTGGAACTTAAAACTGGTATAGATTATTTACATTTGTACTCGTATGTATGTAGCCATTTAAGACCGTTTCGCAAGAATTTTCATTTTCAAACCAGTCGGTTGGAGACATTATTAACTTACTACTTACAGACAAAAAAAAGTGCTAAATTGAAAAATTTAACAGGTGCAGAAACAGTAGCTGAGGGATTGGCGTTTAGTGCAGGGTCAGCTCCCTCATATCTGATGGCATCAATGTCAGCTTAAGTCACAAAACCATATGTCCATACACTTTTTGTGAATGAACATATGCCAAACCATTTACATGTTACAACATATAATATTATATCATGTAATACTGACACTGTAGATCCTGGAGTTGTAGCAGGCATATCCTTTACCAACTTTAAATTTAACAGATGGAGTGCTTAAAGTTAAACAACACATTAAGAGCAGCAAAAGGACAATACATGTTTTAGACTACTGAATACACAGGAACAAGGAAGGAAAACTACAGCCACTGATCCACCTCTGCTTAAGCTGAAGGATTTCCCTGATGAAGTTCAATAGGGCCACTACACATATAACGTGACAAGCAGTTGAAACAACTGATTTAAGGCACAAATTAAATTCAACAACCCATTGTGGCTGAGTGGGCAGCTGTGTGGGCTGGAATGCAAATAAAGCGCTGGAGGTGAGGCCAGGTGAAGTCATGTGACATGCACTGACTGATAAAACAGCCAAGGTATTCACTCCAAATTATAATTAATTTTAAATTAATCTCCTTGATACATGCCACGGGTAGGTTTTTACTGCAGACAGGAACAAAACTTGGCAGAGGGAGAGGGAAGTGGGTGCTTTCCCTAAAGCATCATTAGCTAACAATGGTGTTATGCTGTGTTGAGGAAAACATCATTTTGGGGGGGCTTTATAAACTGCAGGTTAACCTCTGTTGGTGGAGCCATAGCTATGTTGCTGTGTTAAAGTATGGCATTGAAATTAAATGTAATATGGCAGTGAAAATATACTGTACTCTTAATGAAATGGGTCAACCAAAAATGAAAGCACCAGGAGTGGAATAGATCATGCTCTGAAAATGAAAATCCAGTATTTGCCATTCTGTGAACTGTGTAGCATCTTTGTACTAGTACGAGGAGCAAAAAACTTTCTGTGGAAGCCGGGGGTCGGGTCCAAGAGTAGCCCAGGCCAAGTAACCTGTTGGTGCAGAAGTGTGAACTGTGCACCACTGCTGATGGACCTGGACAGATACTGCTGCTGTGAGTGGGATTGACAACCTGACCTCAGGATCCTTCTGAATTAGTGGATGCTAAGACCTCACATCCAGTCAGCATCACCAACCATCCAGAGCTGATCTGCAGCTGCGCACTCCGTAGCTGCTCTTCTGCATAAGAATACAGTAGTTCACAGTAGTGGGGTTGATTGATGGCAAGATACAGCAGTGGAAAATATTCTAAATATATTGTAGCTTATTGTTTGACCAGCATTGGCCTTACAACATGTTTTTTGTGGCTGGTCTTGTTCACAGACGTACTTCACTAACTTTTGTGCTACTTGTCTGGCTGTTCTCCAAACTGGGATGGTCTGCGTGTATGTAAATCACACAGTATCATATCAAATAACCTGAACTACCGCTTAAAGAAGAGGGCTCTCTCTTAAATGTTGTTTCCCGTGACCATTTTTAATTCCACAAACACTCTTCAATGAAAGGAAAATAAGTTAGCACTGTTGTGCCTGTAGGATGCCACCTGCATGTGGGTGGACATCACTGGTGCTGGAATCAGCTTCATTAACCCCCTCCAGTATAATCAAAGTCCTCCTCCGCCTACTCTACATAATTGGTTCAATTTGTGAACGATGACATTAGAAGTTTTCAGGTTTCACTCGCACAGTTTCACACAGTGTTCCATCACTGGCAGTCGGTGTCAGCTCAACATCCTGTTTCTATAGTAACCACGACTGACAACAGCTCCATAGCAGCTGCAGTTGAACTGATATTGTAACAGCCACCATTTTGTCAGATCTGTGAAAAGCACCCCTTTGTTCACTTAACACATTCCTTGTATAATAGACAGGACAGAGGTGAGCAGTGAGCAGTGAATGGAGATCTCAGTGTATTGTCAACACTTCCGTAAACAGTGACAGCTCACTGATACATCCATGGTTGTTGACACTAAAGGATCCCTTCCAAAGTTACTCAATGTGTAGCCTACAGTACTCTCAAAGGCCTTAATGCGTCCTCACATACTAGAGTCTTTCTTCATTTGAGCCGGCTGAGAGCGTGTTTGTCCTCTGTTTCTGCTGACTGAACTTCACCCATGAATGGGGTAGAATAACTTATTCATACGACTTTTAGACTTTCCAAATGTTTTAGGACTGAATGGATCCAATTCTGATTAAAGTCATCTTGCAGGATTTGTTAACCTGATGCACCAGATGGTTTTTTACACAAAACCATCTGGTAAAGCTTCGTTGGAAACTGGAAAATGGGCAGGTGCTCTGAAAAAATACTGTTCAGGTTATTGCATGAACCATCTGTTTATAACATGACGTAGTAGGAAATCACTAAAGATGAAAAACCAGTTAGCATGTCAGTAGATGATTTTTGCTCTTTATGAGGAACATTTGCACATAAAAGGGATTCTATTGCCCATAGTAGGTCCTCCCTCATATGTATGTATGTATGTATGTATGTATGTATATACTATACAGTATCAAGTGCCGAGGTGAATAGAATGTTTAGGCTAGTCAGAAGTTAAAGGAACGGGACGACTAAATTATTCTGAGGCACAGAATGAGAATGAAAACCAAAGACAATGGAGTTTGCTGAAGTAGGTGTATTGTACACAGTGATAAACAATAAAGTATTTACAGAATAAACAGTTGGCCACAAGCTTTAAGTTGATAGTTTGGGTAGACTAGGTCTAGGCCGGTGCACCTCTCTAATAAAAAAAAAAAGAACAGAAATGATATTGGTGGATATACTTCAATGAAACAACAACAAGCCACAAGTCGGAGGAGCTATGAAAAACCAGTTAAGCATGTCGGTAGATGATTTTTGCTCTTTTTGAGTAAAATTTGCACATAAAAGGGATTCTTCGAAATCCGTATTGCCCATAGTAGATCCTCCCTCGTATGTATGTATGTATGTATGTATGTATGTATGTATGTATGTATGTATGTATGTATGTATGTATGTATGTATGTATGTATGTATGTATGTATGTATGTGTGTATGTATGTATGTATGTATGTATGTATGTATGTATGTATGTATGTATGTATGTATGTATGTATGTATGTATGTATGTATATAAATACATACAAACATGCACTTTTTTAAGGCCCAGTTGTGAAAGATTAAAAACAAGATATCTTGCCATGGGATCCCTCCAGTTATAATGCTTATCAACATCTTTGTATTCTGACTCATTTCTGAACTTTGGCTTCATTTCAAACCCGAACATGACTGTGACACTATTGCACAGACAAAAAAAAAATCTGTCACAGTACAAAAGTGCCAAACTGCCTCTCTCCGCGACCCTTTTCGGTAATTTTAAAATCAGCTCATTAGCAATGCACATTCGCAATGCACCTCTGGAGGGTGGGTGGAGACTGCGCTGCTCTGCACCCGCCCAGCCACCTCCTCGCACCCCACCCCCCGCTCGCTGACAGCTGGACATTGTACAATTACAGATTCAGCGCGTTTAGCGTAAAACTCCACACTGGGATTCAATCCCAGACTGGAACATAGCCCTTGCTCACGGTGCAAGCTGCTCTACCAGGTGAGCTATACCTGTTATACTTAGACAGCTACACCGAGCTGTTAAGCCTTTCACCTCTGAGCCAGATGCAGAGCGGGGCGGGAGCTTGTAGCACTAGTGCCCTCCCCTGGAGCTGTGACACGTCAGCTCCAGTCTCCCTGAAACTGCCAGTTTGCGTCTGCCATTGGTTCACAGCAATTTGAAGGCAGAACAACTCAGAAATGCAATTTTGCACTTCCTTTTCTGCTGATATGTGCTCTAACACAAGAAAAATGCCACAGGAACATGTGAAAAGCACGAAAAACACGATTTTCATGGGAGTGGGTCTTTAATGATACCTTTGAACACAGACAAGACAGGCACTGACAGTTTGCTCACTAACTCATCTACATTGTTTGTGTTGACAAGACATCAACATTGCATTTGCAGTCTACAGCTAAAAATGAAAAATAAAGTAGAATCCACATGACTTCCATGGTTTCATACCTTGTCCAGAAAATATCACTTCAGGAAGCCCAAACAGAGCCTAACCCAATCATACAGATACTTATGAGTTAGGCAGGAATCTAACAGTCCTGAGTAAAAACTGTGCATAACACTGTGGTGGGTCTGCAGAGACTATAATTAATCACAATTTCACAAGACTTTGATGGCTTATCACGGTTTATATAAAGGCACAAATGCAAAAATTGATCCCAGGGTTTTAAGAATCAATACAGCATCATTCCGTTTAAATCTTGATCAGAATAACTGTTGATGTTGTGTATTTCACAGTTGTTGCTTACAGACACTGATCCTCAGTTTACAGATCAATTACTATTTACTCTGTACATCTTATCTTATACGTTGTTGCCAAGTATATCAGTGTTCATGAATGTACTTGTTGTGTTACATACACCGTCAAACTTCCTTTCTCAGTCAATGAAATACTGTAATATTTTCCATCCAAAAAAAGAAGAAAAACTGATGAAGCGCAATGTAATAGTGAAAGTTGTCTATTTTAAAGGGGCCATGACCAATATTGTTAATACAAATATAGTATTAATAAAGTAACGTTTCGAGTGTCATGCTCTTCATCAGATTTACACACAGGGTGCCGCCATCTTAAATACCCACATGATGTGGTCACATGATGTCATGATACATTCTGGGACAAGAAAAAAAAAAGAAAACACAATACTTCTGTCAGAAATTATCCAACGTGTTAGAAATTAAATCCTAAACTACACCACATTGCAAGATGCTACATGTTCAGCACTAATCAGCTGACTGCCACAGTCAACTATACCAGCCAGTCAACACAGTGCAACATTTAGCAGCTCAAAAGCCACATTTGTATCTCCTTCAGCAGTTTGAGGAGACACAGGATACCAAAATCAGAGCTACAGAGGAATAAATAGACTTGTGTGCCAAGTGACCAGAAAGACAACTACAAAATGCTAGTGTTGCCCCTTAAATGGTTTCAAGAATAAGCAACTGAACATTACCCATTTAAAACTCAAATGGTGAGGATACATGGATTTTGCTCTCACAGCTCATTTCTGCTGCACCACAGTACTGAAAAAAATGTCAGTTGCTTCACATTTAAATATCTTATCTTGTATTTGTAGACTTGAAATTAGCTCTCTGGATTATCAGCCCAATGGCTTCTGAACAGTTAAATTACCATCAATTCATAACAGGTCACTGACTTTATTTCAACATTTTTATTAGCTCCTAGACTAGATAACCTTTCGCCCTTAAATTATATATTTTTTATCATCAACCTTTTCTGGATCCATTTTGCAGGTTAGTGTTCATTTTAAGCCTTATTTGTGATTATATAATGGGCAAAAAGTTGCCCGCTAAAGGTTTTAGTTTCTGTCCTGCTGAATCACTTCATTATTGTAATCGTGTTTGTTGTTAACTCTCTTGGACGTAGGGACTTACGAGTTTCAAGCTGCGATTTTGTGCGCTCATGTGTTTGAGTGTGTCACACCAAGGCACTCAACTTTGAAAGCAACAGAAGGGGATAAAGCTGATGACCTTTTAAAGATATCCCTTTCGCAGTGGGGTTTCATTTTTTAATCACTGTCACCACGACATTTTAGACACAGAAAGCCTTTCATACGGGACCCACACTGTCTTACTGCAAGAGCGGCTTTAGGTCTGTTCCCCTCGATAGGCTTGTCATATCTTTGCAGGCCGTCAGCATGCTCTCACTGAGGTTCTCTAGGGGTTGGGTTTGTGATGACCATCCTGTAAAGCAAGGATTCCCATGTAAAGTAGTCTCAGTTTATCACCCGGACAATGTTTCTCCGTGTTCTCCTCTCCCCTGTCCTCCCAGGTGACCAAGGTATGACATGTGTCAGTGGTGCGTGTTAGTGTTGGGAGATGGAATGGGGAAAGGGCAGGGTTAGTCTCCCTTGTATCACAAGTCAATGATTCACTGGGGTGAGAAGGACATTCTGCAACAGTGAACAGTTCCTTTAGAGTGCTCTGTATCCCAGCACACATTTCCATCCTTTGCTTAATGCTGTCTGGTCTCTCCACTCAACATTATTTATCACCAATGCAAAAGCTGCTGTGCCTCTGCAAGTCCGCTAATTATCGTGGACAAAACTATTCATGAAGTAGCAATATTAAAGACCTGAAACGGGTACTGGTTTTAATTATTACATAATGAATTGAATCTGTAAAAACAATACATGTCATGAGTATAAATCCCATTAAAACTGTTAAACATAGTCAAAAATAACTTACATTGAAAATAAAAAGTGTTTATACTGTACATGTTTTCTCAAACAGCCACACTGAAAGGTAGACAGAAAAGTTGTTTGTCGTTTCAAAAGGCATTTGACTACCCAAAAAGCAGTTCTCACTGAATATCAATATCAACTCTGAATCTGGTTCTATTCCAGGCTTTTACTTACTTCTGTTGTGACTTACATAAAAACATTTACTAGACAATACTGGCAAGAGAGTTAATTGTGCGCGGTGTACAGCTGCCGATACGAGCAGAGTTTTTTTAATTGCCGATTTTGTGCACCTAAGTGTTCCCACACTAGATGCACAACTTTATTTTTTCACCAATTGATCTGTGGACCACTCGCGTGCTGATCCGTGGAGAGCAATCTGAACGGATCACGGGTCAACAACGATCCGTTGCACCACTACAGGCGATCATATTCCACAGGTAATCATGATTACGTGAGTTCAGCTGAATCTGTGGGGAAACACATGTTTCATATTGTGACTTGTTATTCTGCCCAAAAAGATCCTTTTTGTGAAATGCACTATTTTTGCCCTTGGAGATAGAAATATATTTCACATTATCTGTTTTATGTATTTATTTCAATGTTTTTTTGCCCATACATTGGCAACGCCAGCGTCCAATAAAAGTGCCAGCACTTGGCTGATTTCACAAGTGCATTTTGTCGTCAGCCTAATACTACATACTGATCTAAGCACAGCAACAGTTGGAACCAGTATTTTGCAGCCAGCAGTCTGCTGGAGGATAAACATTACAGCCTGCCCCAAATAAGACAGTTAAAAAAAAAATCAACTAAGTCAGCTAAGTGTATCCCTGTAACTTTTAACATTCAATCAGTAATGTACGAATGTGGATAAGTCTGTATTGTTGAGTTTGTATTGATGTGTTGTTGTGGATGAGCTTGTATTATTGTTCTTGGTGGACTGCCGAACAGAATTGCTCTCTGGGATTAATAAAGTTGATCATATCAAATCAAATCAAATCAACTGCCCATCCAGGGAAACAACAAATAGCTACAATCATAATATCACCTCAGCAACACAGGAGCATAAAGATCCAGAGACATATTCAATGTCATTTTTTTTCTCTGTGGTCTTGGAACCTGTACTCTTACAGTACATATGCAGCAGCATCAACTTACAGTATCTTCACGTCTGAATTGTAGAACATTTTTTTGGGTACAATACAGATTTATACTTGTGATACTGCAATTAAGTTTTTGTACTTTTGTTTTTTTGCCACTGATATCGATCATCTGTCAGTGACATCATAATACCAATACCAATCATTTTTGGCATGTGGTGCAGATGGCAAATGTTACAGTATGCATGGCCGACTTCTTGTTTTTGTACAAGCTGGGAGGTGGGACTACATTACATAGCACAAAACACTTGGCTCCACCACAGACACAGAGCATTATCCACAGATTATCAGTTTTATGGTTATCAGTAATTAGGAAAATGAATTCCAATCTACCAGTGATGTTTTTTCAGTGACTGTCAGCTATTGGGACATCCTTAATCTACCGTTATCCCACAACAGCACCTGTCAGAAAAGTAGGAATAGGATAGGAATGTATTTATTTAAAACAACCACACTCATACACATATTGATAACCAGACACATACATACACGCACTCACGTGTAACTCAACAATGTGTGTAAAACAGGGGAGTATTTATCATAAAGTAGAAACTGAATAGACTGAAATCCAGAACTGAAATGACTGTATTCAGAAAGTGTTCGGACCCCTTCGCTTTTTCACATCTTGCTATGATGCAGCCCTCTTCTCAAATCTACAGAGAAAAAAAAAATATTGCATCATTAACAGCCCATAATGACGAACTGAAAATAAAATGTTTTCAAATGCATTAAAAAGACAGAAAATGACACATTAGTTTGACAAAGTATTCACCCCCTTTGTGGTGTCAAGACACAGATTTGGGGAAAGGCTACAAACAGAATTTCCTGCATGAAATGTTTCCAAGAGGCCTCAATAATTATTGGAAGAAGTGTGGATCCACCGGGACTCGTCCTAAAGCTGGCCTGCTCTGCCAAACTGAGCAATCAGTAGAGAAGGGCCTTTATAGGGGTGACCAAGAATCTGATGGTCACTTAGGCTGAGATGCTGTGCAAAGACGGGGGAAACAACCATCACAGCAGTTTTCCACCAACCAACCGAGTGATTAGATGGAAACCTCTCCTCAGGAGGAAACACCTTATGGACTCTGAGAAACTGAGAAATACAATTCTCTGGTTTGATTCAACCAAAATTAAATGGGTTAGTCTCAATTTTGTTTAATCATCTGCTAATTGCACGGTTGTGGCAGTATTATGTGGTGGAAGCGTTTTGCAGCAGCTGGGACAGGGTGACTGGTCAGGGCTGAACACAATTAACTATAGTAGTGAAAACTTGGTCCAGAATGACCAGGAGCTCATACTGGACCAGAGGTGCCGCTTCCAACAGCCTACAATCAAGGCAACGTGTGACAGGCTTAAAGAGTGACCCCACCTAAGTCCTGATTTGAACCCAATCAAACATCTCTACACAGACCTGAAAATGGCTGCCCTCTGACAGTCCCACTCCACTCTCACAGAGTTTGAAAAGAATGACAGATACAGTATTCCCCAAACCTATTTGTGCAAAGCTCTGGCATACCCACTAACACTCAAGGTTTTAATTGTGACCAGAGGTGCTTCAAGTGCACACTGAGCAAGAGGGAACTGAATTATGTAAAAATATTAGATTTAACTTTTTTTTTTAATTGCAAAGATCTAGTATAAACTCCTGTTTTTACAGTACCCTGTTCTTAATAACGTTTCATGCTTTGGTCCATTAAGTGGCTGCAGGACTTTAACATTGAGATTATCTGACAATGTTGTGGCTGATGCATTATGGCTGTCCACTGGAGTGGTGTCTGATGGTGCCTGGTTAAAAATTACTGTGACTTGCTGTGCCTTATACTGAGACGCTAGATGATGGTGTATGGAGTGTGTGGTGTAAACTAATCCAGATGATCATGTGTGATCAATGTGTGATTGATGTGTTCTTTGATGGACCTTCTTTCTGTTGTGTGCTATGCTGAGTAATGCATTGCATTGCACTTATTGTACTGCCTGAGTTGTCAATGCTTGTCATGTTGTGGTATTGTGTGTTGAATGTTGTACGTACAGAGTGACAATCAATTTCCCTTCAGAGGGATTAATAAAAGTAAACCAACCAACTAAAAGCCGTCATGGTACCTTTGGGGCTGAGAATCCTTTAACCATGCTTCCATTTTTCTCTCTCTCTGTTTTTTATTTTATCTTATTTTTAACGAGGCATGTAGGTCCTGTATTTTATTGTCATGTTTTCCTTTAGGTAAAATAAATGTTAAACATCAAGTTGCTTTAGAGATTGCTCAATCTGATGCCTGACATAGCCACAATTAAATGAAAATGTTTGACTACAAATTGTGTGGCACTGGCGGGAGTCACTCTTTTATGTCACACTCAGATCTCCCCTAGGTCAAAGTGAAACAGTGTGATATAAAAAAAAATAGATAAAAGAGAAGCATCTGAATCCTTTTTGATTGTACTGTAAGTTTGTCCTCAGGATGTGTTACATAACTTTGCTTATTTAAAGGTGCATGCATGGATGTACAGTATGAGAAAGCATTGATCATGTACGTGTTTTTCTCTGGTAATGTGGTTGTCCCTTTGTGACACGCTCCCTCGAGGGGTTAAAGTACCATAATCACCCTGTGCTCGTTCGCTTGGCCTTGAGGACGTTAAAAATGAGTGCTCTTGGCAATGGAGGTGACATGAAACTTCTTTAAAAATGATAGGGAAACTTTGATAAGTCCTCAAGAGGGACATGACCTGTCAAGAAGACAGATACCTCAAGTGAAGCAGAGACCTTTCATTAATGTAACACAATCCCTCCACCATCTGTTTAACCTGACACAGAGAGGGTCCTTTTGAAGAACTCGAGCCTCCGATGTGAACCACCCCACGGCATTGCTCATCATTGACACTCCAAGGACTCTCCATGTAATTAACCATGTTTCTTTATGACACATGTACAGTGTATGTTCACTTCCTACACACCATATGTATTGTTACTATTAATTGAAGATGGTCAATTGTGCGAAATTGAGTATAACTAGGCCTCAAATGTATAGGTAAAGTATGTATTTAAAAGTCTAAAAAAAAGACAAATAAATGTAAAATGATCCTCTGACACTCAATTGTACATTTTTCTGAAGACTTTATTGGTCTCTTTTTACTGTTTTTTGACTTTGTTTTTTACATTTAAAAGTGAAATGATTTTTATCATTTCATTTGTATCTCAGCATTTTCTTTTCAATCTTACAAAAGAAGACCATTACCAAACAAACCAAGAAAACTTAAAAAAAAAAAGAAAAAAAAGCCTCTTGTATGGTACAATCTTCTGCTGAGCACTGTGTAACAGATGTGAGGACATCTAATCTTGCAAGCATTCACACAAACCACATATGAGCACTGGAATAAGTGATGCCAACAGAATGACTTCAGAAACCTATTCTGAACCCAAACGTTTTACTTGCTTACAAAAAGTCTAAAAAAATGAATGTTTTCCAAAATCATTCCACTTGAATGCACATGAAAAGAAAAGAAGAAATCCAGTGTACCAGTCGACCACAATACACCAAATTCCAAGTAGAAGTGGAACTAGATTGGTATTCCAGCTACAATTGTCTGCAATATCACCAGTTCTTCAAATTATAAGCCTCTTCCTCAACAATTCTTTTGTGTCCGGCTACAAATAAAAACCTCTGGCCAGCACACTATTTGATCATGGTGGTGTTGTACCTTGCTACCCTGAGAATTCACAGCTCAGGGCAGAGGCACAATTTTAAAACAAAGCAGCCACAGCAGACAAAAAAGCTCCTCCAGAGCAGGCTCTAGAGCTCACTGGAGGAGGCCAGAAGGGGAGCTAATTTTTCATAATCAGTGACAGTTTTACTGATGTCAGAGCTTAAGTAATCATCGAGCACAAGCAAGACTATCTTAGGAGGCGTCTGGCTGAGTGACAAGGGTCTAAAGGGTAAAAGGATGGAGTGGGAAAGTGAAAGCACCAATGCGTATGACAGCCTGAAAGACAGAAACGAGAAGCAAAATGCAGAGTCTAACGAGGAAGGATAGACACTAATTAAATTTGAGAGGAAATCTCAGTGAAACTTTATTCTAAAGGCACATCTGATAAAAGAGGCCTCTCCTTGAACATGTTGCCACATTTTTTGTTCTTGAAGTGGTGCTCAATTAAATCTTTGGTCATGCAAGACTGAGGGAGATGTCCGGTAAAGCGGACAGACATGCACACACAGCTGTGAAAGATTTTGTGTTCACTGTGATAGGTGTGAACACATTGATGCCCAGATTAAACGCTCAACTGAATGGAAAGGAGGATAGATGACTAGGAGCAGAGAAAGAAACAGTACCTATTCCTCCAGTGTTTGCTTATATTGCTGTTATCTTAGTGTCTCATTTTAGTACATCTGTCTTTTTTGGCTGTTCCCTCCGAAAATCATAAATACTGTAAACCGACTCCTCAGCCTCCAGTGCTGGTTGCGTTTATCTGAAGCTAATACTGTACATGAACATATTAGCCGTGCCTGCCAGACAAGTCTGGCAAGTTGGTGAGACTGTGAATCATGACCAGCCTTTCTCATCTCTTCCCTCTGTTATCTCAGGATTTAAAAGCGTGAATGAAGTAAAAAGCTTCAAAAGCATATCTTTTCATCTGGAGATGTTGCTGCTGTTCCCCCTAATGGAGTTGGAGAGTTCAGTCAGTACTGAGAAGGAAAAAAAGAAGCATAACCTAGTAATCACCGTTGTGATTTCATTCGTCATGGAGGACGTGCAATGTGCGAACTGTCACTGGCGGTTCAGATATCATCTATGGATGTCTCTGTTTGTTTATTTTTTTCCTCAAGTAGCTCAGAGTCATAATTGATGAATGACTGGTTGCATTTGGGCCCAGTTCATCTCCATTTTATCAAGTAGTCCAGACTGGAAATGTCGTTCACACAGTCTTCAAATGGGAAAATTGAACATGGTTGGATGGCTCTAGAAAATGCTACATGAAACATTGCCCTGAATGGTTTGGAATATATGGCAAATTGTGTTGTACCCTTTTGTTATACAGGAGTTCTCTGTAAAATTACAGACTGGTTTTGTGATCATTCAAACAAAGTAAGCAATAAGTTACTAAATGACTACATGCTACGTACATGTAATTCAGCTGGGATCCAGAGTGATAGGCCGAACTGCAGCACAAACCTCTGGAGCCATGCTGTTGGTGTCACTAAAAACATCACTTTTCATCACTGATCAATTCCCACACATACATTATCCTCTTGAATGATTTTCATGTTTGTAATGGCAGTGATTAAATATTAGGCAAAGCTCATGAACGTGATTTTACAATACATACTGAAGGTTGACTGTCAAAGGTGTGCAAGGTTCTGCACTAAAAGACCATGAAACTTTTACCAGGACATAAAGATTGCAATTTAGAGCAAAGGAAATCAAAGGGTCAGTAACAATAATCATGCTTGAGTACCCATATGGTAAATGGACTGAAAAGAAGGGTATTATGTTCACAGAAGACTGTACCAGATGGGGAATTTGAGATTTCAGTTGTTTAGACTCATCACTATAGTTTGCCTTCGTTACTGTATAATGCTGGATTATAAGAAAAGATTTAATCACTTTAAACAAATATACTGTATGTCCAGCTGCAGAGTGAAGCAGGGCTTCAGCATGGGCTTTACGAATGAGATTGTTACCAGCGTATGGGTCCTCGGGCAGACCCAGGTCACAGCCATATGCAATATGTTGTCCTTCTTGTGATGAATTGCTGTTCTGAAATCACAATCACCTTTTTAGTCTTCTTCACTTAAAAAACTTGCATTGTGTTATTTAAACCTTTGTTCATGTTTATCAAATTGGCACGAAAATGATTGTCACTTAAAAATTAGCTCCAAGCATCTCTTAAAGTTAAGAGTGTAGTCTTTAGATGTCAGCAGCAGACAAAGGTGCACCACCTGAGACACGCTCAGTGACAACAAAAAATACCATTTAATTATAGAATTCACAATAGATACTTTTTTAACATTTGACAGAATGTTGCTTTTCTGCTAGAATTGATATTTTAATGACTTTTCATGCATCTTCATTGTTTGCACTTGTCACTCATACTTTTTATATTATAATTCTTGCAGGATTTATAATTTTCCTTTTATTTGATTCTTTTTCATATGTTACAAAAATATTGTATTATTGTTTAATTCACATTTTGAGGGTTTCATAACTTAGAAATTAAAACCATTCATGATTATAATTAAAACATGTTTTTGTAGAATAATGTAGCCGAGTAAAATAGAAGGATTAAAATAAATGATTGTCTTCGGTTGACAATAGCCACTCTGAGTTAATCATGTGATCACTTGAGAGCTCCTCTTAAAGGTTAATCCAACACTTTGCTGAGGAGTACTGAAAAATCTTGTGAGGGCCTTTGTGCGCTCTGTGCACAAACCAAAGATATGACCAGAAGTATATCTATAGACTACTACCCATTACGGTAACACTTTATAATGAGTACACACTATTAAGCATTAGTTAAGCATGAATAAATATTGAATTCATAATTTATAACACATGAATACTCATTAGTAAGTAGTTAGTAAACATAGTTATAAATGTTTTACTCATCATTGGTAAGCACAGTAGTTATGGATTAGTAAACACTGAATTCATCATTTATAAAGCATGTTTCTGACGTTAATACTCATTAGTATGCGGTTTACAATCACAGTTGTAAATGTTTTACTCTTCATTAATAAGCTCATAGATATAAATGATGGATTCAGCATTCCCAAGCGCTCTTACGCGTTCAATATGAATGGTTAGTGAGTGTTAGTAAATGTTTTATAAAAACTCACAAATTTCATGAATTCAGGCAGTTACAAAGCACTTACTACTTGTTAATTAAGTATTTTGTGTGAGCTCATCTAAAGTGGGCACTATCTATGCCTTATAGAGCATTTACAAATGAGATATTAAGGCTGGCAATGCCTCAAGACTCACAAGGAGAGACACAACATGATGTGGTTCATATTGCATTGTATTTATTGCAACTTGGGGATATGGGTCTGGTAAAAACTTATCAACCAGCGCATCCATCGTTTACCATTTGTATTTATAAACGAGTCTGTGGCGGCCGCGACTCTCTCCCTGCTCTCTCCCTCTCGCGCACACACGGGCAGATGGACAGGCCGTGTTGTGATGGTAACATGCTAATGCTAGCTAATGTGTTCAAATTGCTATCCGCCCCCCATGGGGGGGTTCCTAGTAGTGAAATGGCACCCGGGTACCGCCCAAGCCGAGCGAGTACTCGGACATCGGCTTCAGCCCTACATTGATATCAGTTCACTCCGAACCATAGACTGTATAAAGCTCCGAACATACATCCATAACTCCGAAGCAGTCTTTTGCCCCCTGGTTTGGGTTGCACGCGCACCGGCGGTCGCTGGACGTGTACGTCGACGAGCCCTCAGCACGTCATCAACGTGACGACGCCTGGACGACGCAGGAGGCGGCAACGCTGCAGCCGGTGCAGCCTGGTGCAGCAGCTAAGATGAATGGAGAGTTGGAGACGGAGAACTCTGCCCAGAATCGACGAGTCAGGCGGACGCGGGCCCAGAAGAAAGCCGGTGTGGAGATGGATATCGAAGTCGGCGGCCGTCAGCGGCACTAGTGGTGAGTATGTGTTTGTTTTGTTTGCTGCCACACATGGTCCATGGATGATAGCTAACGTTAGCTTGTCTGCAGCTGAAGGCTTAGCTCTCGCTCCCTGACGTACTACCGCGAGCTGTAAACACACATTTCAGGACCGCTGACTTGTATCATCAGAGCAGCCTCCTTTCATATTTAATAGAGGGGGGACAATACCTGACAATAATATTCTCATCTGTCAGAATGTGCCTGCTGTAAAGGATAATCATAGCTGAAAATCACAGGTTATGTCTGTTCTGATTTTACAAGTCAATGTGTGTGTGTGTGTGTGTGTGTGTGTGTGTGTGTGTGTGTGTGTGTGTGTGTGTGTGTGTGTGTGTGTGTGTGTGTGTGTGTGTGTGTGTGTGTGAACAACAGAACAGTTGTACAGTTACAATATGTTGGGAAGTTGCAATAAATACAATGCAATATGGACTATCCCTTTGTGTTGTGTCTCTCCTTGGTCTGTTAAGATAACCAAGACTTTTGTGAGTCTTGAGGCATTGCCAGCCTTAATATCTCATTTGTAAATGCTCTATAAGGCATAGATAGTGCCCACTTTAGATGAGCTCACACAAAATACTTAATTAACAAGTAGTAAGTGCTTTGTAACTGCCTGAATTTATGAATTCCTGCATTAATATAATATAATATAATATAAAGTGTTACCCCCATTACTACTCATACTGCAAAATGCAGTCAAACACAAATAATGAGCAATTAGTTTTATTCCATGAGGCTCACAACTCTGTTCTTGCATGTACATGTCAGATGATTTGTGAAGTTACATGCACCCGTATCTGCCGTAGTCCCTACTGCTGTGAAACAGCAGATTTTTTTTGCTGATCCAATCAAATGCAATTAGTGTCTTAAGCATAAACACTGCTTTCTCTCATCTCTCCCCGTCTCTCATACGCACACATTCACGCGATTGCATTTCTCCCCTCCCTTTATTAACACCACTTCCCTATAGGGAGCTGGCAAAGTTAAGTGAGCTCTCCATCTGTTAAATTAGAGAGTGTCAAAACTTTTAGCTGCTGAGTGATCCAGAGACATAATCCCATGTCTCCCTGGGTAATGAATTGTACTCATGCTAATTAGCAAGCACACGGCCAGCAGTAGCGGTGAGAATGTCCTAATCAAATAGACTTACAGTTTTGTCATGTCTATGGTTTCTCTCCCCTCTCTGGGGCTGCTTGGATGGGCCTTGGATCTACCTTCTGCTGCTCACCCTCCCCCAGTACATCCCCCCAAAGCACCCTTTTTATTGGATAGTATAGAGCAACACTAAACATTAGCAGAGAGAGATAGATGACATGTGACAATAGTCCCTTGTAGCAGGGGTATTGTACATACTTTGGTGACTGACTCTTATTTTGCAAAGTCTGTGAAGATAATAGAGAATGTTATGGATTAACAGTGAGATAATCAGGAGTGGTAAAATAAACCCAATCAACAAACAATGAAAAGACAACCCAAATAGATAAAAACAGGTGTTCAAAAACAGTATTTCTTGAACCAACATTTGCACCTTTAATGTATGGGTTTTATCAGTCTGAGCGATAAGGGTCGATAGAGTGATAGAACGGGAGAGTGAGAGTGACACAAAGAAGGAGAAAGTCTTCAAGGGTGAATGGAGCAGAGGGTGTCTGTGTTGCTAAACACTGGCTATAATAGAGGCCAAGGATTAGATGGCAAACTTTATACCCCTACACCCCCCTCGCACACACACACACACACACACACACGCACACACTGCATTCCGTCAGGGCTTTATCTGGCCTTTTATTTGCCTTTATCGAGCATGGCGGCGGCAGCCCGCTCAGCGTTAACAATGTCGGGCTAAAGTCATTTCACACAACACTACTTGGTCATGTAAGCTGACAACTTTTATATTCCCTTATGTCCTTGGCTTGCTCTGTCGTATGGGCTTATCAGGAGCGGGGAGTGGTGCAACCAGTTGGTTTTCAGCACCAAGACGTGGGGGTAAATTGTGCTAATTTCAAGCCTGGAGGCACCATTACTAGAAGGTGAGCATAACTCGTAGTGGCAGACAAAACTGCCTAGAGAGAGGGAGCACACATTGCTCATGGATCTACTACATGCTGCACTGGGTTTGAGCGTTCAATACAGGGCTTTGGTGTGCATCAAAATTTTCACATGGAATTTATCATTCGGTTGACAAAGGGTGCGTGGATGTGTGTCTCTGTGTGGTGATAGTGGTGCTTTTAGGTACGGGGGGTGTAAGGGGTTCATCTTACGGGGGGTGTAAGGGGTTCATCTGCACAGTCTTTTAATTAACCTCATGCCCTGTTACTATCTGCACTGCCGGGACTTGGCTGACCTTACACCGATTCATGCCGCAATAAAAGTGACAAGGTTATGGAAATACTGGCTGATGCAGAATGTGACAGAGAGGTTGCTGGACCAACCTTTAACAGGCTGACAGAGGACATTATCCTTGATGTCAGATGAAGAGGTGGAGGATGGAAATGCCCCTTGCGTTTCATGCCACACTGCCCTCTCGCTGTAGGGACTGCAATTGGGGAGATGGAAAAATAAAAGGTTGACAACTGAGTGCGTTCTTCTTACTTAAGATTGACATAGAAAAAATGAACCTTACAAGGGACACAAGAAAAAGTCAAAACTCATAACTAAAAATTCAATTCAATTAACCTTATGCGACGTACTTTTTGATTTTTGTAAATGAGGTATCAGTCGGTAATGATCTTATTAATACCTGCATTTTTTTTTAAGTAACTGTTTAAACATTAGTTCTAATTGCAATATCCCACAGTGGCACCTGGAGCCCTCAATTAGCTTGTGCTGTCCAAAAAACTGACCACAACCAAAATAAATATTCAGTTTCAGCAAAGCTTCACATTGGACAAGCTGGAACTAGTCAATTTTGTGACATTTTCTGCTTGAAAAGTCACTTAAATATTCTGTTCATCAGTGAACACAACTATTTTTTTTATTTATTTATATTTAGCTCTCCTTTATATTTTTTAGACCACAGTGGTGTTCAAAAAGTAGAGCTCCTCCCCTTATTGTCCAACTTCACTGTCTTATGTTGGGTTCAGCTTTCATGATTGTATTGGTTCTGGACATGCATACCAATGTTGTCTCTTTCTCTGGCTGCTATACAATATTACCATAAGCTAATATTATTGGATTTTGTTACTGAGTCATTTCTACTCTTCTCCTTCTGCTGACATGTCCTAGTTTTACTTCTTCATCATTACCCAGTCCTTAATCTGAAATGACACAGGGCAAATACAGTGTATATATCACGTAATAGGGGGCCTGCCATAACTCTCTTAAAATCACTGATTATCAGGGCGGTGCGTGGCGCAGTGGGTAGAGCGGCCGCCCCATGTAGAGGCTGCAGTCCTCGCCGCAGGCGTCCCCGGTTCGAATCCCGCATCGGGCAGACCTTTCCTGCATGTCATTCCCCCCCTCTCTGCCTCCCCATTTCCTGTCTATCTCTAATGCCATCACTATCAAATAAAGGCAAAAAGCTGAAAAAAAAAAAAAAAAAAAACACTGTTTATCAATTAAACAATAAAAAACAATACTGTGTTGTTTACTCTCTGTATTGCTAATTTTAAAAGAATACTATTCCCATTTAGGGCCTCACCACAAGGTAACTGCCCATCAAACCGCAGGGCAGATGTCATCGCCTACATAATAAGATGACCTGAGGGAAGCACACTTGGGTCAAAAGGTCACCCTCTAAACCTGGAGTCCACACTGTATCCTCACTCTGAAGAATACAGATAAATACTATATGAAGTGGTAGTCACATCACATTCTGCCTGGTCATACTGTACATTTAAAAATGGGCCAAATCTACCTAGTGGGACATAAAGTAATGATTAACGCTAACAGACTCAGTGGCTGCCTGTAATTTAGCAACACAACCTTTTTCTTCATGCAAATGAGAGAAGACTGTTACTGTGTATGAAAAAACAAGAATGATATTTACTGTAGGTTAATTCACGATAATGAAATGCAATCACTATTCATTTTTATTTAGTTCTGCAACTAATAATTATTTTTAATTAAAACATTTTGAGCAAATGATTGAGAACACCTAAGGTAATGCCATCATTTTTTTTTTGATTGAATGTGTTTGATAAGCAATTTAAAACTGAAAGACCTTCACTTAATTATGACTTAGCCTAATAAAGGGGAAGACAGCAAACCCTACCCTGTTGTGGGATTTGCTGTCTTCCCCTTTATTAAGTCACAGTTTGGTATTTCTGCTTGAAAAATTATTTTTAAAGACCTAATCGTTTATTTGACTTTTAAAAACTCTGAACATCCCTTTGTGTTCTCCCCTGAAGTTATTAGCTGCAGCCATGTTAAGCTCCTTAGTCCAGTCAACATGAATAATGTGGTTAAACTGATAACAAACTACAGCAAACACACCAAAACAAATACCACAAAAACCCAACATCAAGGGCCAGATTCCAGTGTCCGTCCCAGTCTTTATAATCAATTTGATATCTGGTGATTTCAGTGACTAATGGTCCTTCAGCCAATTAGTATACAATGCCAAATACAAAGACAACAGAGGAGAAGCATCACTCGAATCTCATGCACACACAGACACCAGAAGGCAACTGCAGTGTGTATGTGCATATAGATTATTCCATCAGGCATGTCCTGTAACAAATAATAATAATAACAACTAATCTTAATATCCACTAGTCCTTAAGTACAAAATCTTGCTGGTTTGCGTCTTAACTCTGCAGACATGCTGTTCTTCCTTTCTGCAGGGGTTTATTTTTATTTTTCACATCCTGCTATATGAATAGCTTTTAGCAATGTTCATTGATCTGCTGCACATTGGGTGTGGATGCTGTCTTGGAGATTGGGCAGGATGAAGCAGCTTATGAATGCAACAGTTGAAGTCATCAGGGGAAGGAGAGATTTAGCCGCATATCTGTGTTAGAGGAGACGCGATGAGATATTACCAATATCAACACACTCAAGCTGCGCTTAAGCACATCCATGGATTCCAGAGCCCGATGGCTGAAAGAGACGCTGCTGCAAAATGGTAAATATCACAGCTCTGCATGAACATCTGTTCATTACATCGAAACTGCTACATTACCAGCTGTGGAAATTAACTGCAAACTTTTGCCATAATGCCACTCAAGCTGAGGGAAAATAGAGAAACAGTGTATATTTAGTGTGCCTGTTATTATCCTGGCTGTTAATATGTATATGCAGTATACACTCCAAGTCTGCAAATACAGAGTTTGTCTTTTTTGTAGGATGTGTATGGTATATAGATAAGCAACAAGTGTAGCAGCAAGCAGAAAACAAAGATTTAATCGATCTACTAAACAATAACTGTGTGCTGTAAAAGCCTGGCATACATTGGAGGTAGAATTTCTTAACTGTTGATCACTTACAGAGCAAAGATTAGACATTTGGGGACTGATTGATCAATTGTAGGAAGCAGGAAATGACATCACTGGTAAGGAGGTGGAGGGGAAGGTTAGAAATGACACACACCTGGGAGAGCTGAGTAGTGGAGGGAAACTCAAACAAAGGAGAGACTGGAAGTAGATCTGATCAACAGGAGAAGTGAGAATGAAAAGGAAAGGAGGAAAATAATTAAAGTGACTTTAAGTGAGGAATCTGGACTGGTGTGGACCCATGACTCCTTAGAGGAGAATTGAATCCTGGAGCAGGTGGACTTGTTCCTGCTCAGACTGGCTTCTCCCCAGTCTGACCTGAACATATTTTCTGATGATGATGATTTTTGAGACATATTGCAATAAACAACCTTAAGTTATGGTGTTTTCTGTTAAGTTAACTGCTACATTAGACATTTGACAGGTTGAGGTGGACTTTAAACATTCTCCTGTCTGGTACCCAGCACTTTTTTTTTTGTTTGGAGAGGCTTCTACTCTACAAAATCTTTTTCTTTGTTTTTTAAGGCTGCTTCAAGGGCAGTGGAAACACTATAAAAACAAAATGTATGTATGATCAGTCTATAGTGTCTAAATGCAGAATAAAATGACAACAGGTTGCTAATTTACACATCAAGTAGAGACAGACACTGACATGCTGTTTGTTGATTAATCTAAGCTCAATATTCATTTTACTGTTTTGGCTCAGCACTCAGCCAACTCCACTACTTACTTACTTATGCCTGACACCCCTTGCTGGGGTATAGGCCATTGACAAGGGACCTCCAGAGCACTCGGTCACTGGCTTTCTTTTCGATCTGCGACCAGTTGTATCACATTGTTGTATACAACTGGTCGCAGCCAACTCCACTACTTAATTCTTATTCTTATAGTTTCACTAGCTGGTTGCTAACTTTGTCTTAATGCTGTTTGGTGCTGACTAGTTGGTATATATTGAGTTTGCTGGAAACAAGGTTTATATCAACAAGGCTGATGGGCCAGAAAACCAAAACGAGCTGAAAGACGTTCAAAATTATACACCATTATTTTATTCACTGTTATCAAACTGTTATTCACTCAGTATAGTGTATCACCCCCCCCCCCCCCCCCCACCCCCCCCCCCCCCCCACCGAACCTAAAACTAGTCCACCCAGGAAACCTGTTTCAGGTGGCCTGTTCCCTGACAACTTTTACTGCTTCACGTCATGTGTGTTCATGTACTGTAGCAGCTACACCTGACAGCTGGACCAGTGAGAGAGCATAAACCAAGAGCAGCAAAACAACATCCAATGTAGCATTAAATCTGTATGGGAAAGATTGTCAAGAAAACAAGGACAAATGAAATAAATAGCCTAGGTATAGGAGTATGGCAATGTTAGTTTCAGGAAAATGAATTCAGTCATTTGAGACCATCTCCACTCTATAACACAGCTGTTTGTCTCTTGACGATTGTGCTGCTCCTCCCTCTATGACCACAACAGTAATAACCTTCACCTCCTTTTGCCAATACTGTACCTTAAAGCCAATCCTCATCGTATGACACTGGACTAAGTCATTTAAGGGAACAGCTTACTGATTCAAGACAACAGTGTGTTAATTAAAAGGAGAACAAATTAAGCAATCATTCATTTAAAGGGGAAATATGACTTGACACTCGCTGTAAGGAAACAATTAATTCATGTTCTCTTTCTCTGGAAAAAAAGCTTGAAAACATCTAGATAAAAAAGAGACATAATAGAGGAGCAACGCGATGAGGAGGCACACACACGTACACAACAGTAGTAGTCGGCTCATGGACTAAATATAACAAGATTCTTAACAAGGAGTGACACCTACAGTATGAGGCGCTCACACCCACAATCGTCCTTTCAGATGGATGTAATAAAAAGCTGTCCATATTCACTGTTGTGCCACTACCTGGGTGATAAAGCTGCACTTAAAAGAAAAGATGGCCTCATTTTATGATCATGCTACATCACCAACAGGCAAAGGTCACTCCGCAACAGCTGTTTTGTGGAACATCACGTCAGTTTCAAGGTAATTAATTTCAGTAAAGTAGCCCAGCTTTAAGCAGAGAAAGCTCTGAGGACACTAGTGACATTTTGGAGTTTAAAGTGATTTTGTTCTCAGGCTGTTGAGCAATATCTTGAAGAAATATTTAAGCAGGTGATTGACATTATGTTCAGCCATAGTTTCATAAACTCAGTTTTCCATTTGCCTTTGTTTGTCAGCATTAGACACACTGCACAAGAAGTACATCCTCCAGTCAGCCAATACCGATACATTTATTCATTTTAAGCTTTTATAACAGTGTCTCTGGACACATTAATGATGGTTGAACAAAATATACAAGCTTCAGTCAGTGTGTGTTACAGTGACAGAACTTTCCAACTATGTAAAAGTTTTTTTTCCACAGAACAGAGAAGAAGGGAGACGGAGTGAGAGAGTAGTTTTCTTTTTTTTTAGATGACCACATTAAAAGCCTTTGAAGAAATTTGCTGTGAGAAAACTCATAGCATATTTGCTCCAAGACCACAGAATTGGTGAATTCCAATTAAATAATGCCCTAGGACATTTGAATATCAGAGTGCCACAACTCTATGAAAGATACCTGCTCAAAGCAGCCGTGGCAATAATGAAATAGAAATGAAAATGACTAACAATGGAGTCAGCCTTAAAACTAAATCCAAAACAATTTGGGCAAATACAGTTTACAGAATATAACTACATGAAAGTGAATTAATAAACCCCTACACTGCCTACAGAGGTTTAAATAGAATAGTGAAGTATTTTCAGTTTAACACTCACTGCAACCCAAACTTTATCATTAAAGCTAATGTGAATGTGAAACATGAATAAACTATTTCCTGTTTCATATGGAATTTATTCCCATGAAAGCCACATTCAGCTTTGAAGCAGCACACCGTTGTACCTCTTTTGGTGGCAAGTCAAGACTGTATGTCTGGTGTATGATAGTTTTTCATGTTGTCCAAGGTTGCAAGTTTATTTCATGTTCAAATTGAGCCTGTCATGTTTCTCTCTGAATCAGATAAATAGCCTAATGTTTTCCATAGGGACATCTTAGCACTGTCAAGTTAGGTCAGAATGCAGGTGCAGCTACTGCAGTTGAAAACACAGAGCACAGGAAACAACAAACGGAAAGCACTACGTCATAGCAAAACGTGTTATATGGCAAATCCCACGTCTTCCCAGGATTTTGTCCCTTGAATTACTTTCCTCAGTTTATTTAAGGAGCACTTGAATTTTCTTTACTGATTTGAATAGAAATTTTGGGAACTATCTAAAGAAATTAATGAGGTGCAAAAAATCATGGACCTCATCATATTAACTTTACAGCAGTATTAGCTGTGGGCCTGAGCCTTAGGTCAGTCGCCTTTAGCAAACACACCTGAGGTCCAGCACACAGCTGCTAAAAAAGGATGACACCTTCAAACACCATCTCTGAAGTGCTTTATTTAATACACTTCATTTCCCTGTCAATGATACTTAAATGATTCATTTGTTGCGGATTATTATAGTGTTGTTTTGGCTGCATGCACAAAAACATATTTCATAAAATAAACTATTTAATAAAACACATTTCAGTCAAGAGCCTCCTAGCTCACTCCTTATTATTAAGGCTGCAGTTCCCAGCCATAATCAGGAGTTTTACTTAATAGAGGCAGAATAAACACACTTAAACTGATTGGGGTCGGCTATTTCATTATTCTTTTAGCTAAAGAAAGACAGATTTTTTTAAATATTCATGCAATATGGAAATGGAAATAATAATAATATGCACAAAAACATCACACACTTACCTATGCCATCAAGTTAGGTATAAAAGATCCCCTGTGCCCATCTTGGGGGGAAGGTTCAACATGGGTCCCTATAGTAAAATGAGAAATATAGAATGAAGAGTTAAGTTACAGTCTCAAGAAACAGTGACGATGGAATGACGCACACAAAACCACATGAGAAACCTGTGTGACGTCAGAGTCCACATCTTTGTTTACAGTCTATTGTTAAACCCTATGAGACCTTCACAAGCAAACAAGTGTGTTTCATTTTGGAAAATGGAAAACTCACTGCAATTGATCACACCATATTTTTTACAAACTAATTTCCAAACACAATTAAACTCTCCATTTTCCCAGTAGCTGTACAAATTTGCAGTCAAAGGCATGCATTCATGCAATGGGACACACTCTTATAAACAATGACAAACTCCTTCATGAATAATACATTTGATGGCACTGCTTAATTGAGAATACTCAAGTTCTTAGAGAACCAACCCTCCTGTTTTTTGTTTTGTTTGTTTTTTTGACTCATTGTATGAAAAAAAAAAGTTTTTTTTTTTTTACTTTGAGTGAGATATTATCAAGAAAAAAAACAAGAGATAGCAGTAAATGTTCTCCTACACTGCCTGCACCTTGCTTCACTGCATGTTTCTTTTTACCACAGGAAACAAAGAAGGCAGTTCACTAAAAGTTTTCAACTGCCCCCCAACTTAATTGTTCCATTACTTAATTAGTTATTTATCTATACCACTCGCAGCCCACATGTAATCACACCATAAAGGCTGCTGCTATAGAGATCTGTTTTTTTTTTTGGGAGGGAGAGAGTAATGCTAGGGGAGAGAGCGAGAGAAATTAGCATTAATGAAGTGAGATACATGACTATGTATGGTGACAAAGGGGCCAGGTTTCAAAAGACACTCAATATCAAGTGACAGAGGGAGGTGAAAGGGAGGCGTGTATTAACACACAAGGAACTTCCTTGACACTTTTTAATTGCCACCTTAACCTCTAGTGTCAGAGCCATTTAGTCGCCACAAATGCAGCACATGCAAAAGGGAGGAGGGGAAAAAAATCCAAGCTGTGCACTGCATCAAACTCACTTATCCTCCTTAGCCTATGACACTGTGTTCCCCTATAGTGCTTTGCCAATAAACCACTAAAACTCCCTCAAGGCTCTGAAACACACAATCCCACGCTGCTGTTATGACCCCTCTTGCTCAGTGCTGGTAACTGTGGCTCTTAATTGCCATCTTCTGTAATCTGGGTGAACTGTAGACCTGTAACCACAGACATCACCAACTGCGGAAAGTACATTACATAACATAAACTTACTCTTCAGGCTTGTTGCTCTGTGGGTTACAGTTGAGCACAAGGAAAAATAATGCAGGAGTTGAAAGCTAAAAGGAATTGAAATTCTTTATCCAGTCTTCAAGAAAACATGTTCAGTACATAGGTAACATTACTTCCCTTTTCAATGTGCATGCATCCAATCCAAGAAGAAAAAAGAGCAGAAGAAGGAACAAGTAGTTGAAACCTCTCCGAAGAGTCATTTCATGTCAATGTCAGAAGATATACTGTGCTACTTAGCATATTTCTAAGGTTAGGTATTGCTACAGATTTACTGAATCTTTTCAATTCTGATTAACGAGGTCCTGATTTGATGCCTGATGCGATTTAACTGAGCATCGTTCCAGTGTCTCTGGCAGCTCTACACCTACACTCATGTGGACAGATCTTGTTCTGACAGCTTCACACATCCACAGTAGAGTGTAAAAGACATTTATTAAAAGACTGATCTCTGGATTCTATGAATCAGCCCTGGATTATTAGAATAAAGATTCAAGTTTAATCGGCAATGCAATCACTTTCATCCCAGCATTATTTGTAATTGTGTCATATTTGCTTTATGCCTTGTGTTAGCTGCGGTTTCACCCATATGCTTCTCTCCCACTCCCACTTCACATTCACAGTATTCTAAATTTTCAATGAAGCCATGCTCATTGAACGTTGTTCTGTTTCTGTTACCACATTACTACAATTTGATTACTTAAATCCACCAGATTCCCAATGAAACTGCTGGCATTGTCTTTTTGTCTAGAACAAAACTCTCAGACAGTGAGTGAAATGCATCCTATTAAAAATGACATGCTAACCAGCTGTCGGTTCCAAACCATTTCCTGCTCATTTTATATGAGCAACATCTGATAAAATCACATAAAGACCACGACTGAGCTGTGATTTCAGCTACATTTACTTACTAAATTGAGCTAAACTAACTAAGCCAACTTGAGTTCAATGTAAGAGAGTACAGTACCCGCCCTATTTTGTCTCTGACACAGGAAGAGAGAGTGGTGCTGTACTTTGCCAGTAATTATATTTAAGAGATCATCATCCTCATTCAGATGTGCTTTATCAGGAGGTCACCGGTTTGACTCCCAACCGAAGGACCATTTACATGACATTTTCACACCTTCTTCCCATTTCCTGTCTCTCTCTGTTAAAAAGAATAAGAAATAAGCAGCCCCCTGCTCCAAAAAGGAAAAAAAGAGGAAAGAAATCAATGCAAGTAACGCAATACAAAAGCTGATGGTTCTACTTTCAACAATAATCGATTTTCAAAAAGAGACATCCACTGAATAATTGCCTGTAGATTATACAACAAATAATAAGATCACTGAGTTGGGCTTTACATTTAGCTGTAGCCCTAGGTATGATAAAATATGTATCTATTCCAAAACAGATGAAAATATGTTTTAGTAAAACATCTGTTGAGATGATTAACACTGATTTAATGGAGGCTCCAGTGCTGTCAGTGTTGTCATTTGGGTTTTGAAATTGTGCTGGTTTTAATAAGTTATGTGGACTGAATCAATAAGAGAAAAAGAAGAGAGTATTCAATCTCAAAGCAATCAAGAGACCCGCCCATCATTTCAACACATTAAACTTCTCCTTATGCCCAGAAAATGAATAAAATAGAAAAGCAATCATATACAAATGCTTCAGGGAAATATACAAAGGACATACTAGTCGTTTTTTCCTAGAGAAAATATGACAAGGCCTAATTAAAAGAATCTGAGTGGGGAAAAAAACACAGGTAAAATAATAATGAAAGCTTTAAAAAATGTAAATATGACCATTCCTCTGATGAAAAGACTAATATGCTGTTTAAAACAGTATCCTGGTGCAAGACTTTAGTTTATTCCATATTCATCTATGTTTGTGGTTAGTCCTGGACAGTTCAGCAGACCATGATATTTCCTTAAACTAAATGTCATGAAGCCATTCAGGCATGAAATGTCAGACTAATTCAGGGCACAAGCACAAAATGTGAGCTCGCAAAGGACTCGCTCAAACCATACAGAGCAATTCATCAAAGCGAAAAGGTGGCTCAAGAAGAGTGACGGACAAAACAACTGGTCTGCAGACGCAGTTCAAATTGATTTTGCAACAAAAATCGTCCTTAAAATCCATCTCAATTTCATGAAACATTGTCGCACGACTCATATGGAAAACTCTATAACTTATGCTTTATTATAGGTGTGTGAAATAACACTTAGGATATCCTGTCCTTGAAAGATTGTTATCGACCAAATATTTGGCAGAGAATACATTTACGATAACAGCAGTGCTGCATGTCAATGGTAACTGCACCTAGTGATGGAAGCAGCAGACAAACATTTTTCAACTATTTTCATGTATCATGCTGAATCAGGTTTTATTTTGTGTTACCTAGATTGACTTGGTTGTTGTGTTTTTTTCTTTTTTCACCAAAGGCTGAGTTTCAAATATCAACAATGAAAACTATAATTAAAAGATCAGACAGACAAAATTATCTTTACTCAGCTAAGGTCATAAGTGAACTGCCATTCTTGTGTTTGTGTTATTTTGATGTTCAAGACCACAGGAAATATACCCAGAGCACAGCATCTTGATAGCGAGGTGGAGGATGGAAAGGGAGCCATGGGAGCATGTCTGCAGCCAATTCAGGCCAACGGGCACAAGGATGATGAGCTTCCCTCCCCATCGTGAGACCAGGATGGACACCTCTAAATCAATGGGGAACACAACTGTACTCAGGGATGCATCCCAGACCTTGATGCATCAATTTTCTTGTAATCTTCAAAGTCTTGTCATTGTAGACTTGAATCGTGTTCATCACAACGGCAGAGTTCGACCGAGTCAAGTTAATAGTTTGGACCTACAGTACTTTATTTCAGCCCACATCACTGCTGTCATGATTTTATTGTGACGGTAACCGGACGTTGTTTAAAAAAAAAAAACACTTCATCATCACTGCCACTACTTGTAATTGTGAAGGCTACTGTATCTTTTAAGACAAATCATGAGTGCATAGAATGAGAGAGTGTGTGTGTGTGTGGGTGGGGGGGTGGGGATGTTTGTGTATAACCGAGAGATGAGGAATGTGTGTGTACCATAAGGGCGTGTGTGTGTTAGAGAGATGAAGCTGAAGGAAGCGTATAGCTTGCTCTGTTGAGATAATCTTATTGTGCAGTGTGTGATGCATCATTATGCTCTAATCTTACTGTGCATTGCGAACACCCTTGTGATTCATGTGTAGATAATCTGTGAAATTCACCCTCATGCATGAGATGCAATCTGACCTCAAAACTCTTTTGTATTTTGAGACTCCTCTAAAATGAGCAAACATTTTATTTATTTTGCATAAATGTCTGCTCATTTTATGGATAAATAAAGAGATATAAACATCTCAACAGTTACAGTGAGGTACTGCACTGTGACTGGTTGCATGAGCTGCTCTAATTTGCAGTGCCGCAGTCGACCTGATGGCGACATATGTTCTCCCCCAGAATTTGTTGGCAGATTACCAGAATTAGTTTTGCAAGAACATTATGATTAGTTTATGCATTTATGCATCCATTATTTTCTTGCTGATTATCTATTCTCTCTACACATCTCAATTCAATGAACTGAATATCTTAAGTTGACTGTGCTTGATTTTTGGATTTAATGTGATAATGACACCAGACTGCTACTGTATCCAATCATTGTTAAATTGTATTTCCTTTTACTACACACAGTTAATGGACTAAAAAACGTATTCTCCTGTTTTATGAGGCCAACACTTTATAATTACTGTTAAGATAATACCAGTAACCTCAGATCAGCCGCTTAGCTGTTGAATTATGGCAAAAGTCTTGTCAAAAATGTAATAATCACAAATTTTAATCCATTCACCATTGTTAAATTTCAGAAAAGATGTAATTTAAAGTGATTTAGATAGTCAATCTCATTCCCGTCATCAGATATTACACATTTAAAATTGGAAGCAGGCAGAAACTAGGTAAATTCTAATCAGGATTTATTACTGGTGATACACTAAAATTAATAGTAACTACAAGAGACTGGCTTGGTCCATCATAAAGCTGCGGACTAAAGCCGTAGCTCCTCCTGAAGCAATTTCACATCTTTGGTTTTGTCCATGTTGCCACTGTGCTGAACTTGCACCACACAGAGTAATAAAGAGCTTTCACAATCATATGTAATTAGCCACTGAATATTTATCAGCCTAAACCTCAGCATGCCTCAGGATTTGTAGAATAGTATCAAATATTAATACCTATGTAATGAGTGTAGCAGTTTATAGAAGAATTGGGATGATGAGAACAGATGTTATCATAAAGTTTGATCAATTGGACAAACACTGGTCTATCAGCTATGCATAAATCATAATACCTGACACGCAAAGTCAGTTTTGCATGATCATTTACAAAAAAAGAGGTCCAGTGCCCTCAGGTAAGTGACGAGACAGGATTAATGATGTCAACACATGGAGTATTGACACTTCGGACTCCTCATTAGCAAAAAACAACCTGCCGAGAAAAACTGATGCTGTTTGTGAACATGATCATTGAACCTACCGTTTATGATACAGTACCCAACGTATTACTCAAATGAAGTGAACAGTAATTGTACAGTATTGCATCTTTTGTGACTGGAAGTTTGTGCAAGACACACACACACACACACACACACACACACACACACACACACACACACACACACACACACACACACACACACACACACACACACACACACACACACACACACACACACACACACACACACACACACACACACACACACACTGTATCTCATTTCTCTCCTGTGGGTATTTGTCTGTAGTTGGTCAAAACATTACAAGTATAATTAAAGGGGGCTGTGATTAAAGTGTACTTCTTGCATCGCGCTGAACAACAACCAAGCCACATTAAGCTTAATGTGGAAAATACTGGAATACAGCGGTGAAGTAAGATACATTATTTCTACATTTTGTCGGAAACCAATAAGTGGTGGTTTACGGACAACTGAAAAACCACTGATGGGAAGGAAGCCAAGCTATATTCTAGCATGCCAAGCAATGTTTTCTGAAAAAAATCCATTAAGTTTTTATTCAGGTATTTGTAGAGACTATCAATTACAATGGAAAAATAGAACATAGCTATACATGTTTATAAATATGAAACAAATTTAAAAAAGAAAAACTGGAGATATCCTGTAATTTGTGGGGAAAGGGAAAATGATACAAACATAACACACACAATCCATGCTGTTCATTTCAGGATTTCATCCCCGTCATCATTTCAGTGAGGGCTGATATGTCGTTGTGACGACATTAATGTCCAGCGGCAGCTGCCCCACCGCTCTAACGGTCATTGATCACTGATATTTATGAGGAAAATTTGCTGAATCAGACAGTGGGCTTATTTTACTGCTACAGCTGACAGAAAAATATCAATACTCACAGGGACCGAGGCGGACTGAAATGAGTGAAATGATCAAGAGAAGATGTAGCTTGTTTTCATTAGGGAGTGGCTGATAACATCAGATGATTAATCACCAACCTCCCTACTGTTGTAATTCTCTACATGAACCAGGGAGTTCTGTAGCAACCAACCATAGTAAACTATTCTCTCTGTTATAAATCAGCCTCACTCAGTACATACTCAGTACAGAATAAACCGAAAGAGAGAGAGAGAGAGAGAGAGAGAGAGAGAGAGAGAGAGAACGAAGAGAAGAGAAATCTGAACATGTTTAAGGATTTAGATGTTACTGTTTCACAACCTCACTTTTGCTGACAATATTCTGAAATGTCAGTGTGATTTAAAAACTGGACCATTTAGACAAGCATTGGACATGTTATTGTTGTCGGTTATACAAGGAAAGGGAGGGAAAGGTAGCTTTGAAGTTTGCCTTAATCCTCGAAACAAATGGTGTAACCATCATACATAATGCATTGTGCATTTCTCTTACACATGATTCAAGGTTTTTTTTTATCTTTAGTTCTGCTGGAGGCACATGAAAAAGTGCTTCCACAAAGTAAAAGCCCAGTTTTCCTGTGTTTGTAGTGGACGAGGGCACACTGTTCTCACAATGGCCGATACACCAGGCTGGTTTGATTTCCCTAGGGATATGAAGGCTATCATATCATCCGGCACTTCCTTTCAACTCTCTCCCAGTTCAGTTTATAGAGTACAAACAGAGTTCAGATGCTGAGCAAGAATCTCTGCTTTGTGAAACTCAAAAACATGATGGATGGATATAAAACCACAATGAACACATTGAAGAGGCCGTCTCAGTCTCACATAACGCTCTGTAACACAAACTTCATGATCCACAGGACAGGGAGAATCATTTTGCTGGTACCTAGAGCTGTGCTAAAGGACAGGTGGAGAATTAATTAGTTGGGGAAAAAAAGTGGTGTGATTAAATGTTATGTCTGACTTTTCAATTACATTTTGAAGACCACTTCACTTCTGAGCAGCTATTAATGTCGCCTAAGTTAGAAAATTGTTCTCTGATCCTTTACACGTGTAGCAATATAAGATCAAGTTAATTCCACCAATTTTACATGCTCGCCATATGGGCTAATAGTCAATTATTTACTTTCTTCTGTCAATTTGCATAGAGACATGTGCAGTAATAACCCTTATGATTTCATCTGGGTTATCTGGACATTAGTTTGGAGATGTCAAATATGTAGCAGAGATGTTGTGTTAGACAGTGTGGGTGTGAAGTTTGACAGACATGGGTATTGCCCAGAGAGGGGGATGTAACAGAAACAGACTACTGTTGAGATTAGGGATGCTGCAGTTTTGAAGCTGATCCATCAGGGTATTCACTCTTCCCCCTCTCTCTCTGTCTGTCTTCAGTCATCTGACTATTTCAAAGTGTACTACTAAATACTATTTATGCTTTTATTTCATGATTACACAGCTGCAACTCTCTGCAGACCTGTCCAGCTCAGTATAGCCAATCCAAGCTTGAACTGGCTCATAATACACACAGCAAGACAGCAACCCCATGTAACCCCTCTGAGTATCTCTGCATTGATTGCCTGTTGGGGTTGGCTTGATTTCTGAACCACTATTCTGTGCTGCTCATTGTTCTTCTGTTCTGTTTATTGAACTGCATCACTTATTATTATTATACTAAACATTCCCAGAAATTATGATATTTGCACAGCCCTTTGCAAGTGTTTTTCAAAAGTGTCACATCATTGAAGCATGTGTCACTGATGTGCCTCTTAATTTCAAACTGTGGAGAGGAGACAGGTCATCCATTCTTTAAAGACCCAATTAAATAAAACAATATATACGTACATACTATATTCCCAGCTTTAATCTTGTATCCAAGAGTTGATATTGCCAAATTCACATCAGAAAATTATTATTTGAGTATTTTTTATTTTATTTTATTTTTTACATCAAAATCAATGTTATTTCAAACGTTTGATAACTCACTGCACTGGGGGGTGTTCCAGACAATGCCACAGGTGGTGCTTAACGTACATCCAATGTGACTGGCTACCAATGAATATATGTGACCTTTCCCTTCCTTAGATTTTATTGGAGACATGTGATCAAATACAGAACTGCATAGCAGTCTGAGAGGCACTTCGGGATGTCTTTAAATTTAGAAATTGTGTCTGTTGCGTGTACGATTATTGAAGAGAAATGCAAAAAAAAAGTCCATGAATAAATAAACCAGAGTATACATGAAAACCGTGTGCATCCTCCAAGAATGCAATTGTAAGCATATGCCCTATTTTTATAGGAAAATGCCATCCCCATTGAAACAATGCAACAAAACTAATGTTCCCATATTTGCTGACCTTATTGAAGACAGAAAATCCTTACTGAAGACCAAGTAATTCATATTTGTGTCAGAAAGAGAGTGTCCGCAGCCAGGAAGCTGCTTATTAAAACTGCCCTGTAAATCTAACATGGACAAGTCCTGGCCTTATTACATCGTGGTTTTAATAAAGCTGTCAATTCTTCAGATTACGCCAGTGACCCATTTTTATGTAAAGCTTTTTAATGTTCTCCTGGGACCAGTTGGTTTTATAAAGCTGGTGCCAAATCATCACACTTAATCAAACACCTATATCCTTCCCCTCAATTCTGAATTTGTGATGTTTATAAACACAATATATCAGTCAAGCCTGTTCATCTGCAGACGACATTACTGCAGAAAGAATGGCATCTGTCTGTAAGAAAACAAATCAGAAGGAAGCTTCTCTGAGAGGAATCCAGAACTATTATCAATCAAATCCAGCTCTCTAAAACTAGGTAAACAGTCTATTTTTCTCTGCGTATTGCAAACATGCTATGTTCAAGACAGTCTGCAAGCTGCCAGTTAGTTACACATACACAAATGAGTCTAGTCTGCATTACAAACTACATAGAAAACACATAGTGTATGTCCACAGAAGTGTTAACATAAAACAGAAGCGATACTGAGGATGCAATGCACACTGTAGTGCAATGAACCACCTCATTTTTACCCATAGCAAGAGCCAAGCTCAGTCAGCCCGGATAAAAGGTGAATTTATTAGGTTTGCCTGATGTTAACAGAGCAGGGCGCACTCTGAATACAGTGCTTATATCACAATGTGTGCTCATTGCTAAAATGGATAATCTGGACTGATAATATTAGTTTATGTGTAAATATTTTTTTATCCTATACGTTTGAAATGTATTACCTTAACCACAGGGAGTGAGGATGTTTTCTGTGTGTGTCTGTGTGTCTCTCTCTGTGTGTACAGTACTTTCAAATACTTTCTTCAAAGTTGCCGATCACAACTCTGAGACTGTCTAAACCTGCTAACATATTCTCGTCTGTAAAGCTGACGTGGCGAGTGTGTAAGCAAATGTTTGCTTATTTACACATCCAGCATACACAGAGCAAGATTAGCATTTACTGGAGACATGGAGTGAAATTAATCAAAGTCCAATATTCGCTGTCTGATTTATTGCTCTGATTTTGGTCTCTACCAGTTCATGAAGGAAATACCTGGCTCTGTTAGAGCTTCACTGAAAACATCTGGATGCCTCTGGAAGAAGGACTGAGAGACAGATCCAAAACAGTAATGTTTTGGACCAAACGACAATGCAATGAGTGGCTCCATAGAAACAAGAGGCCATGGACAGTGATTATCAGTGAATTTGTCACAATAATTAACACAATTCACATTATTGTTTTAAATATTGTTCGTATCTTCATTTCCCCATGTATTCCATACACTGAAACGCTACGACATCCAACAACCAGTGTCTGGTCTTAACATCGTAGCTTATCAGAACACCAGTTCTAAAGTCAAGGAAGTTTGGTGTACTGTGCTGCAGATATGCCTGTTTTTGGATTAGGACATTTATGTACTGAACTGGATTTCAACTTGTTTCACTGGTTTCTACGTGCAACAGTAAAAAGGACATAGGCAGACAGAAGACAGAGTGATAAAAAGTCACAGGATAGCATTAGTGAGTGAGTGTCATGGTTTCATTTCATAACCACATGTACCTTATGTGCGAAAGATACATTTCAGTTGGGATTTCTCCCTCTAATTAACAAGCTAACTAGTGTCTTTCATGGAAATGTGTGTAGCTAAGTGTCAGCTGTGCTGTCAATCAAATGAGCAAGCAGGATAGGCATGGAAGCTCTGACAAAAACTTATAATAGAAACTGTCTTCTGTTGATGTTGATGACGCTTTAATTAGTTCCTCATGTAGCACTCAATACCCCATGAATATGTTTGAAATCATTTTAGTACAGATATCCAATAAGAGTTTCAACATAATGCAGATGCTATATATCATTCCCATTTATAATAAGTCTTCCTAAAGCAATGGTCAGAAATCTAGCAGCAGCCTCACAAAAGGCAGGTGGCAATGATTAGCAATTATACAACAAGTAGTTCCGACCAAGCAATCTGATTGGTCAATAAGACATTTAGAACGTGCTCAAATCAGCATTACAGCACGGCTGACTCATCACTGAAAATATTACTTCGCCATGTCATGTTGTTTACACATCTCCATGGCAACATGGATTTTTCCCCCTTTTATTTTCAGAAACGTCATTTATTACTCGTGAAAATATATCACAAACTACATTGACCTCCTGTAGGGTGTTCCTGACAGCTGCCAAAGTCACATTTATAGAACAATTATTTTATTTTATTTTTTGTTATTGTAAACTTCCCCGTTACAGCCGAGAGGATTTTCTCCCTCCCATGTGTGTAACGTTACAAAGTCGGAGAGACACGAGTTGTGATCGCGGTGAATATGTTTTTTTAAAATATGGCCTGGAGCTGAATATTTCATTGGATAAAACGGAGGTGATTACCTGTATGTATGTTTCTCTCTCTCCCCCTCTCTCTCGCTTGCGCCTTTTGGGCTTTTAAATAGTCTGGAGTAATCGTTTGGCTTTCTCTATCAGCTGTGTCGGCGACACGGCGCTATAACTTCATTTACATGCAGAGTTTGCGGTTGTAGAAGCTACATCTGTGAAAGGAAAAAAACGGCATCTTTGTTATAACTTGGGCGAGTTTGTGCAGTGTTGATTTAGTTCGGGAAAGTCCGAGACCGCGTTAAAACATGAACGTCAGCTCAGAGTTCACTCATCTGGGACTAGAAAATCATTTCTGTTGCTAGGTCGTTACTAAGGTTCGGACTATTTGCTGTAGAGGTGAACTAGGTTCCATTACACATAGGAGCCTACTGACGTGACTGATTGTGTTTCAGTTATTAGTCAGACCCCATTTATTTCCATGGAAACGGGAAGCACACTCGCAAAAAACTTTAAATTTTGAGAGCAAAACGTCCATCAACATGAATATTTATTTAATTATACGCTTTATTTTGTTGGTAATTGTTGTATAATCGC